>NW_008354022.1:1513617-1573472 GCF_000622305.1 Nannospalax galili | reverse complement strand
GTCCATCTTTGTCTCCAGCTGTCTCCCTCTGCCCCCCCCAATACGCATGAATAGGCATTTATCAGTTTTATCAACTTTCTCAAAGAACCAGCTTCACTTTCATCGATTTCTCTGTTGTGTTATATTTCATTGATTTCCTTCTCTCTACTTACTTTGGGTTTACTTTGCTCGTATTTTTCTTCCTTCCTCTTTTTTTTTTAAAGACAAGATCTCTTTAGTGTGTTTGGTTGATGGCCTAGAACTTGTGATCCTCCTGCCATCACTCCGTCTCCTAGTACAAACTAGGATGACTGGTGTGTGGTGCTACATCTTGCTCTTTCATTTTCTTTTCTTTTTTTAATGTAGAAGGTGAAATGATTGATTTGACGATCACCCTTCTTTTCTAATACAGGAATCTAATGCTAGAAAAGTACTCCATAATACTTTTTAACCAGTATCCCACAAATTCTAATGTTCTCATTTTCTGTTCATAGTACTTTTTTGCTTCCCTTGTGATTTCTTTTTGATTCCTGGGCTAATTGAAACTATCTATTTTGAGGATTTTCCAAGATCTTTCTTTTTTTAAATTTATGTTTTTTATGTATTATTTTTATTTTGTGTTTGAGTTTATTGCCTGCATGACATGGGTGCACTTACATGCAGTGCTTGCAGAGGTCAGAAGAAGGCATCAGACTCCCTGTAACCGGAGTCATGGATGGTTGTTAGCCACCATGTGGGAGCTGGGATTCAAACCCAGATTCCCTGCAAGAACAGCCAGTGCTCTTAACTGCCGAGCCATCTCTCTAGCCCCAGATCTTTCTAATAATTAAAAAGAAATTTGTCTTTTTGAGACAGGGTCTCCCTGTAGCCTCAGCTGGCCTGGAACTTGCTATGTAGACCAGACTAGCCTCAATCTCACAGAAATCCACCTGCCTTTGCCTCCTTAGTACTGGGATTAGAGATGTATACCACCATACCTGGCCCTCTAATAATAATTTAAGGTGGTGGTGTAAGGTACTTGTATCACTTCACTTTTGAAATTTATGGACATCTAATTTGTCGTCAGAATATGGTCTATTTTGCAGATGTTCTCTGCATACTTGGTGATATGATTATCCACTATGGCTGGATGGAATGCTGTATACATACCAATCGGGTCAGGCTGTTCTGTGTATTGTTCAGTTGTACTATAACTTGGCTTATTGTTTTTCCTATTTGCTCCATAGAAAGATACATTCAAATATTTGATTATAATTTGGTTTTGACCTCCTTATCTGGCCTCTGTTGTCCAGGCTCTGTTGTTAGGTGCATAGACATTCAGAACTGTTATTCCATGTTGACTGTTGAATGCTGTCATATCCTGATCATCTTTGCTCCTAAATATACTTTGAAACCGTCCCTTTCCCCCCCCCTCCTTTTCCCTCTCCCTCTCCCCAGTCTTCTCCCTCTCCCCCCACACCTCTATATGTATGTGTGTTTGTAAAGTATCATTTCATTTGCTGTCTTTTTCAAAAGTTTATTTTTATAAATTCTTTTTCTTCCCCCAGCTTTGTTTCTTTTGGGGTGGTTGCTGTTACTGTGCTTCATGCTCACCAGTTTTTTCTTGTACTGTGTTTCATGTGGTTTTCATCCCAGTTTATTTTACCTCTGATAATTTAGTCACATTTTTAGAGATGTGGTTTGTGTGGTTTAATATATATATTTCCTAACAGGGCATGGGGGTGCACGCCTTTAATCCCAGCAGAGGCAGGCAGATCTCTGTGAAGTTGAGGCCAGCCTGGTCTACAGAGTGAGTTGAATGCCAGCTGGTGCTACAGGGAATCCCTGTCTTAAAAAGCAAACAAACAAAAAATTGTGTAATAATAAGTGTTTTGATATCCTTGTTTGCACCTGTCTCCGTTTTTGTGTCATTTCCTTCTATGATTCTCTTCACTGTAGGATGTCTTTCTCCCTCATAGTCTGGTGATCTTTCATGGACCAGATATTGTGAATCTTTCCTTCTGAAAAAGCTGGGTAGTTTTGTATTTCTGTACATCTTTTTTAGTTCTGTGCTGAGAGGAAATAACATTACTCAGAAACATTTGCATCTATTTGAGTCTTGTGAATCTTGTGAATATTTATCAGGAGTCTGGACTAGACTGCTGTCTAGGGAAGGTTATTCCTATTTTTCAAGACCTTCAGTAGCTGGTAGGATCCTCCCTCGTCAGAGTTCTGTGTGAATGGGAGGAAGTGCCCCCCCCATTCTTCCCAGTGATTATTCCCCCTCCCTCCTTCTCATGAGTCCATCTATCCCCAGGGGAATCTTGTGTACCTCTCAGGCATTGTTTTGATTTGTGTGTGTGTGTCTCTTTTATCTTTCATCCTATGAGCCCTTAGCTGAATCTTAAGATGGCTATGTGCATCCAACTCCTTGAGTCTACCTGGTTCTGCTTCTTTCATCACCTGGCTTTGTAACCCCAAATGCTACAGTCAGAAAATGGAGACAGGCACAGGGCTCTCTCTTAGTTTGTCTTTCCATTGCTGTGACAAACATTCTGACCAGTACCAATTTGGGGAGGAAAGGGTTTATTCAGCTTACATCTCCCAGGTCACAGTTCATCAGGGAGCCCAAGGTAGGAATTCAGGGCAGGAACCTGGAAGCAGGAGCTGGAGCACAGGCCATGGAGGAACCCTGCTTACTGGCTTGCTCCCCTGGCCCCTGCTCAGCCTGCTTTCTTATGCAACACAGGCCCACCTGCCCAGGGGTGGTACCACCCACAGTGGGCTGGGCCCTCCCACATCACTCATCATGAAGATGCTTCTTCCATAAGCTTTCCAATTCTTGTCCCCAAGCTATGATGTTAACATTAATATCACAACATAAGACAGTACAACCTTAAAAACCCCACAGTCCTTAAAAAATATCTAACACTTAAAAGTCTCAACTGTGGGTGGGCTTCTGTAAAATCCAAAACAAGTACTGCCTTATTTTAAAGGGAAGAATCGGGCACACCTAAGCAAAACCAAAGTCTAGCAAAGTAGCTCGAGGCTGGACATCTGGGATTCACTCACGATCTTCTGGCCTCCAAAGGGTTCTGGCGGCTCCACTTCTCTGACTCTGCCGTCCCCAGCACAAACGGCTCATCTCGCAGACCCAGGCCAGCTCCATTCCACACCTACTGCGGTCCTTGGTGGTCATTCCACGGTCCTGGCAGCTCCAAAAAGCTGGGGTCTCCACTGAAACTGAGGCTACACCTTCACCAATGGCTTCTTCTTGCCTCTCCAGGTGCAAAGCCTCAGCCACTCTCCATGCCCTTCAATCCTGAGGTCTTAACTGCAGCTGAAGCTGCACTTTCACCTATGGCCTTTCCTGGCCTCTCTGTCAAGCCTCAGCTGCTGTCTGTGACCCCTTCATCCTTTCAACATCAGAACCATGCAGGAGACTCTTACACATTACCAAGTCCTGCTTCCAGCTTGGGATAGAGGCTCAGGTCCCCTCTGTGTGCTGACCCTGAGGAAATAACTCCCAAAAGACTTTACCTCAGTGATGCTGGTCTCTTATTACTTACAGCTGATTTTTCAGCCCCAGCTAACCAGCATCAATTGTCCCAGTAAAGCAAAGGTTTTACTCCAGGTTCTGGTCTCTTCTTAATCACAGCTGATTCTTCAGCCCCAGCTGACCAGAACCCACAGATTCTCAATCTAAAATCTCACACAAACAGCCCTGATAGTCTCTGCTTCCCTTTGAAGCTTCACAAGCCAGGCCTCCATCGTCTACAACTCTTTCAGCATAACTGTTCCAAGCTCCACTGCAACAAACTCTGAGCACGCAATGGCTTTTCCAGCCCAAAGTTCCAAACACTTCCACAGTCCTCCCCAAAACACAAAGGTCAGGTCTGTCACAGCAATATCCCACTCTCTGGTACCAATCTCTGTCTTAGTTTGTTTCTTCATTACTGTGACAAAACACTCTGACCACTACCAACTTGGGGAGGAAAGGGTTTATTCAGCTTACATCTCCCAGGTCGCAGTTCATCACCCACAGTGGGCTGGGTCCTCCCACATCACTCATCATGAAGATGCTCCTTAGACATGGCCACAGGCCAGCCCAATAGAGGCAGTTCCCCAACTGAGGCTCCCTCAACCCAGGTGTGTCAAGTTGACACTAAAGCTATCCAGCACAGACTCCTTCACTTGTTTCTTGTACCTCGGAGATTACTGTGCTCAGGTGCTGTCTGCCTACTGTCTTTGAAGCTGACCATCTCTGATGCTTGGTCTTAACCAGAGTGGTCACCCCCTGTTTATTGCATGATGTTACCATCCCTGTTTGTCAGCCAAGCTCAAGACCTGCCTTCTCTTTTGCTCTGGTGACTCCTCCAAATCTTAGTCTCTTGATTCCAAATATATTTGACATTTCTTTTTTAGTTGATAGTAACAATCTGAAGTGAAACACCATCATTAACTAAACACCAAAAAATTAATAAACACCATTGGATCAGGAGGAATACTGTCAGAAGTTAAAAGTTCAGCTGTCCTTGTACAATACCATATGTAAGGTTTAGACTACTTCTTAATCCATTTAAATAGTGTGATATTTGGATATTGTATATGTTGATAGAGCTCAATAATGGTGAGGATATTTGCTTAGATATTTTAGTATCTGTCATTCTGTCTGCTTACCTTCTGCCTATCTGTACTAATGAAAGAAATCAGGACCTTGCACAGACCAGGCATGCTCCTTACAATTGAGCCACAGCTCCTCACTGGGAAATTCCAGGCAGGTACTCTACCACTGAGCCACTCCCCCAACCCCTCACAGGGTGGGTTGGGGGATTCTAGGCAAGTGCTATACCACTGAGCCACTCACTCATCTCTTTACAGGGTGGTGGGGATGATTCTAGGCTTTACCACTTCTTGCTCTGGGGATTCTAGGCTGGTGATCTACCATAGCACTAAGCCACACCCCTAGTCCCTAACTGGTGGATTTTAGGTAGGCATTCTACCATGGAGCTGTGTTCCCAGTTCTGCTTAGATACTTTAAAGAAAATAATATCTTTGAGGAGGATGTGTTTGTTAAGCGTGGCCTTAAATGCCCTGTATTTTTTGGATTTGGGCTTTACATGCAATGACAAATTTCATATTCATTCATGTTCCTCCCCAGTCTCATTATTTTTTTCATGTTTTCCATTCTTGTTCAGTATCTGGCTTGGGTGCTCAGTTTATGTTTGATGTAAATTGAGCTAGAGTGTTAGGCTCAGTGCATTGTTGAGACTTTGCTTAGAATCTCTGCATTATGCAGAAACTTAACTGTCTCCACAGTACAGTGTAAACAACCCCCCACCCCAATCATTGTAGCCTGTTATTATGTGCCTTTGGTTTGTTGGAAAAGAGCTGTCAGGGAATGCACTCTTGTTATTGCTTGGAATTACTGGTTAACAGTTGTCTTGCCACTGATCAGAACAGCTGCCTTTTCCATCTCGCTATATTCACTGTGGCATTTTGCTGTCACAAGGGCGTCTTGGAGGTGACAGTCCCCTGATCTTCCTTTGGTGACCTGTCACAATATCACTGACTTTGGGATCTGTCACGAGTTTGTCTCTCTTCATCTTGGCAGCCTTACTTCTTGAAACACATGGTACTGCTCCGCTCCTGTCTTCTGCCCCCTCGTGCTTTGTATCCTCACCTAGTACTGTGTATTAGAGGGGAAATGTCAGAGGTTACCTTTTATTAAATTCTTCTCCAAAAATGTTAAAGGGGCTGAGAGATGGCTCAGGGGTTAAGAGAACTTGATGTTCTTGCACAGGGTCTGAGTTTAGTTTCCAGCATCCATGACAGGTGACTCACAACCACCTGTAACTCCAGCTTCAGGGGATTCATCGCCCTGGACTGGCCTTCCCCTGTACTAGGATACATGTACACATACCCACAAAAAGACACAAACCCTTACATAAATAATAAAAAAAAAAAACCTTAAAATTTCTTTTTCTTTCAGAAATACTATAGAAAAGAACTCTTGTCACACTGCCTGCTCATTGGAGAGTGTTAACTGTTTACTTTCACTGAGGAATTTCTAATTGATGACCCCCCCATTCATCTTCTTTTCATTTGATAAAATAAATTGCTTTCTCTTCTTTTCATTGCTTACCTTCTTCCCACACAATAAATTACAGGATGATTCCTCCCTGAGCATATACTTCCTTCTTTATGTCCCAAGACAAGGCCTGATTCGCCTCTGTGGGGGCACTGAGTGTGTGGTGTGTGATGAGACTGTGTTGGCATTTTTTACCATCCTCAGATTCATCCAGTCCTAGGAAGACTTGTGATTTGCCTGCTTTGCATGGTTCTGGCTCCCTCTGCAGCCCTGAATGGAAAAGTGCCCTGCCATTCTTTGCTGTTGAAAAAAACGAAATCCTCCGCTAGCTGTCAGCCTTGCTTCTCTGAGCATTCAGTGCTGGTGAGCAAGTACAGACGGGGAATTCAGATTTAGGAATGCATGACTTTTGTTTTGGCAAGGTTTCTTGAAGACTGAAGTCATATTTCAGAACTCCAGGAGAGAGAGAGAGAAAAAAAATGGCAAGGAAGGCAGGGAGGAAAGGATGAAGGGGAAAATACAACTGTAGCTTGCTAAGGAGGGGGTGATGTATACAGCTGTTACCTGGGGGCTTTGTGAAGATACTGAAATTAGAACTTCGAGGACCTCCTTCCTGGATCACCTTCAAGCCACGCCCAGTGTATGGGCATGATTTAAGCCTGTCTGTCCTCCAATACTCATGTATCTGTTGGTCACATAGCAGAAGTTTGGTGTAACAGTTTCTTCCACTTTGAAAATGAGCAAATTTGACTAGATAACTGTTAAATTTGAATCCAGATTTATGAGGCTCTGATAATGGCTTCAAATTACTGCTTTTTAAGATACTGCTTTTTAAGAGAATTGTTGGCCTAAATCTAGAACCTACCATTAAAGGAAAATGATCCCTAAGTTCTAGGACAGATTTTTCAGCAATAGCCACCCAGGTTGACCTGTGCTGACTTTTGAATGAAAACAGAGACTCTGGACATAGTAAAATTAGGCCATTCAGGGGTGGCTCTTGGGGTGCCAGTGTGTGCTGCTAACATGGATGCCAGTTAAGTAGATTGTTCACTGATCATTGGATTTCATATACCTTTATGTTGTTTACATGTTGTATCATAACTAAAAAGATATTTTAAATATTTATACGTTTAAGTGCCAAATCTCATTCATGAATGCTTTTCCATCTACTTAGGCAGAGTTCATTAAGTAATAGCTCAGGTGTACACAGATACCTGATCTGTGAGGTAGGTTCCCTTTCAAATTCTGCCACAGCCTGGTATTGTGACACATGCCTTTAATCCCAGCACTTGAGAGGCAGAGGTAGGTAGATCTCTGTGAGACTGAGGCCAGCCTAGTCTACATTTCGAATTCCTGGCCAGCTGGGGCTACAGGGAGACCCTGTCTCAAAAAAAAAAAAATCAAATGATGTCACATTATAGCCCATGTACTTTAAAGAAAGGGCTAAGTATGTTTATAGATGCATAATATGATTTTTATTTAATAGAAAAATTAAATGTTTATATAATCATTTATGGGTTTAGCATGTTCATACTCAAAGTAATTTTGGAGACTTAAATAACATAACCTTTTTATTTAATAGCTCAATATTAGTTGGCTTGTTTGATAATTTTTTTTTGTCCCTAGAACCCTTTTCAGGATATTAGGATCCCTGTCAATTAACCTGTGGTCTTTATGTATGAATTTAAGTTGCATGTTTTACCATTTATTTATTTATTTATTTATTTATTTATTTATAGACAGAGCAGAGCCTTGGCTGGCCTGCTAGTCACTATATAGTTGAGACTGATCTCAAACATGAGTATCCTTCTGCCTCAACCTCCTGGGATTATAGGTGAGTGAGGGCAGCCACAGCAGGCTTCACGTGGATTAATGATCTTAGCAGGTTATGGTGCTGTTGGCTTTGTATGACCAAAAATATAACGTTTATAGAGTGGAACAGCAAGTAGGCATTATGGGCCATTCTATTGCTCACTCCTGACTTTCTCAAATCTTACTGCTTAACTTGCCTAAGTTTCATCTTTCGTGTGTGTGTGTGTGTGTGTGTGTGTGTGTGTGTGTGTGTGTATGTTTGTTCCTGTGTATATGTGATATGTGAGCATATGGGTGTGTAGACTGTGTCATCCTTAGGAACACTGCCTGCCACTTTTTAGTCAGGGTCTCTCAGTGGCCCACACTTCACTGATTAGGCTGGGGTGGCTGGCCAGAAGCCTCAGGGAGCCTTGTGTGTCGCATCTTCGTCTTCAAGCCTTTGTCCTTTACTCCTCTATATTATCGCTAAGCCTTTTTCATGCGTAGAAGAAAAAAAAAACAAAAATTAATGCTTAAAAATTTAGTACATAATAAACTTCTGCACCAGTATCTGTTTGCTCTCTAATTTGACTTTAAAAAATAATTATCTGTAGAGTCTATTTTCGTATCCTGAAATGAACCTCACCACAACCTTGTTGATTTTAGTGGGAATTGAAATCTCTAGTGGTCTTCTAGAATGTTCCTTTGGCTGTTTGCTGAAGACTGTAATCCTTAGGAATGTAAGTGACACTAAGGAAGGCATAGTCTCTGCTGGGCAGCTGACAGCTCCAAAGATGGTGTGAGATTTTAGGGTGATGTGTTTGTCACAGCTCATGTGCAGTTGGCACGGACTCTGAACCCAAGACTGTATTTCTATTTGTAGCAGACATTGACCTTTTTTTCTGGGCTGAGACAGTGAAGTGTATCAGTTTTGGTAGCCTGGGTTATAAGAAACCTAAATTAGTTTGAAGTGGAATTATCCTGTTGAAAGGGCAGTTTAAAGCCCTTGACACTGGACAGAGGATTGTCTAGTGTCTAATCTTGGCTCAGAATGTAGCAGACATAATGAGAGTCATTATGAACTGCCGATCTCTCACCCCTCCCCTCTGCAGACCCCATTAGACTTGCAAAAACAGAGAACACTGTGTGCTTTTGGCCTGGTGCCTGCCCTATACCAGAGAAAGAAAGCCTACCTTGTTTGTACTCCAACCAGATACTGGCGCATCATGTTACCGCTCTTCTGGGCTCTAAGCTCCTCTGTTCAAGCTGGTCCTGACAGACGCTGTCATGGTCACCCTTAGCAAGATGAATGCAGCCACTTTGTGGGAGTTGGCTTCTGACCAGAGGCACTTGCCAGCGCACTGAAATGATGTGCCTGTGCACCTGTGGACAAGTGGCAGCTTGTGATCTGCTGCCCTCTGCCATGATGTACGTGACTTCTGGAGTCTTGGCTGTTTCTGAAAGAGATGTGTGGTTGTTTGTTAGGGTAAATGAAAGTCCTAGATGGACTTGACTTCCTGCTTTCTCAGCAACAGATTTATGTTAAATAGTTCCTGTGGGTCCCTGAGAAGGGCCCCTGCCACACAGTCACAACCTTGAAAGCTATGTGCATTGTGGACTCTGGGAGCACAGAGGAAGGAGAGGGTTTCCAGAGGTGTGTGATGGGGAAAGTCCTCCTTAGTGGCCTCTGAACGTTAGCTTTTGCTTACAAGCTGTGACATATATATTGTGGGGATTCAGGGTGAAATAGAACATTGGCTTGAAATGAATGGAGTGAGCCTCATTTAGGGCCTACTTCTGAAGGATGCTGACAAAGAGAAATCATGGAATTTTAACAAATAGATGAGCCAAGCATGGTGGCACACACCTTTAATCCCAGCACTTGGGAGGTAGAGGCAGATGGATCTCCATGAGATTGAGGCCAGCCCATCTAAATATCAAGTTCCAGGCCAGCTGGGGCTACAGGAAGACTGTCTAAACAAAACAAAACAAAAACCTAGACAGTTTATCTCTCTTTCTCCCCCCGCCTTTGTGTGTGTGTGTGTGTGTGTGTGTGTTTGTGTTTAAGAAAGCATTATCTAGGAGGTATGGGGGTGGGGGATTTTTAAATAAACAGTGTTGAATGTTGGGGAATGCCCTCTTACCATGCTGTGAGGAGGAGGCCTGTGGTCTTGAGTTCAAGTATAGACAGTAAGAAGGATAAGAAAGGACTTTGAGATTCATAGGACTCTTACAGACAGAATTTTTCTAACAATTGTGAATTAAGTTGGTGCCAGGAGAAATAAAACACAGGTAAGTGTATTACATGTATGAATATATGTTCAGCTCCCAGCACCTATGTTGGGCAGGTCATAACCATCTGTAACTCCAGCTCCAGGGGATCAGATGCCTTCTTCTGGCCTCTGTGGTCACTCTACTCATGTACACATTCCCACACAAAGATACACACCCTTGCACATAACTTAAAAAATTTTAAAACCAGTACAAAAATGCAGTTACTTCCGTAAACTCGAGAATTCCTGTTTATCCCTCTCATTGTTTTCTCATTTTGCCATCCATCCTTTCTCTTGTCTACCTTTTCCTCATCTCTTTTCCCCTTCTCTTCCATTTGTTATTCCCTATTGCATGTAACTGATGTATTCCAGCAGATCAGTGAGACTTTTAGGAGTTGTATGTGTGGTGTAATCAGAGGACTTGATGTGTGGAGTCTCTCAAAGGCCAGCCTCCCTTCCTGACCCTGGACAGGCATCTGGATGTGATTCCTCATTTTAGAAGGACCTAGAAAGGTAGAGGGCTATTGAGTGTGGCTCATGAAACAGCTACTACCTTGATGGGACTGTCAGTGATCCAGATTAGATCTGTGTGGTAAATGACTGGGTCCTGGATGGAACCACAGTGGCCAAGCCTTTTCACGCTCGTGAAAACCAAGAATTTTGTTGTCTCCATTGCACAAATCCATGGAATAGTGTGGTTTAAGTGCCTGCCACAGATTTTCTGGCAAGGTTGTTTGCAGGGAGGCAAGACAGGGTTTATCTGGAGGGTGAAGAAAAAAAACAATACTTTAAATATTTTATTGCATTTTTACTTCGTATGCCTTGCACCAGGAAGCATCCTTGACTCTTGGGTACAGAATAAATCTCTTCTTATTTTTATTTCTGTTTCTGTAGTAAGGTTTAAAAACCCAATCCACGGTCCTTTAGTGTTTTTATAGAAGAGCATGGACCTGCAAATTGTACATTTGATAAATAGTTGTAACCAGTATTATAGGAATATAAACCCAATATAGGTGCTGGAGACATGGCTTAGTGGTTAGGAGCACTTGATGCTTTTGCAGAGGACCTAAGTTTAGTTCTCAGCACCTATGAAAGGTGACTTAAACTGCTTATAACTCCAGCTTTAGGAGGTGCCTCTGGCCTCTTTGGGCACCTTCATTCACATGTATATGCCCCCCTACATAATTAAAGATATTAAATATCTTTAAAATTAAATCCAGGATGAAGATAAAGCCTTCCCTTGACCAAGTGTACAGTCCAAGGTCATTTCAGACCAAAACCGGGGATAATAGGGTAGGCTTTATGAGAGTGGAGTGCTATTACAGGGAACAAATCCTTTTAAACTACCCCCAGTGGGGTGCAGTGAGCTTTGGAGTGTTAAGGACAGGGAGCCCTTGAGCAGGAGAATATAGAAATGCAGGTGTCACTGGGTGAGCAAACTCCAGGGCTCAGAAACTGTGGGAAGGAGTTGAGGCTCAGAAGAGGGGATCAGTTATGGGGGGGGGCAGAATATGTGAGCGAACCCAAAATGTGTGGGGTAGGTGGAAGGGAGCTGCAAGCCCATCCAAGAGACTGCCGAGCTCATGATCGGGAAACATGATCGATGGTGGCTCTTGAAGGGTATTGATGGTGACTCTGGAAGGGTACCAAAAAAAAAAAAAAGAGTGATATAGCTCTCTGACAGATCAGCAAGTGCCTCCTGGGAAGGACTGGTCCTGTTTTGAAATGGAGTATTATCTTTCCATAGGTAGATCTGATTTAAGTAAATCCAATTAGATTTCATGGTGATAGTGCATGCTATATTTGCACAGCAAACAGTTTTATAGCCATCACAACCTGTTATCTTCAGCGTATGTATCGTCTTTATTATCTGTAAAGGCCTGTGGCAGCCACCAATTCTCAGGGCTTAATGTATCAAAGGTTGAGTATGTCACTGTGAGTCTGGTGCACCATTGGAGGATGAAAGTATGATCATCTTTTTTTCCCATTCATTTTGAAGGACAGAAATCTGCCATCCAGGAATATGTTAGAAGAAACCCCGTTAAATGTCAGACTCTCTCTGTAAGGCTTAAATTATTCACATTTAAAAAGTCAATATAACACCAGTAGTTCAGGACTGTTACCTGTGTAAGTCCCCCATGAACCACCACAGCACTCTCACCCTTGCCTGAGACCCCCACAGTTATGGTGCAGTGGCCAGGGCAGCTTGACCCACCTGCATTCTGCCAGGGGATAAACTTGATACCTTTAGCTTTCGTGAAACACTATCTATGAAGTGAGCTCTTTGATCCACAGTCTTCCCTGCTGAAGCCAAGGGAGGGTTAAGGAACACCTCAGAGTGGATGAATATTGCATGGAGTTTATGGAATTTAACATCGCACTCCTGTTAACCCTTTCCCCCAAGACAGGGCCTTGTACTGTCATCTCTTCCTGTAGGCTGAGGTTCTGTGATGCCTGGGTGTGTAGGAAAGAGTGAGAGAATTTAGCAAATGTTCTTTCTGATAGCTGTCATCTTTACAGCTGTGTTAAGTCAGATAGCTGTCGGTTCTTACAGCATCAGAGAGAACAGGTCTTTGTATTCATTGTCAGCCTGTGAAGGAGACTTCCTGAAGTGGGATTGGAATCCTGTAGCAGCTGTAATCAGGTCTTGGAGCTACAGGCAGGTATTCTACTTGTCATAAGCAACAGCAGCAGTAATAATGCCTCCTCCAGTGCATACTGCATGAGGTTCTAAACACTTTGAATTTTTTTAACTAAAAATTTTTGTTTTATTTTATGTGTATGAGTGTTTTGCCCGCATGTAAGTGCATCACTTGATGCATTGCCTGCAGAGGCCAGAAGAGGGTGTCAGATCCCCCGACACTGGAGTTATGGACTGTTGTTAGCCACCATGTGGTTGCTGGGAATCGAATCCAGGTCCTCTGCAAGAGCAGTCTGTGCCCTTCACCACTGAGCCATGTCTCCAGGCCACAAATTTTTAAAAAATTATTTCTATACATGTGTGCCTTCTTGTGTGGGTATGGGTATATGTGAGTGCAGTGCCCACAGAGGCCAAAAGAAGGCATTGGATATCCTGGAGCTGGAGTTACTGGTGGTTGTGAGCTGCTGGATGTGAATGCTGGGAACTGAACTCACATCTTTTCAAATAGCAGCAAATGCCCTTAATTCCTGAACCATCTCTCCAGCCCTCTCTTTTCATCTGTTTTAATTCACTCTTACTACCTCTGGGAAATAAGATGGAGGCACTCAGAGACTAGATACTTTGCCTTTGTTGTCTCTGTTTATAATCACTAATGCTTATAGTTTAAATCCAGACTGGGAGGTCCTAGGCCTTGGTTCCTAATTGTGTACCGAGTCCCAGATAAGGAGAAAGGCAGATGGCTGATGAGTCCCTTGGGAGTGTATAATAAGGTGAGATTATCCCAGGAAAGGCTTTCCTGAGAAAACATCCTTTGGGATAAAACATAAAGGATGAGACATGTGTGGTGGCACATGCCTTTAGTCTTAGCACTCAGAGGCAAGAGGATCTCTGTGAGATCGAGGTCAGCTTGGTCTACAATAGTTAGTTCCAGGACAGTTATAAGAAAGGGTGGAGAGACCGTGAGCATGAATCACACAGAGATGTTAGAAGAGGCTGGGATACCCAGAACTCTGTAGGCTAACCTGAAGGGGATGGGTCATGGGAAGGAGGGGTACATTGAAGGGCTAGAATTATATCTGTGCGATGATGGGAAGCATATGTTTGCTGTTCCAGGGGAGGGATGTGTGTGCAGTGCCCCTGAGCTAAATCTGCAACCTGTGATGGGAGCTTTATAAAGGGGTTTCTCAGCACTGGTGTGTCTTCTAAGTCATAGAATTGAGAAGGGATGTAGAAAGCAGAGCCTCTGATCCAGGTGGGCAGTGATGGCTTTCTGTACCAGGACTGTAGCTGTAAGGATGGAAGGAAAATATGTGCACTGCTCAGGATACAGAGACTAGTTTAGGTGGTTGTGGGAGATGAGAGGAAAGGGGAGCTCAAATCAAGGCCTAAGTATGGAGAAATCTGCAAACTGACCAGACTAGATCATGTGGCAACTCTGTACAGTGTATCTGTTCAATCAACAGGAAGATTGTACAAGAGAATCTACATGGAATGTGCCTCCCAGATATGATGGTGATGGTTCTTTTGGTCAACATGACACAATCTCAAATCACCTGGGAAGAGGTTCTAAGTAAGGAATTATCTAGATCAGGTTGACCTGTGGACATATCTGACAGGGAGTATCTTAATTTTTAATGGATGTGGGAAGACCCAGCCCACTGTGGGTGGCACCATTCCCTAAGCAGGGGTTCCTAAACTGTGTTAAGTCTAGAGAACTGGTTAAGTTCCGATGAGAACTAATGAGCTTGCATGAATTTATTCTCTCTCTGCTCTTGTCTATAGATGTGACTAGCTGCTTTGACTGTCCCATGATGAGGGACTGTGGCCTGCAATTGTAAACCCAGTGAACTTTTTGTTCTTTTGAGCTGCTTTTCCTCAGGGTATTTTATCACTGTAACAGAAGTGAACCTAGAACAGATTGATTTAGAGATTGATTCATTTTGAGAGTTTATGTGGAAGGACCTTCTCCCTCTCTCCCTTTCTCCCTCCCCTTTCCCCCTCCCCCTCCCTTTTTCCCCCTTCTCCCTCTTGCCCACTTCTCCTCCCTTTTTCTCTCTCCCTCTGCCCCTCTACCTCTCCCCACTTGCTCTGTTGAGGATCAGGCCCCCTCTGGCTATGCTGCATTTCACCCACCAATACTGCTTTCCACCAAGTCATAATAAGGAGTGCGTGAGACCTGACACAGGGAGAGAGACAGACAGTTGCCAGCATCCACACAGACTGCCGCTTTAGTTCAAGGAACCACAAGAGCATCCATTCCAGATCTCACTTGCAATCCTGCCTCTGCCTCCTGAGTAGCTGGCTTACAAGCCTGTGCCCCTAGGCCCAGTTCAATGCCATTGTTCTCTCTGCTTTGAGCTTTTGCTCCTCATAGTCAAATAGTCAAGTATCTTTTTCCATCTAGAAAACCAGAAATCTCTTCACTAATGGTTGCCAATTGTGACCAGGTGTTTTTTGCTGGATGTTTGAAACTGGGCAGGGTGTGATAGGTCCCAAGCAGACAAAGAGCATTACACAATGGCAGCTCTTCTTTGCCCTGAAGACCTTCTGGAAATCCTGTTTCTGCAGGACAGGTATGTCAGCCTTTGTGACTCTATGCTCCTTTGACTCAAGCCTCTGTTTGAAGAACCTTTATCTCTGTCCTGCCCAAGTGTATGATGAAGGGCTGACCTCTGGCTACCAGGGAAATTGTTTAGGGAAGAATTAGAAATGGTGTTTGGAAAACCGGAAAGTGAGAATGTCATCTCTAGCTTTGGAAGGGAAGATAGTTGGGCTAAACTAGAGGGGCTGCTTTATTTCAGTGCTGTCTGACTACAGGCCTGTTACTCGTGCATACTTATTTTCTTTTTATTGTTAAATTATTAAATATACCAAACTTTGCTCAGGATAGTGTAAGACAGTTAAGGAAAGGTATTTTTTTAAAAAAAGAGGAGGGGCCAGAGAGATGGCTCATCAGTTAAGAGCACTAGCTGCTCTTGCAGATGACCTGGGTTTGGTTCCCAGCACCTACATGGTGGCACACACCTGTCTGTAACTCACTCCAGTTTCAGGGTATCCAATGTCCTCTTCTGGTCTCTGCAGGCATTGCCGGCATGTGGTATACTTATACACAGAGAGGCAAACACTCATATGCTTAAAAATAAGTTTTAAAACAGGAAGAGGAAGCATAAGTCTTTCCAGCAGACACCTAAATACATACATTGACAGTAAATAATATGGTCATATTGTCTGTGCGTGTGGTTTATGTATGTGTGTATGAAAATGCGCATATAGGTGCATATGCTTGTGGCAGCCAGAGGTGTCTTCCTCAGTCACTGTCGATCCTACTGAACCTGGATTGGCTTACCAGTTGCCTAGACTGGCAGGTAGCCAGCCCCAGTATCCCCCTGCCTCAATCTCCCCAGTGCTGGGATTATAGGTGCATACCAGCATGTTTGGCTTTTCCATGGATGCTGGGGATATACTCTCAGGTACTCATGCTTGTATTTCAGGCCCTTTTCAAAGTGTGTCTTCTCCTGTAGTCCTTTATGGTTATATTGTGCATCATGGCTTTGTGCTGCCCCCACTTAGCTTGAACACACAATTTGATTCTGGTTTCTTCCAGTCAGCACCTAGTATTGTTTTCTTTACTTGTAGTACTCAGTCTCTGCCACTTAAACATATGGTCCTTGAGAACAGATGCCTATTTCCCACTATGTCCCTAGCACCTCAGTGAACTCCTCAGACATGGCTGATACTGTATACACTTTAGCTGAATAAATCATAAATGAGCAGGAACCTTTGTCTTTTGACTGTCAGTGATAACCATACGGATCTGAACTGGCATGGACAGTGATGTCCACTAGATTCTACTTTAACTCTAGCTTTTACCCAGGATTTTTGTGGTTGATTTTCCCAAGAGTTTTTCAACTAATTTTCTTTTTTGTAGAAAGTGGCATAATTAAGTTGAAACTGTAGACAACCTGATGTACTGCTTTCCTTATATACTTTAGTGGCGATTTTTTTTTTTAAAGGAAAGAATGCCTACTAGTAAAGCATTCCTCTTCCCCTATCTGAGGAAGCCTCTGACCATGTGTGAGGGCTCCTGTGGGGGATGCTGGGCTCCTGCCAGGAGGACTTTGCTCCCCTCCTGCCATTCCCGAAGAGAGAGCAGGGGCCTTGGTAGTAGAACATACAGCACATCTCAGCTGTTGATTTCTGGGTGACTGGGATGAGTTTCTGTGTGACAGGAGTCACAACAGAACTGGGACGTGACTTGTATCTAAAGCTATCCATCAGTCAGAGCTGTGAAAACCGGTTTGCATATGTCAACAATTTAATCCTCTAATATACTTGCCAGTGGAAAACTGACACTAGAATTATTTTTGTGTATTTACTGAGTAGAGTGATGTGGTTACCAAATGCACTGGCAGAAAAACCTTCAAATTCCAGTCCTTCAATTGGAACCATATGTGTGTTTTCTTTCCTTGGCCAAATCAGTTTGTTCGTTTACCCACATACGTGTGTTCATACACAGTATGGTTTCACCAGTGTGTTTGCGTTCCATACATAAGTGTTCATACAAAGCACACATGTGCCTTGTGCATATTCATAAGCTTTGTATAATACCTGTGGAATGACATGTAAGGATGCTGAGGTATTTCCTTAATTGTTAACTGAGAATGTTAGTGCTGTCTACTACGTAGAATCCTAGCAAGCGTTCCATTAGTTACCATGTGTGCTGTCCTTAGAAAAGCACTCCTATGTAATATATTCTCCATAAATATTAGCTTTCATTGTTTTAGAGTATTGCTTTATTTTATTCTGTCAGCTTCAACTATAAAAGCTAGGCTCCAGAGGCCGGGGATGGTGATATCAAAAGGATTGCATGATGCGTTTGATGAATTGGTACCACTCAAAATTGGCTGCAACCAGTTCTTATGCCATAAGAAAATACCAATGTTTGTATGTTTAAACCAAAGCTGTTTATTAGATAGCTAGTTTAATACTGATTCTTAACTTAGGAAGCCTGTTTTTTCTTTCTGTCTCCATTTCTCCTTCCTCCCCTTTCCCATTCTTCCTTTCCTTTTGCTCTTCCTGCCTCCTTCCCTTCTTGCCACCTTCTCTTTCTCCCTCCTTCCCTTACCCCCTCCTTCCCTCTTCCCTCCTTTTCTTTTCCGTCTTTCTCTTCCTCCTTCCTTTCCTTCCTCCCTCCTCATCTTCCTCTGTCTTTTCCTTCTTCCTTCCTCTTCTTTCCTGCCTCCTTTTCTTCTTCTCTCCTTCCCTTTCTCTTTTCCTTCCTCCCTTTTCTCTTTTCCCTTCCTCTTTCCCTCCCTCCCTTCTTCTCTTCCTGCCTCCTTTCTCTTCCTTTGAGTTTTTGAGACAGGGTCATGTATCCTAGGCTGACCTCAAACTCCACCCTGTAGCCAAGGATGACCTAAACTCCTGATCTTCCTGCCTTCACCTCCTGAGTGCTGGGATTACAGGCATGTAAACCGCCTCTGGTTTATGTGGTTTAGGGGATAGAACTCAGGGCTTCATGCATGCTGGACAAGCACTTTGCCCACTGAACTGTACCCTCAATCTTCATCTTCTAAGACCTAGCAGGGAAGTACTTTCAGTAAGTGTCTTTTTTTTATTGTTCTTTATTTCTAAGCAGATTCTCACTATGAAGCCCAGGCTGTCCTCTACTCATAATTCTCCTGCTTCAGCCTCCTGAGTTCTGTGGCTACAGGCATGCACCACCAGTCCCATCTTGAGTAGGACCTTTTCACTGTTAGTCTAAGATGAACTTCACTGAGTGTCTTAATTATATGCTTGGAGTAGAATAAACTTTCCATTTATAATTTTTTAAAGTAGGTTAGGTATTTAGTGACCAAATAAAAAACATTGCAGAGGAAGCTAATGCATTTGAACAGTCCACATTGAGACATACAATCTTAAGGTTTCAGTGAGTAATGCAGTGTACTCACCAGGAAGTGCTGTGCAGAAGTGCAGAGTGGGTAAGTGTCCAATGATAAGAAACCTTATTCAGAATAAGTACTCTATTCTCAATTCCTCTTCCTCCTACTCTTCCTCCTACTCTTCCTTCTCTTTCCACTTTCCTGCAGGTCCCTCTCTTCTTCCCCTTTTCTAGCTACATATACATACTCTCACACACATGCATATATAAACGCACACACATGCATTAACACATATACACATACATCCATGCACATACATCCATAGACACATCCATATACTCGCACAGATACACACATACGCATATCATCCCCAAGAACACACACACACACACACACAAAGAAAATAAAATTTTAAGATGCTAGGATTCATGCTGCCTTTCTCAGCAGTCAGGAGATATCAGGTATTTCCAGTAGTTCTTGTCCTTTTAAACCCTTTGTATGTGATTGTAAATGCTAGGCTCGAAGGAATTGATAGAGACAGCCATTGTGGTTTGAACAGATTGTCAACTATTCCAGTGCTGTTTCTTTTACTGAATATTGATAGCAATATTGGTTGTGGGCGGTTGTTGTTTTATGTGGGAAGGTTGGAAGGACACAGGGCTTGCCAACTTTGGAAAACTCAGAAATTACTCATGTGCTTACTAAACGACACTTTTAAGGGCCTGGAGAGGTGGGTAAGTGGTTAAGAGCACTGACTGCTCTTGGTAAGGACCCAGGTTTAGGTCCCAGCACCCACAGGTAGCTCAATATCATCTGTAACTCTAGTTGCAGGGGATCTGTTGCTCTATACTGGCCTCCAAGGGCATTACAAACATGGGTGTTCTTATATATCCATGCAGGCAGAACACTCAAACACAAAATAAAAATAAGATACTAAAACATAAAATCAATGACATGTGACTCTGCCAACTGAGGTATATCTCCAGCCATAAACTTTAAAAAAAGAAACATTTTTATTTATGTGTATCTCTGTGTCTAAGCCAGAAAAATATGTTAGATCCCCTGGAGCTGGAGGTACACGTTGTTGCGAGAAGCTTGACTCAGGTGCTGGGAACTAACCCTGGGTCCTCTGCAAGAGCAGCAAGTGCTCTTAACTCTCCAGCCCCTAAACTTTTGTTTTTAAAAGCGCTTTAGAATATCAGATTTTTCCCCTGTTTTCTTTCTTTAAGTCCTACATTTACAAGTCATAAAAGAAGTGTGTTACTTAATTCTGAAAGAATTATTCATTGTTAAAATAGCCATTGATTGTAATTATGTCATGGATTCCATCTTTCCCAGTGACCAGCAGTGAGCACAGTTACTGGTCTTTAACCCTTGAATTGTTGACAAGGTACATGGTAGTGGGGCATTCACTCTCATGATCAGCAGTAATAATAATTCCAAGTGGCTTCTCAGAGTGAGTTTCAGCTCACTCTGGACCATTTTTTAGCCCCTGGTAGTTCATAGGGATTCACTCACCCACCCTATTGGCTAACCCCATGAAGCTTATGCCTGTGGCCTGTGGGTCAAAGATTTTTTTTCTTTCATGTTAGGAGCTTTATTGACTGTTAGAATTTTGCAAACAGAAAACACATCCCAGAATATAAGCATACTAGTTCCAGACTCTCCACTTTAAGTATTATAGTATATTATTTATGCTATTTGAAAGTTTCCCCATCAGCCCTACTAATTACACAAACATTTTGACAAACTGAACAAGGACAGAACAGAATTTCCTTTTTGCCTGTTGTATGGAGGGTCCAGCTTTTCATCTTCACTGTCTCTTAACATCTTTGATCTTCTCTTTGAAATGATCTTTATTGATTAGAAAAACAAAGTAACTGAGATTGAATGGAAGAATCACTTTCTGTGACCACATCAAGCCATCATGGTATCATTTAAAAAGTCAAAAATCTTGGGCTGGAGTGATGGCTCAGTGGTTAAGAGCACTGATTGCCCTTCCAGAGGACCTGGGTTCAATTCTCAGAACTACGCACATGTCAGCTTACTATCATCTATGACTCCAATTTCAGGAGATCCAGCACCCTCTTCTGGCCTCTGCAAGCTTTGCATGACATGGATGCATTTACATACATGCAGGCAAAACACTCAGACATATAAAAAAATTTTTTTTAAAGCCAAAATCTTGCCTTCTTATTGGGTACCTAGCCTTATTTTAATTTGGATTCATTTCCCATTATGGTATCACAGAGTAAATGATCCACAGAGTACATATAATTAAGTGTATATATGTATGTATGTAACATGACCCTACAGACAAAAAATGCCTGCAAGACTCTTCCCCTGTTATCTCATGCCTTGTAAGGTCTGTGTGTTAGTTACTTTCCTGTTGCTGTGATAAAACACCATGACCAAGGCAACTTATAGAAGGAAGAGTTTATTGGGTTTAGGGTTCCAGAGGGATAAGAGCCCATCTTGGCAGGAGGAAACCAGAGCATAAAGTTTAGCACTCACATCCTCAAGCAGGCACAAGAAGTAGACAAACTCTAAATGGGGCAAGGCTATGAACTCTCAAAGCCCACCCCCAGTGATATGCTTCCTCCAGCAAGGCCGTACCTCTTAAAGCCTCCATGGCAATCCACAAACAATACCAACAACTGGGTACCATATACCACGTGATCAAAGACTTGAACCTATGGGGGACATTTCTCATTTAAACTGCCACACTAATATATACTGCATGTTCATGTTGGTACAGTTACTGTGCCACATGCTTTTCATTGATTATCTGGTCTACCTCTCACAGCCATCTTGTCCTGGAAGTGCCCTTTTTAATCTATGGTTTTGTAGATAAGGTGGCTGAGGCAAGAACAATTATAGCTTTAACTGTAGAACTAGCAGTTAGCCAAAAACAGTGCTTCTAACAACTCTGCAGTTTGCCTTGACACTAAAATACATAAAAAGATTGGCTAAGCTTTCCATTTTCCTGGTTGCAGACACTGGCAGATATGTGTTCTAAACCCAGCTTCATTTCTGTTCAGAGACATGGAATGGCTCCTACTGCCATCAGGGAATTTGCTACCCATCTTTCAATACCCTGTTGAAATCTCTACTGTTGGTCTTATAAAGAGTTTAATTTTGCTTTTAAAAATTATGTGTATATGTGTGTGTGTGCCTTGTGTGAGTTTGTACATGTGAATGCAGTATCTTCAGAGGCCAGAAAGGGTGTTGGATCCCCTGAAGCTAGAGTTATAGATGGTTGTGAGCTGCTGAATATGGATGCTGGGAATTGAACTCCAGTCCTCTGCAAAAGAGCAAGTCCTTTTAACCACTGCGCCATCTGCCCAGCCCCTGATGTTCTTTTGAATTTTGCTGTGCCATTCTGCAAGAGCCTTGCTTTTAGGATTCCCCTGCCAACTCCCTGTACTTACCTAGAAGCAGACTTTTGAGTTCCTTTATCAGCTTTTGTATTGCTAGTTCTTTATTTGGTGGTTGGTGCATAGTAGATGGTTAAGAGATGTTTGTCTGGTAGAACTGGATGCGTAATTAATGTTTGAACTTGATTATTGATATTTACTTCCTCATGCACTCTTCAGGGCTTCAGGAAGATCATTGCAGCAGTGGGCATCTGTTGCTTCCCTCAGCTTTTCAGACTGGGAATTTATGACTTTTCATACTCCAAGAACAGCCCTGTGCATGATGGGGCTGCAATTTTTTCTCTCTAAAATTTTGTAGAATACATTTATCCTTTTCTTCTTGAAAAATTGCCAAGGCTAGTCCTGTGGTGAACAGAATCAGACCATGAGCATTTATATGCATCCCAATGCTAAGAAGAGCAAATTTACAAAATAATATTTGCTTATTTATTGTTGTATAGAGCTGTCCTTTGAGCATAACAGCTCTCTTCATCAGAACGGCTGTGACTGCTTGCAAGAGACCCTCACAATCTTGGCTGTTAATAGCAAAGCATGGAAAGCTGGGAGGAAGGTCTTTAGACCCTCACCTGATTTCAGTCGCTCTTCACCTGTACTTCCTCCTGACCATTTGTGTGTAATTCTGCCCTAATTGTCTCTTGCCATCTCAAAGGGTGCCAGAGTATTTGGACTATGAGATTAACAGAAATGAGAGAATTCATCTGTGCAACTGTGAAGACATTGTTGTCCATGCTGGGGTGAGACTTGAAGGTAGTGTGGATACTTTGGGGTTACCCACATTCCTCACCCATGCACTTTATAAGTAAGCCCAATAAACTGATTGGTTCCTCAAGCTGGACTTTGGTGGAATAACTATTGGATTTGTCCTTGGTGCGCTATCAGAAAGGGATAGATGTAGAAGACGTCCCAGGGAAAGAGCTCTCAGAACAATCATATCTTATGGAAAGTAGTTAGTACAACCAGAAAAGGATCTGAGAATCAGGCAAATGAACCACCTCATATACACATTCAGCATCTTTCTATGTATATGACTTGGAATAAGGTAATTTTAAAAAGTTTTAAATGGAATTGGTACATGTTGAAAGATTTGGAGAATGAAATAATATACTGGAGAAATTGTTCAGTTCTTGCAAAGGTCTATGGTGATGTGGAACATCCTTTAATTTTGATTGCATAAATGTTGACTTTTAATTTCATCTTTACACAGTGTAACTGTATTGATAATAGTTTCTCTGACCATTTTATTAATTTAATACTTCGCATGGCTCTGACCCACTGAAAGTCAAATAATGCCAAGATTGGCTCTATATAGGAACTGGAGAGATGGCTCAGTGATTAAGAGCCCTTGCTGGATTTTCTGAGGACTTGAGTTCAGTTCCTAGAACCCACATGGTAGCTCACAGCTTTTAGGGGATCTAACACCCTCTTCTGGCTTCTGTGAGCACTGAACACATGTGGTGCATATACATGCAGGCCCTCACACATATGCATAAAATAAATTTAAAAATATGTATATTCTGGGGACTGGAGAGATGGCTCATTGGTTATGAACCCTTGACTGTTCTTGCAGAAGATCTGGGTTTGAACCCCAGCGCCCACATGGCAGCTAACAACTGTCTGTAACTCCAGTTCCAGCTTCTTCTGTCCTCCGCAAGCATTCACGACATGGGTACACTCACCTACATGACGGCATAACACTCATACACATAAAATAAAAATAATAAATAAAATATTAAAAAAATATAAAATATATTCTCTATAGATTTGTGGGACAAAGATCAGGAAAGCCATACACTGACCAAGCCGTACTGTGTTAGTAAATATGAAATTATAGTAACATATTTAATACAAAATCCAACCTAGAAAGAGTAGATTGGGAAAACATGCTAGCAGCTCGTGATCCAGTTTGCTTTCTGTTGCTGTGCTGAATACCATGACCAAATCCACCTTGGGGAAGAAAGGGTTTATTTGGTTTACATGTTGTTCATTGTCAAGAGAATCCCCGGCAGGTACTCAAGGCAGAGACTGTGGAGGAACATTGCTTCCTTCCCCTGGCTGCTCAGCTACTTCTCTTACGCAGCTCAGGCCCATGTACCCAGGGGTGACACCACCCACAATAAGTTGGGCCCTCCTACATCAATTAGCAATCAAGAAAATGTCTCACAGACATAACATCATGTGCACAGGCCAGTCCGATCTGGGAGATCCCTCAATTGAGATTTTTTTTCACCTCAGATATATCTTATGTTTGTGTCAAGTAGACAAAAACTTTGACCCACATACCATGTATACATATAATTATTATACTAATAAATTTAGCTCATAGTCCAGCTTAGGAAGAGTAGATTTTGGGAAAGTGATTGCTGCATGTATAGTCATAGATTTTGCAGAACTCTGCTCACTCCTGACAGTGAGTTCAATACCTATTTTACACAGATTTCAATATTGATGCACTTATGCTTAAAAAAAAAAACTTTGTGGGGATGGAGTGATGGCTCAGCAGTTAAGAGTGCTGACTGTTCTTGCAGAATACTGGGGTTCGAATCCCAGCACCCACATGAAGGCTAAAAACCATCAATAACTCCAGTTCCAGGGGATCCTAACACCCTCTTCTGTTCTCCGAGGGTACTGCATGACACAGGTGCACTTGCACACATGCAGGCCTAACACTCATACACATAAAATAAAAATAAATGAATTTAAAAAAAAAAGATTTTGTGGGTTGGTGAACCCCGGTCCTCCGCAAGAGCAGTACTCACTCTTATCCACTAAGGAGCCATCTCTCCAGCCATGTGTTATTTGTGTGTGTGTGCTTGTGCATGATTGAACACATGTGGGTGAAGTGCCCACTGAGGCCAGAAGAGCTAGAGCTGGAGTTACACATTGTAAGCTGCCTGACACACAGGTACCAGGAAGTGAACTTGGCTCCTCTGCAAGAGCAGTGCAGGCTCTTAACCACCAAGCCATCTCTCCAATCCCAGGATTTCATTTTCTTTGTGTGTGTGTGTGTGTGTGTGTGTGTGTGTGTGTGTGTTTGTGTGTGCCCTGAAATTGTAGGAACAGGTAGATCTAATATTACCAGATGAATTATCTGAAGCCATGAGCCAAGAGTGGGTTTAATGCACCCTGGGTATCAGGGAGTGGTCAGTAGCCAGCCATCCTTCATCTAGTCCTTTGAGGTCTCATACACTAAATTAACTGAGGCTCTGAGAAGCAGCCAGTGGGTTAAGGATCCTTGAATGCTTTCTAACCTCTGAGGAATCTGCAGGCAGCAGTTCCAAGATGGTAGCTGGGTTTCATTGCTCTTGGGACCCAACCCAGAGAGCACCTGGCTTTCAGCTGAATCTTACCCTTAACAGGAATTCATTGGTGATCTTCATTACTGTACAAATTAAGCAGAAGAGGTTGTTATTTAAAGATGGGAAACTGTGACTTTGACTCTTACTGACATAACCTAAGGTATATTTAAGACCTTTATCTCAGTCTGGAAACATCTTTTTTTTTTTTTTTTTAGTTTTTAATTTTTTAATGTGTATGAGTGTTTTGCCTGTATGCATGTAACTGCACCATGTGCATGCAGTGTCCCACAGAAGCCAGAAGAGAGTGTTGGATCCCCTGGAAGTGGAGTTATGGATGATTGTTAGCTGCCATGTGGGTGCTGAGAACCGAACTCAGGTTGTCTGGAAGAACATCAAGTGTTCTTAACTATTGACCCATCTCTCCAGCCCCTGGAAAGCTGATCTTAAAGGCCTTGTTGGTTTTTGTTTGGAAAGAAAGAAAAACAGATTAGTTCGTGTCTTTATCATTTGTACTTTAACTAGATTTAGCCAAAGAGAAAGTGCTTTTATTTTAATTTCTAGTTGCATTATTTGTAAACATGTTTTAAAATTTATTATTCTTTATGTGTATGAGTATATTGCCTGCATGTATGTGAGTGCACCCATATCGTGTAATGCCGCGGAGGTCAGAAGAGGGCTTCGGATTCCCCTGGATCTGGAGTTAAGGACGGTTTGTAACCACAGTGTGGGTGCTGGGAATCGAACCTGGGTCCTTTGCAAGAGCAGTCAGTGCTCTTAACTGTTGAGCCATTTCTCCAGCCCCTCTAGTTGCATTATTTGTAAACTGCCTTTTCTCCACTCTTATAATTTCTCTAAGGATCAAATTTTTCCATTGAGGATAACATTTGTATTTATCCTCTTCCAAAAACTGTTGAAGAAAATATAAAAGCATCATTAACTGTTGTAGCATTTACTTACAGGGTCTCCCTGTAGCTCCAGCTGTCCTGGAACTCACTGTGTAGACCAGGCTGGCCTTGAACTCACAGAGATCCGCCTGCCTCTGCCTCCGGAGTGCTGGGTCTAAAGGTGTGTGCCACTGCGCCCAGTTTTGTCTTTGAAACAAAACAAAACAAAACAAAACACTGTGAGCCCTTAACTTCTTCAAGATTAAAAAAAAGATAATTAACCAAATTAAAATAAGAAGTGTGTTGGGGTAGAGGGCTATGATGGGGTCCCTCCCTCTCCATCATCAGTGAAACTCAGATAGTTGGAAGGGTTTTCTAGAAGATGAACATTTTGTTGATCTTGTTTAATCTCTTTTTTTAAAAAAAATATTATTTTTATTTTATGTGTATGAGTGCACCTGTGTCGTGCAATGCCGTGGAGGTCAGAAGAGGGCTTTGGATTCCCCAGGAACTGGAGTTAAGAATGGTTTGTAGCCTCCATGTGGGTACTGGGAAGTGAACCCGGGTCCTCTGCAAGAGCAGTCAGTGCTCTTAACCACTGAGCCATCTCTCCAGCCCCTGTTTAATCTCGTTTTAATACCTAAACACAGCAGTTAAGAGCACTGATTGCCCTTGCAGAGGACCTAAGTTTGATTCTCAGCACCCACATGACAGCTAACAGCTGTCTATAACTCTACTTCTAAGGGATCTGACTCCCTCTTCTGGCCTTCACAGGCACCTGTACATACGCTGAACACATACATTCATGCAGGCAAAACAGTCATACACATAAAATTAACTCAGTAAATAAACAGACAAATCTTGGCACAGAAGGTGTTGCAAGTTAATGAACAGTTTGTGATCCTAAGTTAGGAGTCAGTGCCTTACTGACTGTTACATGTGTGTCTCTCCCTCTGTGTGCATATATGTATATATGTATTTCTCTATATGCATGTGTTTCTCTTATGTGTGTCTCTTATGTGTCCCTGTGTGTGCATATATGTATGTGCATGTTCTGTGTGTATTTCTATGTCTTTGTGTGTCTGTATATGTGTGTGTCTATTTGTGTATGTGTCTGTGTATATGTGTATGCATTTCTATGAATCTGCATGTGTGTGATTATTTGTATATGTCTCTGTATGTGTGTGGGTTTCTGTGTGTGTGTCTGTCTTTATATATATGTGTTTGTGTGTGTGTCTACATATGTCTGTGTGTGTCTTAGTGTCTATATATGTCTGTGTGTGTGTGTGTGTGTGTGTGTGTGTGTGTGTATGTGCAAGTGCATGCCAGAAGGCACATGTGGAGGTCAGAAGACAGCTTTCAGGAGTCATTTCTCTCCTTCTCCCATGTGGGTCCCAGTGATCAAACTCAAGTCTTCAGGCTTGACACCAAGTGCCTTTACCCACTGAACCATGTCACCGGCTGGAACACTTTTTCACGTACTTGATGGGCTTTGCTCTTTCTTCTTTTCAAAAATGTCTCTTCAGATCATTTGCAACTTTTAAATTAGGGTATTTGTTGTTTTATATTATATTGATCTTTTTTGAGTTCGTTATAGATTATAGATATCAACCCTCATCAGATAGGAATTGATTTACTCCTATGCTATAATATTTTTTTCACTCCATTGATTGTTTCCCATGTGTACAAGCTCCTTAGTTTGAAGCAACCCCATATGTCCATTTCTGCTTTTTCTGTCTGTAGTTTTGAGGTCTCACCTGCAAAGCTGTTGCTTATATTAACACCTTGCAGCATTCTCCTGTTTTTTTTCTGGTTTCTGACTTTTGGGACTTAGACTTAGTCCCTTTTCATTTGCTTTCTTTTTGTGGTATATGTGTGTTTCGTATGGGAAGATTTACCATTTTTTTTGTGCAGTGTCTTTAATTTCATTTGTTGCGGAGATGGTCCTCTCTTTGGTTGCCTGCTGTACCTTTGTTAACTATCAGCTGGCTGTAGATGCACTAGCTTCTTTCTGGAATTTCTTTCCTTTTCCCTTCATCTGGGTGTTAGCTTTAGGTTCTGTGCTGTCTTGGTTTCTGCAGTCCTGAAGTCACTCTTTTATTTTATTGTGGTTTTTGAGACAGGGTCTCACTATGTAGCCCTGGCAGACCTGGAACTTGCTATGTAGACCAGGCTGGCCTCAAACTCACCTTCTGGGTGCCAAGATTAAAGGTATCACCACCACACCCACCTAAAATGACTGTTGAGGTTCCCAGTTCACAACCACCTGTAATTCCAGTTACAGAGATCTGACACCCTCTTCTTGCTTCCACTGGCTCCTGCATCCACATGGTACATATCAGCTCATGTAGGCAAACACTCATACACACAAATAAAAAATACAATAAATCTTGAAAAAAAATAAAACAACAGAACTTGCTGTCTTCCTGGCTCAGCCTCCTGAATGCCTCATTGTTTGTCAAGCAGTTTGTCATGGGATCATGTCTTGTGAAGATGGTATTGCAAAACAGTGGGGTGGAAGTCAAGGAGTTCTATAAGCATGTAAAAGAACTGACCCCAGCCCCCAGCCCCCACACTTGCTTGTTGACTGGGTGACTGTGTTTGTTTCATACTTATTGTCTTGTGTTCCTCCCTCTCTTTCCATTTCAGCCTGGATTCTGGCAGAACAGAAATCTGTTTCTGAATTTAGTATGATTTTCCCCCCTTCTTCCTGTCCTTACCAACAATAAGCACTCTTGATGGCAGCTGCTGTATTAAGTAAGCCCAAGAGCTTAAAAGATTAAAGCAACCACTAACCGCAGCCAGGAGGAAGTTTAAGGTTTTTTTTTTTTTTTTTTTTTTTTTTTTGTCTGAAGGTTCCTGATTTCATTCTTGTGGTTGAGTGGAAAATTGCAAACAGGTTGTGCTCAGCAGCTATAGTAGGCCCCAGTGTCTAAAGAGACCCTCCCTTCTGTTCCTCTCCAGTCACCAAAGAGTAGGCAGCCTGTGGTGGGAGCTACAGGCACAGACATTACAACTCTGTGTCTAAACCATTGGAATTTCTTTGTTTAATTGTAATTGTTTCAGGGAAGCACCATCTCTCTGCTATTTCAGGCCAGTGACTCTGCTGAGCCTGAGGAATAGAAGCTGGGTACTGGTTTGGGCCCTTGGTGAAGTCCCTCCATGGAGACAACAACTGCTAAATCTCTATGTACATCTCTCTGGGTTTTCTTCTCCAGGACTTTCTCCACAGCTGCTAGAACCCCAGAGGCCTTGTGTCAGTGATGCCTGGTTGGTTGAATTTCTACTATACATTTACCTCTTCTTACGCTCATGAGACAGTGTCTTCACGTAGCCCAAGCTGATCTCAACCTCATGATGTAGTTGAAAAAGATCTTGAAATTTGTTTTGTTTGTTTGTTTTGAGACAAGTTCTCCTTGTAGCCCCAGCTGGCCTGAGACCAGGCTGGCCTGATCTCACAGAGATCCTCCTGCCTCTGTTTTTGAGTGCTGGGATTAAAGGCGTGTGCCACCACACCTGGAAATGTGGAACTTTTGACCCTCCTACCTCTACCTCTTAAGTGCTGGGATTACAGGCAAGCACCATGCCCAGTTTATGCAGTGCTAGGGATGGAACCCAGGCTTCCTGCATGCTGGGCAAGCTCTCTGCAGACTGAGCTGCACCCCCAGCACCTCCTCATACTTCTGACCCCACTTCAGAGGTTCAGACTGAAGAGATTCAGAATTAACTAATTTATTGCCAGATTCTTAAGCACAGTTAGACAGTGTTCTTAAGAAAATCAGTCTTTGGAGGACGTGGCCATTGTCCCCTTCAGTTTTCCCATTTTAGTTAAAATGTCAGTGTTGGATAAGTAGCCTGGAGAAGCCTATTGTCCCAGGCCGTGAACATACTTCTGTGGCTATTCCCAGTTACCCAATAGAGAGATGTGGGGCCCATGGCAAATGACATTTTTCCAGTTTCCCCTCAAGCTGCTTTTGGTCATGGTATTTTATCACAGCAACAGAAAAGTAACCAACACAGTAGAATACCAATCAAATTAAACAGAAGACCCAGCTACTACTGTGTGGGTGTGTTTATTATGTTCTAGACAGGAAAGGAGATGCTCTGAGGAGTTTTGTCTGACTAGAGGTGACAAAGTTGGATGGTGACCCAAGCCAGCTCTATAACCTGCACCCAAGAAACGTTCAGTCCACAGTGGCTCTTCCACTCTTGAATCTGTACCAAGAAAGTGGTTCCTGTTTGGTGTCTGTTATTTTAGAATTGTTAAAGCTAACATAACATTTGGATATACCACATGGATTTGCTCTTGTAAGAACCCATCATGATGACTGGATCATTGAAGTTAAACTTCCAGATAGATTCATTTAAGGCAATTGCTCTATGATACCATATAGATTTTTAAGTAAAGACATTTTGCATATTGTTTAAACCTTGTTTAGAACTGTGTTCATGGATGATGAAAGCTATGCTGTAGAAAACCAGAGAGAAAGAGGGGCTGATTGTATCTGTGTGTCTGTGTGTCTGTGTCTGTGTCTGTGTCTGTGTCTGTGTCTGTGTCTGTGTCTGTGTGTAGGTATGCGTATGTGTGCTTGTGCACCCATTCAGGCCAGAGGTTAACCTTGGGTGTTGTTCCTTAAGTGTCATATACCTTGCTTTTTGACACAGGGTGTCTCATTGACCTAGTTCTCAACAGTTCAGCTAGGCTGGCTGGCCAGTGTACCCCAGGGATCATTCTTTTTCATATGGTTTCCTTCCTCAGTATATGCAATGAGTAGTCAGTAATCAGTGGTTTAACCGAGCACAAGGTGGGTAAGACAAGCCTGTGAATCCCGGCTCACTCTCTATAGGACATGGCTGTTGTGTTCTGGCCTCCTGCAGCTCCACGGCATATCTGTTTCTAACCTGATGTGGATGAAGAAGAAATTGTCTAATAGGAGGTGTCATTTGGATGATGCTCTGTCTATCTCTCCACGTCCAGTGTGCTATTAGAGATGATTTCTCATTTTGTCAAATTGCATTTTCTCTTTTCAATTAGAGTTCAAACAAAAATGATTTTGACAACATCCTAAGAACATTTGAAAACATGATGTGGTGGGTCTGTTTTCTCCTTTGATTTTAAAAAAGTATATACAGCCATAATTACTAATTGCTGCATTCAGAGTAGAGACGGATGATACACATGTTGGTGACAATTTTCCAGAGGGAGAGGTAAGTAACCAGGCTCATTTTTCCATAATGTGAAATGTTATTCACAAACTATTACCATAATTGATGTACCAAGCCACTGTAGGGTAAATAATGTGCTGTGTGTGGGTGGCAAGTGAGTAGTCAATGAATATTAAAGAACAAAACCTCATTTTAAAAGAGAAACTGTAATTACAATCATTCAGAATTCATTCTGAAAAACCGGTGAAATAACTTGGCTGTTTTTTGTCTATGTCATTCTGTGTGTAAAGGGGCTGGGTGTATGAGGAGTGATGGAGGTATAAATGTACACACACACACACACACACACACACATTCATGTTTTCTGGAAGTTCCCATATTAGCTGTAGGAGTGTTCTTTTTTCAAAAGCATTTAATGCATTAATTAGTGAAATGTGAAATGTGTGCTGGTGTGAAAAACCACAATTTTACCTGTATTATGTCCTTAGAGATGTGTGTGTGTGTGTTTGTCTGTGTCTGTGTCTGTGTGGTGTGTTGTGTCTGGCAGTAGAGCTGTGCTTCTTCCCATGACCTAATTAGCTTCTGCAGTTTCTCCAGAGTTTCCTTTCCAGGAGAGACACTTCCCTTCCAACTGTAGTATCTCTTGCTACTTCCCATTTCCTCATCTGTGCCTGTGTGTGGCATATTAATTTGCAATTTGAGTATCTGTTGTTTGATAGTAGGGGTCACAGTTCATTTCTTTTGTGTATCATTAGTCTCTACAATCAGCCCTCTAGCTCATTTTATGTGGGATTGTGTATATACGGGGTGTGTGTGTGTGTGTGTGTATGTGCCATGAATGAGAAATGTCCCCCATAGGCTCAAGTATCTGAACATTAGTTATATGGTCCCCAGGTGACGACACTGTTTGGGGAGGGACATGGAACCTTTAGGAGGTGTGGCTTTGCCAGAGGAAGCATGCCACTGGAGGATGACTTTGAGAGTTCATAGGCTTGCTCCATTTCCACTTTTCTCTCTGTTCTATGCCTACTTGAAGATGTTAGCACTTAGCTTTCTTCTATGGCTACTTCTTGCTATGCTTTCCCACGATGATGGACTCCTATCCCTCTGGAACTGTAAGTCCAATAAACTCTTTCTTCTATAAGTTGTCTTGGTCATGGTGCTTTATCACAGCAACAGAAAAGTGACTGATACAGTGGTGTGGTATATATGTGGGAGGGTGGGAGTATGTATATGGTGTTTATATATGTGTGTATGCATGTGTTTGTAGTATGTTATGTGTAGGTGTGTGTGGTATATTTGGTGTGTGTATGTGGTATATATATGTGTGTGTGTATGTAGTGTATATGTTATGTGGGGTATGTGTGGTATGGTATATATTGTGTGTATGTGTGTGAAACAAGTGATACATGTGTATATGTAGGGTATGTGGTATATATGTCTGTGTGTTATGTGGGTGAGTGTGTGGTCCATGTTTGTGGGACATGTGGTATATATGTGTATTATGGTATATGTGTGAATGCTGTGTGTGTATATTAGGGTATTGTATTCCTTGTGGAGAATTGTTAGTACTGCTCATACATGAGCTAGCAGTATAAATTGTCAGGTATGTCCTTTTGTATGTCAGATGCTTCTTTATATTTAAATTATCTCTGTTTGGTCCCTACTGTTTAAGTTTTATTAGCATTATGTATTAATGGGTTTCATTATGACATCTGCATATATATATGTGTGTTTGCTTATATTCCCCCCATTACTCTCTCTTGTCCCCCTCTCCCATTAATCCCTCCTCTCCTTTCCTAACTCGTCCCCCTTAGCATTCAAACCTTTTTGTTGTTGATGATGAACCAATGAGCCAATCAGTTTAATTAGGGCAAAGGTTCCCAATGTTTTCTAAAAACAGTGCTTTAATGTAACTGGAAAGGGTCAGATTTGGTTAGTGTAGCATTTTTGATGGAAGATGTAATCTACAATGTGGCTTCTTTGAAATATCTAACCTGGTCTCTGTCAAGTTCTGGAATCCAAGAGAAAGGTGCTACCCTAGGCAAATACCAAGTGATTGTAGAGGGCTTGGATACACTGTGATCTATGCATGAAGAAGGCCACAGCTAGCCAAAGTTTGGAGAATAAGAGACTGTAGAGTGCAGGATGGAACTCTTATATGGAACCTCACCCACCCACGGCTCAGGGACCATTGCAGAAGAGGAGATTGAAAGATTGTAAGAGCCAGGGCTGGTTCATGAGCACAGGGAGGTGGAGGCTTCCAGGCTACTGGAGGCTTGCTCATGTGAGCCTGTGGCAGCGGTGGCAGCAGTGGCATCTAGTGCAGGACCCATGTTGGCTCAATTAAACAAGGGCCCAAGGGGGAGGTGAGAAATGGGTGGTGGACCAACACTAGACTGAGAACTATTTGAGACCAATTACTGCTGGGTGAGGGAGAGTATGACTTATATACAACCACTGGATGGGCTGACTAGACTCCAGTGGATGCATTTACACTGAAGGACATTTGGGTATAAACACCTGAATGAATAGGACTCAGCATGTATGGCAGAGTACATAGGGTTCTCTTGGGGAATGGAAGGGGTCATGGATGGGGGAGGGGGTCCAAATTTGGGTGGGAAATTTGTATGAAATATTAAAAGCTCAATAAAAAAATACAAAAGTGGGGCTGGAGAGATGGCTCAGTGGTTAAGAGCACTGACTGATCTTGCAGAGGACCTGGGTTTGATTGCCAGTACCCACATGGCGGCTACAAACCATCCTTAACTTCAGTTCCAGGGGACTCCAAAGCTCTCTTCTGACCTCCGTGGCATTGCACAACATGGGTGCACTCACATACATGCAGGCAATACACTCGTACACATAAAGTAAAAATAATAAATAAAATTTTTTTAAATTTTTTGTCTTTTTTGAGACAGGGTCTCCCTGTAGCCCCAGCTGTCCTGGAACTCACTATGTAGACCAGGCCGGCCTTGAACTCACAGAGATCTGCCTGCCTCTGCCTCTGCGTCCTGAGTGCTGGGATTAAAGGCGTGCATCACGCCCAGCAAAATATTTGTTTTTAAAAATACAAAAGTATCTATTCTTAGGAACCTTTTAGAAAAAGCAATTGAAAGTTAATGGTGTTCTCCCATGTAATTCTACTATATTTGGATAATTTCCTTTGAGTATACAGCTGTTCCCTCTACACTGTGGGTGTCTGTTGTCTTTTCCTTTTATAGCAATGAAAATCTGGACACTTGGGGGTGTGCTTTCTTCAAAATTTTGCTCAAAATTACCTGGTTCTTCATGTCAGAGACCATTTATTCAGCTACTTCATACAACAAGATATACTGCTCTAAAGGGTAGTTGAGTAATAGAATGTTACTTATCATACTGCTTGTAGAAACAGAGCCTGGTGGTAAAGCCAGACATTGCCTCCTCTCAGGAGATGCCTTTCCTTCTTTTAATCCATTCTTAAAGACTTGAAGCTTTCTCAGGCCTTCTTTTGGAAATACTGAGAAAGCAATTAAAATAGAGCTAGGGAGATAGCTCAGTCCATAAAATAGTTCAGAGTTTGATCCCCAAACCCATGTCTTAAGAGAAAAGCCAGGTGTGGTGGTATGTGCTTATAGTCCCAGTGCTGATGAGGCAGAGGCAGGTGCATGGATCCCTGAGGGTCATAGCTAACCTATCCTACTTGGTGAGTTCCATATCAAAAATGAGAAACCTCATCTTGCTTTTTTTTGAGACAGGATCTCATTGTGTTGACCTGATTGGCCTCAAACTCAGAGATCCATCTGCCTCTGCTTTCCAAGTCCTGAGATGAAAGGTATGCACCACCACCCCAGGCAAGAACTTCTGTTTTAAATAAAGTAGGTGGTGTCCCAAGGACTTCTGACCTCCCTCCACACACAGACATACACATTGCATGTGCACCCCCTCCAAACATGCATACACATTACGTACACATGTGAATAAAAGGTAAAAAGAAAATAATATAAAAGCAAACAAAACGACAAGTTGTGCAACCTAACTGAACCCTCCACGTCAGAGTACCCCTTTGAGGGTTGTTGGTCTGAACAGTATCTTCATTGCATGTGACAGGGCACTACACGTATCTGGCTGTGATGGTGTGTGCCCGTTGGCCCTGGTGATATGATAATTCCCACAGAGTGTGCTGTTGTCCAGGAGCGTGCCCTTTGGAGGCCCTGCAATGACTGGCACAGAGACTGCTGTCTTCCTCAAGATTTTACACAGGGGCTTGGTGTCCGTGGAGATGGCTTTCCCACCTTAAGGATCCTTGAGAGGCAGGCACCCCACTAGCCTTTGACACGCAGGAAGCTTAGCTTGGAGTTGGTGCCCTTTGAGTCTGTTCTTGGCAGTGGCCCCTGGCATCCTTCATGCCAGGCCTGGTGCCCCTCAGCAGAGGGGGATCAGATGCAGAGAGCACAGACATAACTTCTGTGTCCTGAATATCTCAGCCCCTGCACACTTCTTTCCCCCTGAGGGTGAAGGAAGAACACATTCATCATGTAGGGTAATGAGTAGAAAGAGCTCCAGCTTTCCCTGCTGTCACAGAGTCAGAGGAAGACCTGTTTCACAGCTCAGCCTTGGTGCTGCAATTTGTGTGGATGTTGAGTCCTTTTAAGCGTTACTGTTCCACTTGAGCCATCTCATTGTAAACTATGTTGTGGAGAGTCAGCAGGAGATTGTGGAGGGCTGAGATGTGTGTGTGTATGTGTGTAGAGGTATGTAAGTACATGTATGTATTCATGTGTGTGTGAATGTGTATGTGAGTGCATGTGTGTAGGTGTGTGTAAGTGCTTCTGTATATGTGTATAGGTATATGTTAATGCATGTGTATGTGTGTAGGTTTATCTGAGTGTATGAGTGTATGCATGAGTGTATGTGTGTACATGAATGTGAGTGCCTGTGTGTATGTATGTGGGGGGTATATGTGTGTGTATGTGAGTGAATGTGTGTATGCATGAGTGTATGTGTGTACATGAATGTGAGTGCCTGTGTGTATGTATATGGGGGGTATATGTGTGTGTATGTGAGTGAATGTGTGTTTGTATGTATGTATGTTTGTGTGTGTATATATGCCTGTGTGTATATTTTCACATCTGTGTGTGTATTTGTGTGTATGTGTGTGTGTCTCTCTGTATGTGTGTGTATGTACTTTTGTGTGTCTCTCTATATAATATGTGTGTATATATATATGTGTGTGTGTGTGTGTGTCTGTGTGTGTCGTTTGTGTATTTGTGCCTCTGGTGTGTATGTGTGTGTAAATGCATGTGTTTGTGTGTGCATGTGTGTTTCTTTGTGTCAGTGTATATTTATGTGTATGTGTGTCTCTGTGTTTCTGTGTGCATGTATGTCTCTGTGTCTATGTTTTTATATGTACATGTGTCTCTGTGTGTCTATGTTTGTGTTTGTCTGTGTACCTCTGTGTCTGTCTGTACACATGTGCATAAATGCCTGAGCTTGGCTGGGGAGACACAGGGTGTTAAAAGAGAGAAGACTAGTTGCTTCCAGCCCAGACAGCAGCACAAAGGCTAGACATCTTTCAGCTCTCCACAGAGAGAAGAGCCTTCTGATAGCTGCAACCAGCCCTGTGTGCTGAGAAGTGGGAGAGTCCTCAAGCACCATCACGCCTCTTCAGACTCTTTGCCAATGTTCAGATGCTCTGCCAGAGGAAGTGGCAGCTCTAAGCACAGCTGCATTGGAAACAGAGCCCTCTGGCTGCAGCTGAAGCAATTCTTCATATGATTCTTCCGTATAGCCCATCCCATTTCAACAGTAAACTGCCTGTTTAAAGCAAAAACAAAAAAGGCTAGTGGGTGCTGCTGCAAAGAGAAGTTGATGCCAGGAAATGGAAATGAGTTGCAGAGGAAGTCAGCTTTGGATTGGGTTGCAGTTATTAAAAGGACTCAGTTGCTGGTTTGTTACATCTTTGTGTATGTTTCTGTGAACTTCATATTCTCCAGAAACCTTCAGGCTAAAATAGCAAGTCAGACGTTCATTAAAGAACACACCTCATCTTGCATCTTAAGCCGTAGCATGGTGCACCACTTACTTCTTCTAAGGAAATAGGTAGAGTTCTGGTGTCCTTTCTCCCTCCCTCCCTCCCTCCCTCCCCTCTCCCCTCTCCTTCCAGCCTTCTTCCCTTCTTTCCCCCTCCCTCCCCCCATTCCCTCCTCCCCTGGCTTTGAGCTAATTAGGGGGTGAATAAGGCTCTGCCAGAACAGGTGGAGATTGCAATGGGAAGTCTAAGAAATGAAGTCTCCTGCTGGCCCTGCAGGGAAACAGAGGCAAGGAGGCCTTGTGTCATTTAAGAAGCATGTACTAGCTTAGGGTGAGCCTGGAGTTCTACAGCTGTACACCCTTCAGTTTGCACATTGCAGCATAGGTTTGATTTCCCTCCTTTGCAGATAGGGAATTGAGGTGGGAAAGATGGATGATTGATCGGCATGGCTGCCATGGAACCTGGGTTCTTCTTATTTCCAGAGCTCTCCTGGACAGTCACTGTCTACTGCCTCAGTATCTTTTGTAAAAGAGCTGTTTGTCAGCTGAACGTGGTGGTGCATGCCTCTAGTCCCAGAACTTGGGGGGCAGAGGCATGTAGATCTCTGTGAGTTCAAGGCCAGCCTGGTCTACATAGTGAGTTCCAGGACAGCTGGGGCTACAGGGAGCCCCTGATTCAAAAAGACAAACAAAACAAAACTGTTTGTCCTTGCCTCCGCCAGTTCTCATCTTTCTTCCTTTGAAGAGGACAGCAATTATCTATCTGCTAATTTGAGTTTCATCTTTTTCCTTCCCACCCTTTGGGTACTGTCCTACACTCATATAAACATTACATATTCAGGGGATATGATCTTTAATTTTTCCTTGTCAACTTACCCTAGCTTAGAATCACCTGAGAAGAGAGCCTTAATTAAGGAGTTGACTTTGTCAGGTTGACCTGTGGGCATGTCTGTGTGGGGATTGTTAATTGATATTGGAAGACCCAGCCCACTGTTGGCAGCACCTTTCCTAGGCAGGGGGTCTTGGGCTGTTACCAGACCGAAGAAAACTAGCAAGGATCCATCCATTTCTCTCTACTCTTGACTGTGGATGTGATGTGACTATCTGCTTAATGCCTGTCCTGACTTTCCTCAGTGATGGACTGTGATCTGGAATTTTAAGACAAATAAACCCTTTCCTCTTATTTTGCTCTTGTTCAAGGTGTTTTATCACAGAAACGGAGGGGAAACCAGACAGAGAGTAAGATAAGTGAACCTCCCTCTGACTCTAAGGCAGGTCCTTAATTAATTCCTATTGTTCCACAGTCCTGTCACATGATCAAGGTTGCACAGCTAACAATGAGATCATGCTGGTCTTCTCCGGGAGATAGTTCCATAAAAAGGCAGGAGTGATCTGAAAGATTGAGCTAAGCCTCAGACCAGCTGTGAGACCTTGGTAAAGCCTCTTGTTCTCTCTGGACTTCACACCTTTTGTCTTTGTGGTATCTGGTCCAGGTCAGCTCACATCCCGGTAGGTAGATACAACCTTTATCAGGACAGTAAATATGGCATGTGCAGTTGTCTTTGGTTTCCAGATTATTTTTAGATATTTATTGTAGGGATGACTAATAAAAATATATATGCACTAAAAAGCTTTATTACATTCCTAAATTTTGTGTTTCTTTGGTCAGTGGATGTGGCCTTAACATGTCACATCACAGTTACCTGAATAAATTGACTCTAGTTTTTAAGCACTGCCTTTCAGGGCTTTGATATGTTAATTCTGAAGCATACCTACATTCATTCTTTATCCTGGGGTGGAAGAGCAAATTGAGGTTCCCAGGAAGCAAGATCAGGTGCCCAGGTCAGAAGAGCACGTGGTTCAGCGAGTTTGCCAAGGTTAATTAAAAGTCATTAGTCCAGATTCTATTTTATAAAAGTCATTCCTACAAATGGAGATCACTGATATAGTTCAGTACCTTACCACATGGCTTTCTTTTTTCTGTTTCCTTTAAAAAGGAGTCTGTTTCTACAGGTTTGATAGTAATATTTTTCGTGAACTCTCAAAATCCTTCAGCAGATAAAATATTCACGAGGCCTATGAATGTGTCTGTCTACTTCAGTATCCAAATTCTAGCCTTTCGGAATCTTTCATTACCTTTTGTTCCTTCTCTGCGTGTTCTTGTGTCATTTATGAGAAACAGGAGAAGCCAAAAGGAAATGAACAGACATTCAAATAAGCCATTCTTCAGTAATCTGTCCTGGAGACAGGGATGTTCTGCCATTGTGTCTCTAAACAGAGGCAGTCAGTTCCTCACCACCCCACCTTTTCTGAGAAACACTGGCTTCTCTCTATGACTATAAGCCCCTCTGGCTTCTCTTGCCTCATTCTCTGGGCTATGTTACCCATGTGACCTCCCCTCTACCACCTGCCTCATAAGCAGGCTTAATTTCTTGATGCTGTTGTCCTTTGGCAAATGCCCTCCAGGGACCTTGTTAGCTGACTGTCCTCTTGTGGCACTACATTTCATTTTGGAGTATCAACATCTGCCTCTCTTGTTAGCATTATGGATTTCTGGGGCCTCTCTATTCCTTGACTTTTTCAGTGTTGCCCCTCAGTGCTTTAGTTGCCTTCTTTGTTTCCTTGGTGTTAGGTTCAAACTCCTTCCCCACTCTCTTTAGGGCTGCAGTGACAGTGAACATTTCTAAACAGCTAACTGTGAGAGACTGGAATCTAAGGACTTTACATGCATGGTCTTTCCCATTATTGCTACCACACTTGACTTATTTTTCCCTCCCATCCGTGCAACTACCCAACAAATAACTAGGGAAGCATCAGCTGTGTCCAGGCACAGTGCCAAGTGACAGGATTTATCTGTGATGGAGGTTGACCAGGGACTTGCTATCAAGAGGGTGATACTCAGATGCTGGTAGGCAGCAGTCACATACATAATAGTGCTAAGTGGGGGAAAACTCAGGGTCTTACAGTCGTATCTACCCTGGATGTGGACATGCAGATAATGAAAACTTCTTAGGAATCCAGAGTTAAGTGCCAGGCCAACCAGAGAACATAATAGAAGATCATGAGATTGTTCTGGACACTAGATTTCAGGTGACTGGGGTCGGGGAGGGGGCATTTGTGAGGATATAGCTACAGTTACCAAGGAAGCAAGAGGATTTCTTTCTAGAGTAAGTTCCACAGACCTTCAGTGGTGGTCAGAACAAAAACTGTCCCCTATAGGCTCTTGTGTTTGGATGCTTGGCCCCTAGCAGGTGTCACTGTTTGGGAGGTTATGGGCCTTTAGGAAGTGGAGCCTTGCTGGAGGAAGTATATCACTGGGATGGGCTTTGAGAGTTTATAGCCTTACTATACTTCCTCCCTCCCCCTCCCCTTCCTTCTCCCTCTCCCTCTCCTCCTCCCTTTTCCCTTCTCTCTCCTTCCTGTATATGTATGAAATTATGATCATCTAGCTTCCTCCTCCTGCCACCATTCCATGATGGCCCTGGCACAGTGGGCTCCCCCTCTGGACCCATAAGGAAAAACAAAACAAAACAAAGCAAAACAAAACACAGTCTTTCTTTCCTGAGTTGCTTTTGGTCATTGTGCTTTGTCACAGCAACAGAACAATATAGTACACCATGTTTTCTACTTCCTGTGTTCTCCATGTCTTCACATGGGTTTTATTTAAAACCCAAATTGGAATCCACTGAGATCCTTCACAATCTTGGGCAGTGAGTTTTGACATGCTAGCCGTCAGTGTCCACATAAAGTAGTGAGTAGCCTCTCTTTGGAAGTAGTGTAAGACTAGGAGGGGACTGTAGAAAAAAACACTGCATCAAAATTATCACAAGCAGGTTTATAATTACCATGATTGACAGATACAGGGCTAGGGATTTTTTTTTTTAGTACAGCCTTTTAGTGATATTGACGCCTAAAATTATAAATGCTAAAACGAACCTGTTGCTAAGCACGGTGGTATATAAACTGCAGTCGAAAAAGACATGTGTAGCCCTTTTGTATAAAGGCATTTGGTGCGGGGCTAGAGAAATGGCTTAGCAGTTAAGAGCACTTACTGTTCTTCCAGAGGACCAGAGTTTGGTTCCCAACATTCACATCAGGCAGCTTACAAACAGCTTTAACTCCAGCTCCAGGGGATCCAATGCCCTCTTCTGGCTTCTGAGGGCACAAGGGCACTGCAGCCATGTGGGTGAATGTGTGTGTGTGTGTGTGTGTGTGTGTGTGTGTGTGTGTGTGTGTGTGTGTGTGTGTGTATGCACGTGCGCACAAATTAAAAACGTTTAGTAAATGCCATTTTAGTGCTCTCTGTGAGTACTATGCCTTCAGACACATTGAGTGAAGCAAGTCTGTGCCCCTGATGCTCAGTTTGCAGGTCTGAGCAGTGCACAGGTAGGGAACTTGAAACAGTGGGCCATGTGTACCTCTGGTCTTTTGTAATGAGGAAAAGGACAGGAGCCCAGGCCAACTTTGACCCTCCTGATCACTGTGCGGACTGATCAGTAATTTTCTTGCTCTTTCAGTTTTAGGAATGTATTAGCTACTCTTCTGTTGCTGATAAAATACCATTACCAAGTATAAGAAATGGTTAAGGAAAAAGGGTTTATTTTGGCTTTGGTTTCCAGAGGAATAAAGTCTGTCATGGCAGGGAAGGCATGGTATGGTAGCAGGAGGAGGAAACTGATCACATTTGTGAATGAAAGTTCCAAAGAAAACACTGCATCTTTGACTTGAACCTCTTGGAAGCCTGGTTGACTGATTAGCACTTCCTGATTGTGGAATGTATGGAATGTTGCAGGTTCAGAACTTAATTACAGTTCAGTCCCCTAAATACCCATTCCTTGCCCTTCTCTGTGTCTAACTTAACATTTGTAGATAAAAACTTTTGGAATATATTAACTTAGCAGACCACCAGCTTCTACCAACTCACTTCTCATTCACATCAGTACAAGGAGTGAAAGAGAACACAAAGCTGCTGAACAGAAAACATCTCAGGGTGGTTCTTCTTTAAAATTTGTGTTTTGTGTGTGTGTATGTATTGTGTATCTGTGGAACAGAGTGATGACTCAACAGTTAAGAGCACTTGCTGCTCTTGCGGATGATCAGACTGTTTCTAACCCACTTGGGAAAATGGACATGAGGGGTTGGGGAGATGGCTCATTAGGGAAAGGACCTGCTGTGCAAGTGTGAGGATCTGAGTTTGGATCCACCCAAATATAAAAGCTGGGTGTGGTGGCATGTGTCTGTAATTCTAGCCCTAGGCAGTAGGTTCAGAGACTGGAGCACTGCTAGAGCTTTCTGGACAGCCAGTCTAGCCAATTGCTTATCAGTGGGTTCAATCAGAGCCCCTATGTGCTGGTTACTTTTTATTGCGAATTTGATACAACCTAGAGTTACCTGGGAACAGGGACCATGAGTTTAAGAATTTCCTGGATCAGATTGGTCTGTGGCCATGTCTGTGGAGGAGTGCCTGGAATGTTGATTAATGTGGGAAGGCCTAGCCCACTTTGGGCTGTGTCATCCCTGGGCAGGGGTTTCCTGATCTGTATAGGACAGGAGACAGTTATATGAAGCCTGCAGGTACATGGTGCCTTCATTTGTCTCTGCTCTTGACTGTGGAAGTGATGTAACCAGCTGCTTGAGTTCCTGCCTTGACTTCTCTCAGTGATGGACAGTAACTTAATAAACCTTTTCCTTTCCTAAATTGCTTTTGGTCAGAGTGTTTTATTACAGCAACAGAAAGGAAACTAGAACAGGTCTTAATTATTTTTCTAAATATTTAATTTATTATTTTTATTTTATGTGTGAGTGTTTTGCCTGCATGTGTGTCAGTCCACCCAAGTTGTGCAATGCCTGTGGAGGTCAGAAGAGGGCGTCTGATCCCCTGGAACTGGATTTCGGACCTTTATTAGCTGCCCTGTGGGTGCTGAGAATCAAACCTGGGGCTTCTGCAAGAACCATCCATCCTTTTAACCAATGAGCCAACTCTTCAGCCCCCAATTATTTTGTTTCTAAGAAGCACATACTTTTGTTTGGTTATGGAGGTATAGGGAAGAGCAAGCATATAGGAAAAATATTTTAGTTTTTCATCATTATTATTACTGTTTTTGTCAGGGTCTCATATTGCTTAATTTGGCTCCAGACTGTCACTATGTAGCCCGGACTGGCCTCTGTCTTTCAGTCCTCCTGCTTCAGTCTCCCAAGGGTTAAGATTACAGACATGTACCCCCACATCTGAGTTTTAACTGTTTACCATGAGCCTGAGTATAGCGTTTAACCCATGGCATAATGAGTCTAGGTGCCTCACATTTGCCATGCTAAGCCATATTCCTTGGTTTCACACCGCCCCCCTTTTTGCTCTTGTTCTTGCATCTTATAAAATGAGTGCTGATGCTATTTTTCTTAAAATTGTGTGAAGTTTAATGTAGTAGTAATATTTTTTAAAAAAAAACACTCTTTAGGACTCTGAAAAATGTTTCTTGCAAAGTGTCAATCATTTTTCAAGCTCTTAGTTCCCATAATGGAAAATAAGCAGCTATTTTGGTGGCCAGGAGAAAGAAAAGGGAAGAAAGGAGTTGTCCCCATTTGTCTTTCTCTGGTTGAAAGAGGCTGGAGAACTCAAAATGGATGATTGACTGCTTGACTCCCTTTTTAAAAGCTAGTGAGACTGGACTATTTGTAATGTTGGGGTGGGTGTCTTCTGTAGGCGAGGAGAAAGGTCACCTCTTGGACTTAATCAGGGAAGATGGAATTAAAGCAAAGGTCTAGCCCTTTCCCCACACCCAGACTCTGTCAGAATGATGTCTGGCCAGGCGTTAATCTGTGTTCAGAGGGGAGTGCTGGAATTCATTTATTTATCCCTGGGGAGAGAGTAGGGAGGCAGGAGGCTGGCTCTCTGGGAGGGTACCAGGGCCAGCCCCTGCCCCCTGCATACTGACATGTGCCATTTGTGATGAAGACAGCTCAGCTGAAGTCCATTTGAAGAATTCTTCTGTCACCCAGCCAAGAGCGAAACTCAGAGGGAGGGAGAGGCAGGCGGCTTGGCAAAGCAGTGTGGAGTGCAGTTTCCGGAGCAAGATCACACACAGTGTTGTGGGCTCTGGGGAAGGTGTGTGGGGATGCAAAGGGGAAGGAGGCTGGCTGGAAACAGCACATTCCTGTTTTCCTCCTCTGGCTCTTTCTGTCTACAGTATGCTCCATCCTTTGGAAAACTTGCAGTCTGAAAGAACCCTCCGCAGACAGTGTTTTCCAGCATCGTGGGCTTTTTTTTCTGCTGTTTCTTTTCTTTTCTTTCTTTTTTTTTTTTTTCCTGACTGATTTTGCTCTGAGGGCAGGAGCAAAGACAATGATCAAGTCCAACTGGTTCTATGTTAAGTTCAAATATGCAGAGAAGGTAAGTCAATATGTCCCCCTGACCCAGGGGAAACCCACCTCCTCCCCGTGGTCTTGTGTGTACAAGTCCTCTAGGGACTCTGGGAAGCAGAGGAACTAAGGAGTGCTGTTTGCGAATGTGTTTGCTCTGGCTTTGGGGTTCTTGAGTTGAAACATGGGCTCTGAGCTTACACTGACTTTGTCACCAACCAAGAAGAAGGGAGCTTCATCCTGTTTGAGAGGAAGCAGAAGCAATCTGCTGCTTTTGACTGTAAGCTGGGGATATTTGCTCAGACACCGAATATGTTTTTGGTTCTGAAACAAATGGACAGTCATTTCCCCTTACCTGTAGCTTGCTTAGTAAGGAGTTTGAAATTTTGTGTTTACTTTACTGAATTTATTCCTTAACTTATATATCAGTTATATAAGGTTATTTGGGTGGAGAAGAGACTTCCCCAGTATTTGATCTGACCATGTATGAGATCATCTCTTTACTCTCTACTGGGGAAATAATTAAGGAATGAATAAATTATAGTTGTATCTAAAATCTTGATGTTAAAGTCTTTTTCCTTTTTTTGGGTTACCATTGTCAGGCTCTTAGGATACAGGTGTGCACTTCAATTTGCATAAACTCATTGTACAAAGTAGAGGCTTCTTAATGACAATTTCATGAAAGTGTATCCTGCAGTCTGGCCAGCTTCACTTCACCCCTGTATCCTCACTTACCTGTTTGCTGTGGTTTTGATTCTGGGTCTTCTGTATTCCTTATTCTTTTGGAAACTGTAAGATCAGAAATGAAGCTAGCAGGAGGGTACAGAAATACTTCTTTGAAATCTTCATTGATTCACTTATTCAAAACATTGGCATGTCGGGTGTGGTATGAAGCTGTACCTTTGAGGGTGGAATAGGGATATAGAGAGGTCGAAAAGTCCAAGACTGTCTTTGTGCTGTGCTGTTCTGTGCTGTGCTGTTTGTGTGCCTGTCTGTCTGTCTGTCTCTCTTTCCAGACAATGTCTCATAACTCAAGCTGACCTCAAACTTACCCTGTATCTGAGAATGACCTTGAACTCCTAATTCTACTGTCTCCACCCCCCCACCCCCAGTGCGGGTATCACAGGCCTATACCACCCCACCTGTATCATGCAATGCTGAGGATGGAACACAGGGAGGGCTTCACGCATGCTGGGCAAGCACCAAGAACTCTACTAACTGAGCCACATCCCCAGCACTTCTTCAAACTTACCCTGTATCTGAGAATGACCTTGAACTCCTAATTCTACTGTCTCCACCCCCCCACCCCCAGTGCGGGTATCACAGGCCTATACCACCCCACCTGTATCATGCAATGCTGAGGATGGAACACAGGGAGGGCTTCACGCATGCTGGGCAAGCACCAAGAACTCTACTAACTGAGCCACATCCCCAGCACTTCTTGTGAAAAAGAAAATGTGTGTGTGTGTGTGTGTGTGTGTGTGTGTGTGTGTGTGTGTATGTGTGTATTGTTTAAACCGGGTTTTTTTTTTTTTTTTTTAAATGCTTTATCTGTTCACATAGTTTTAAAATGGTGTTAGAACATTTCTGGCTTATTTTTCCTGCTTACTCCTGTGTGGATTTGTTTCTGGTTTTGTTGTTGTTGGTACTGTTTGTTTTAATGATAGTGAAGGTATTTGTTTAGCCACAATGAAATTAGAGAATTTTGTTTTAATTTAAAAGATCCTTTTTCCATTTTAAAGCCATTTGCTTTAACTATGAAAGCTGTAAAATGCCACCTCTTTGTGTTCAGTGTTGAGAAAGGTTATCATCCAGCCTGGATTTATTTTCTGCCTTTTCAAAGGATTACTTTCCTCTGAGAAGGTTTCTACCCCTTTGTTTGCTGTTATGAATTTTGATAACTAGACCTCTATTCTGCCTTCTTAACCTTTTCCTTAAATCTTGAGTGTTTCCTCTTGGGAGACTGAAAGTGAGAGTTAAGTCAAGTGAATAAACTAATACTGATAAAGGGGGAAAACCACAGTTTAAGAAAGGTTCTTCATAGGAAGACAAAGGAGATATTAATGGCTTTATTGGAATTGCATTGATTCACCTCCTTCAGCAACCAAAGAAGAGAAGTCTTTTCCATAGCAGTCTATAGAAGTCAGACTGCATAAGACTCTGGGTCTTGTCAGCCTTGCTTTTATTAGGAGAGAGAACAAAGAAATAGTCTGGGGTTTGTTTTTGGAGAGCTTCTGGGGCTCTGGGATGCCCTGATTCTCTGTAGAATTTTTAAATTGTTCCTTAACAATGATTCCTTCTTAAAAATTTACATTGCAGAGTTCCCCCTCCCCCAAAAACTCATCAAAGTGAACTGCATCTCATATGGAGAGATTACAAAAATGTAAACATAAGGATAGAGATGCTTACAAACCAAATCTAAAACATACTTTTTGTGTTCTTCTAAGTCTTTTTTATTGAGGATTTCATACATGCGTCTAATGTGCTTTGATCAAATCCATTCCAGTTCCAACCCTCTCTTCACCACCACTTTCCCTTCTCAACTTCATATGTGCTCTGTTTTTTGTTATGCCTGCTGAGTTCACTTAGTGCATGTGTGTGGGACCTTCTACTACAGCATGGTAGCCTCTCAGGGCCCAAATCCCTGAAGAAACCGATTTTCCCTCCTCCAGCAGCTATCAATTGCCAATAGCTCCTTAGCTCAGGTGGAACTTCATGAGTACCTCCCTGTTGATGCTGGGGTTTCGGCTGGCTTCATCTTATGCAGGTCTTGTGCATGGAGTCACAGCAGATGGGAGTTATGTAATGCAATAACCCTGCCATATCCAGCAAATAATATTTTGCTGCAGACAGCCACTCCCTTTGGCTGTTATAGTCTTTATGCCCTCTCTTCCACAATACATTCTGTGTGTGTGTGTGTGTGTGTGTGTGTGTGTGTGTGTTATAGATGTCTTATTTAGAGCTGTACACTTCACAGTCACTTATTCTCTGTATGTTGACCAATTGTGAGTCTCTGTTAATAGTCATCTACTGTAAAAATAAGTTTCTCTGATGAGTGGTAAGAGTCTGGGGTCTCTTTTTATGGGATCTGATGAAAGGAGGGACTGATTACTAAAGGGCATCATTTGAGTCTCTATTTTGATTGATAGATTAAATCATATAATCATTTCTCTAATGTGCTCTGTAGTGTGTGCATGTCCCTTCCCATAATGCATCTGAATTTAATCATATGCATGTCCAATTATGCATAGGAATAAGATGTCATTAGGGGAGTTTCCCTAAAAGGTCACCAGAGGACACAGTTTTGCTTTACTGAACATGCATTCCAAACCAGGTCAGGCCAGATAGGCCCTTCTAGTCTTAATAGTCCATTGGGAATACACTTGAATAGAAACTGTCTAAATTTGATTGGTACCAGGGGCAGGGAAACTTACACCACTGTTTAGAGATGGGAGTATGTGTATGGGAGTATGAAGGGGGGTTGAAGGGGATCTGGGGTTGCTAATTGCATTGTTTAGAGAGGGGTGTATGCATAGTACCTGTGGGTGAAGGAACTGTCAAGTGAGTTATTTTAAGAGGGGGTGGTGTGCATAATCAAGAAAAATGGAGGTCTCAGGGCGCTAAACTATCTCCTGTTTGCCTGCCTCAGAGTGAGCCACTTTCTAAGTGACTGCTCCTGACCTACCATGGACTCTTCCCTTAATTCCTGAGGGGAGCTAACTTAAATTAGTCCCTTTTCCTATTAGTTCTACATATTCTCTAGAGGAATTTTCTGTCCCTGTACATTTATAAATCCCATGTCTGATTGTAGAATCTTAGTTATTAGCTTTTATTCTTCTTGATTTGAGGCATATCTTTATTGTCCAGTATTTAACAGTGTTTTAAATAATTGAGATTCTTTTCAAGTTCCCTAGAGAAGCCCTGACACAGATTTCAAGTGAAATATCCTTTCCTAAGTTGGGCCACCAGCAGTCAGGAAAGCTGGAATAGGAGATCCAACCCACAGAACAAAGGAAATGGCTTACTTTGATAAACTTATAAAAGGGAAGGTCTTTAACTAGAGAAAAGGTCTTAACACAAGGTGAACTTGCCTTGGGGCTACAAGGAGTTTAGCAGCTTAGTCTAAGAACTAGATAGATTATAGGGCCATAGCTCAGTTTGCCTTGGGCCTGGGATGGGAGAAAAGAGGGAGAGAGGCATGACTAATCTTCTACAGAGACAGTACCAGTGAGGTAGCACATACATGTCTCAAATTCAGTATCTCTAAACTGAAATTGGCTTTTTTTTTCTATTATATAATCTTGTATTCTCTGCCATAGCTAAGGCTCCCTTACCCACCTAGTCATCTGTCTTCTCAGAAGAGCTGGGTTTCTGCTGGTTTTGGTTTTGGTTTTTTACAGGTTCATACACTGAAGGGCACATGGCTTGTGTACATCTTTTTGTTTTTGTTTTGTTTTTTGAGAAGGGTTTCCTTGTAGCCTCAGCTTGCTTTGAACTTGCTATGTAGACCATGCTAGCCCCACTCACAGAGGTCTGCCTGCCTCCAAAGTGCTGGAATTGAAGGTGTGCTACAATGCCCAGCGTTTTTTTTTTTTAAGATTTATTTTTATGATTGTTTAATTATGTGTATATTTGTGTGTTTGTGTGTGGGTATGTGCATGTGAGTATGTTGCTCTCAGAGGCCAGAGGAGAACATCAGATCGCCTGGAGCTAGAGTTATGGGTAATTAATTGTAAGCTGCCTGGTGTGGGTTCTTGGAACTAGGGTCCTCTGCAAAAGCAGTATTTTTTTTCTTTTTATTTATTTTTATTATATGTGTGTGAGTGTATTGCTTGCATGTACATACATGTACCACATGCGTGCCTGCTGCCAGTGGAGGCCAGAAGAGGCAGAGGTAGACATCAGATTCCCTGGTATTGGCAAGTACTCTTAGCTGCTAAGCCATGTCTACAGCCCTTTGCTATTTTTATGTTTTTATTTTTTATATTAGTAAACTTAATGTTGTGGTATCTTATTTCAGTTTGGATTGGCACTTCTCTGATGAGTGACATTAAAGCATCCTGTTTTGGCCACTTTTTATTTGATTTTGTTGTGGATCTGTGTAGGTTGTTTATGTATTTGGAGTATTATTCTCCTGCCTCTTTTTTTTTGATGCTGAGGTTGGAACTCAGGCTTTACATGTGCTGAATCACTCCGCCAATGATCTCTACTCCAGGCCCAAATCTCAATCCTTTATCACTGTGCTGGATGGCTTTAGTGTCAGCTTGACACACTTGGGTTGAGGGAGCCTCAGTTGGGGAATTGCCTCTATTGGACTGGCCTGTGGCCATGTCTGAGGGGCATCTTCTTGATGAGCGATGTGGGAGGGCCCAGCCCACTGTGGGTGGTGCCACCCCTGGGCAGGTGGGCCTGTGTTGCATAAGAAAGCAGGCTGAGCAGGGGCCAGGGGAGCAAGCCAGTAAGCAGCGTTCCTCCATGGCCTATGCTCCAGCTCCTGCCTCGAGGTTCCTTCCCTGAATTCCTACCTTGGGCTCCCATATGAACTGTGACCTGGGATATGTAAGCTAAATAAACCCTTTCCTCCCCAAGTTGGTAGTGGTCAGAGTATTTTGTCACAGCAATGGAGAAACAAACCAGGACAATCACATTCATTGTTTAGAAGCCTTTTCTCCAGTTTGTAGGTGGCCTGTTCACTACTGATGATGTCGGTGGATGGATGCACAGTAATTTGAAGTTTGATATAGTCCAATCTGTCTTTTGTTTGTTTTTTTCTTTTTTTGTTTTGTGTGTGCATGTAGCATGCGAAAGAGAGAGAGAGAGAGAGAGAGAGAGAGAGAGAGAGAGAGAGATCAAAGAAGTCACTCTCCAGTTCTGTACCATGAAGTTTTCCCATTTCTTCTAAGAGTTCTCTAGTTTGAGGCATGAGTTTAAACCTGTAGCCCATTTTGATTAATATTTTATATGGTATAAGATAAGGATCTACCACTGATAGTCTATGTAAATTATGGGTAGCTGGAGTCTGGGCCAGGTATTTCTAGAATCTTGGCCTCTTATCCAAAGAAGTGAAATCAGGGCTCACTCAGATTTGCAAAAAAAAGCAAGGTAATTTTATTTGGATCTAAGCAGTAGTACAGATTAAAGAGGATTATGCTGTCAAGACTTACAGTGAACTCCATGACTGAAGATATTCAAGGGTCCTAATGATTATTTAGACTTTCTTCTATAAGAAAAAAGGGGACTGGTTACTTCTTATCGAATGGCTGATTACAGTTCTTTTTCTAAAATGGCCTTCCTGCTGTCAGTCGGGTCCTTCATATTATGACCTCATGTGCTTGGAAAGATACACACACACTCACACACCGAGTCCTGCAGCAGAAGTCGTATAAGCAACTCTTTCTACATGTAGTATACTCTGGTATTTTCTAATCTATTCAATTTTAAAGGGGAGGAGGCAACTGGAAGTGTAACTCAGTGGTGCAGTATATACTTAGCATTTGTAAAGCCTTGGGATCCACAAACAAAAAAATGAAATTCCTGAAAAACAATTGATTCTACAAGCTGTTAATGAGTCACACCCTATGGTTTGGAAAGAATTCTCATTTGAATAGACTTCTGTTCTTACTGCATTTAAAAAAAAATATTTTGTTTATTATTTTTATTTTATGTGTATGAGTGTATTATTTATATGTGTGTAAGTGTTCCTGTGTCATGAAATGCCCGAAGAGGCCAGAAGAGGGCATTAGATCTCCTGGAAATGTAGTTAGGGATGTCTGTCAGCTGCCATGTGGCTAGTGGGAATTTAAACTGCATCTTCTGCAAGAGCAGCCAGTATTCTTTAACCACTTAGCCATCTCTCCAGCCTCAGTTCCCTATTTTGATTGATGGAGTTGCTTATATAATCATTTCTCTATTGTGCATGTTCCTTCCCACAGTGTATCAGATTTTAATCATATGCATGTCCAATTATGCATATGTGTAAGATGTAATTAAAGAATTCTTCCTAAAAGGTCACTAGAGGACACAGTTTTGCCTTTCTGCAAATGTATCCAAAACCAGTTCAAGTCAGGTCATTTCTTCTATTCTTCATACCAGGTGTCTCCCGATTGCCTGGTTCCTCCAGTGGGCAGGGCTGACACTGGGGGTGGGGGTGGGGGAGTAGGAAGGGAAAGCTGGGAGCCATTTTGGGATGGAAGCCAGGAGCCGCCTCCAGTAGAGCGTGGTGGTATAGGAAACTCGTAGCCAGTGCAGCAACTCAAAGACAGAATGGACTGACTTCCTGTGGACCGGGGATGAGATCACTGGTCCCGAGGCATGAGCGAATGCTAGCAGGCCTATTGGCATGGCACGGTCTGATAAGGCGGGCTCTGAGCTGTGGCGGGCGCTGGGCTAAGCACTGGGTACTCATTCCTTTGTAAAGTAATAAAATCACATAAAATATATGGTTTGTCTGATAGCACAGGAGACCAGAGAGAATTCAGACCATGGAATTGGTGTAATCTGACAGGAGATGATGAAACTGAGAATGAGTTTTAGAAGAGCGCTAATGGCAGCGCTGATGTGGTTTTTGCAATGGGTTACTAAAAAGAGGCCAGCCATGAAAAAGCGGGGCCACAACTATGTTGTAAATGTGGGGATATGTTGGGGGTATGTGAAGATTTGTTAAAAGTTAAGCAAAGGTTAGAAAATCTTTTATCTTTTCTAAACTCAAAGGAAGTACCTGGAGAAAGAGTGGCCACTTTGCATCATAAAAGATATGCCCCAGGCAGGAGAAGCTGAAAAGACTGCACTGGAGGACCCAGTTATGGAGCTGGAGAGAGAACAAAAGCTGGACACTTTGACTTGTGTAAAGTCCAAGAACTCAGAGAAAAAGATAATAGTAAAAAGGAAGAAAAAACTAACTGTACTATAGCTAGGAAATATTCCATGCTGGAAGTATTAAAGCTAGGAAAAACTTACAAGCAAGCAAGCAGAGAGCCCCTGGCCACATGGCTTGTGAGAGTGTGGGACATGGGAGCAAATGACTTCAGTCCAAGTCCTTCAGAAGCTTCACAGCTGAGTTATATAACTACCCATCCATCCTTACAATATAGGCTGTTCAACCTAGGCCAGTGCAGGAGGGAGTAGTCCTTAATGGGATGGCTGGTTGAAGGCATTAAAGATACATGGTTGTCACCAAGGGAAACTAACATGATTAGCAGGGGCTGGAGGACTGTAAAGGAGGAGCAGACATTACTGAGAGAACTAGATAAGAGAAAAGCAATATATGATTCCCAGTTCACTGGGCCAGATAAAACTATTCACCAGAGATGTGAAGGAAAGCTTAATTCAACTGGGACCTCGAGACTGGTATAGGGCTTTAATGGTTTTACTAAACCCTTTAATAGGACAGGATCTTTGTAAAGTGATATAGGCTTTGGCAAATCTAAATGATTCTGACCAGCATGTAATATGTATCTATAAAATAACAGAACATCCTATAAAGACCAGACAGAGGAAATGGTCCACTTGGGTTACTCAGAGACAAATGTGGCAAGACTTATGTCAAGCCCAAATCCCCAGAGAAAAAAATGATAGAAAACCAAATTCAGTACTAAGGAATTTCTAGAAGACTTAAAAACCAAAAGAACAGTTAACAAAGGACATTCAAAGGAAAACAACTGTACAAGGGGTGGTTAAGAATCCCCAATGATTAAATAAGATGCATTTCTCTTCTCATTAAGGCTATACTAGGTGTGGAAGCAGGTTTTCCCACCAAGTTCTCCCCCTGCAACCGGTGTGGTCAATGGGAAGATGACAGATGCAGCTACAGTCAGGAGGCAGACCCAGTGCCTGACTCAGAACCAACAAGTGCAGGGGGGACAGGAGAAGCCCCCTGCCTCCTTAGCCTAGTGCAGGGTCAGGACACTGGAGCCAACACCTGTAAGTGTATCTCCAAAGGGATAGCTAAAAATGGTAATGAGCTAACCAAATTAATGCCTCATACCCATGCTGTGGTACCTAACAGTTAATAGGAATGGACAAAACCTTTCCAAGCTTTATAAGACCTTGTCTATGAGTGATTTAATATTTAATGTTAATATTGCTTCAAATGTTTTACAGATGTGAAACCCATTTGAAAGATACCTGAAGAAGCAAAGGTCAGCTATAGACAACTGTTAGGAACATCTACAGTACCAGGAGTAGGTTGCCCCCCAATGAGCTGTTGGTCAAAGAGAGACCCTTGATGTCCTCCAGTTCACCAAGGCAATTGCCATTAATGTCGGCTGTACACTAGAAAGGTCAGTAAGGCCATGTTGCTGAGGACACTGCATGTTGTGAGTGCAGGAGAAGAAGAGATGGAACTGAGACTAAGCCAAAAATAAAAAATAAAAAATCTCTGTGCCACTGGATGGATGACTTTCATATTGCCTGAAAGCTCTATATAGATGGCTGGGGAAGAAAGGATCCCCTATGAGTCTACTCAATGATGGACCCTGCGTGCTGCACACTACAGACATGCCAAGCAATACCTGCAAGTGCAATAATGGCTCAACCACATATGTACAACTGACAAATTTCTAATTGGATAAGACCCGCTCCTAGTGGTAGAACACACATCTGGTACTGAAATGTGCCTACTTCCTTCCATTTGTCTTTATAGTAGGAAAAAACACCACTGAGATACATCAGTGGACACACCCTAAAGATGACTAATGGGGAAGCCCAAGAAGCCACTATCTCGCCATGATACAAGAGAGATCACCCTACATCTATCACCCCCTTCCAAGGCTCAGGGACTTTAGCGGAAGATTGGCGGAAAGACTGTAAGAGCGGAGGAGAAAGGGGTGGAGTGTCTCCCAGTTGGTTGGTTCTTCCTGTGGGCGGGGCTGACACAAGTGGGAAGGAGGAAGGGAAGCTGGGAGCCATTTTGGGATGGAAGCCAGGAGCTGCCGGTACAGCGATGGTGTAGGAAACTCGCAGCCAGTGCAGCAACTCAAAGACAGAATGGACTGACTCCCTGTGGACCTGGGGCAAGATCGCTGTCCCTGGAGGCGTGAGCAAATGCTAGCAGGGCTATGGGCATGGCAAGGTCTGATAAGGAGGGCTCTGAGTTGCAGCGGCGCTGGGTTAGGCACTGGGTTAGGCACTGGGTACTCATTCCTTTGTAAGGTAATAAACTCACATAAAATATATTATATTTGTTGTCTGATAGCGCAGGAGACCAGAGAGAATTCAGGCCACACCAGGATATATTGGGAATACATTGACTAGAAAGGTCTAAATTTGATTGCTACCAGGGACAGAGAAACACATTATTGTTCAAAGATAGGATTATGTATCCTGATGCAGTTGGAAAGGCCTTGGAGGAGATTGTTAGGAGTGTACATAGTACCTGTGGGTGAAGAAACATGCTGCCAAGTGCATGACAAGAGGAGGTGTGTGTGTGTGTGTGTGCGTGCGTGTATGTGTAACCCAAAAGCAAATGGGGTCCCAGTCTAATGAGCTATCTTCTGTGCTTACCTACCTCAGCCATAAGTCATTGTTGCTTTCTCCTCCTCCTCCTCCTTGTCATCATAGTAGTCTTCCCCCTCCTCCTCTTCCTCCTCCTCCTCCTCCTTGTTGTCATCCCCCCCTTTTTTGTGGTGCTGGGACCAAGGGCTTCCTGAGCGCTAGGCAACCACATGACCATTGCATTAAATCCGCAGCCCTAAACTTAATCCTTTTGCCTGAGACTATCCAGTTTTCTCTTCAATACAATATTTCTTACATTGAATGGTGTTGGCATCATTCCCAAAAGGAATTAACCATGGGGAGAGTACTTATTTCTGAGCTATTATCAGTTATTGACATTACATCTTTGTTGTCTTACTTCCTTTTCCTATTGCTGTGATAAAATATCCCGACAATGGCATCTTAAAGGAGGAAGGGTTTATTATGGTTTCCATTTCAGGGTGTAGTCCATCATGGTGGGGAAGGCATGACAGCCAGCTCCATCTTCACTTACACATCCCAGGACTGTGGACATGCACAGTGTGTTGGTCTAGCCATATTGATTAATGTAATCAAGATAATTCCCCAAGGGCATTCTCAGAGCCCATCTCCTAGGTGATTCAAGACTCTGTCAAGTTGACCATTAACACTGTCACAATTAAGTTACCTTGCCTATTTGTTTTTATGCTCATAACACATTGCTTTGGTTATTGTAACTTTGTAACATTTGTTGAAATCTGGAGAATTTCAAAATGGTTTCTGATTTTGATCAAGGTTGGATTGAGTTAGTATATTTTCTTGGATAATGTAATCATCTTTGATGGATGGATGGATGGATTGATTGATTGATTTTTTTATGTGTATGAGTGTTTTGCCTGAATATATGTAAGTGCACTACATGTGTGCAATGCCTGCAGAGATTAGAAGAGAGTATCAGAGCCCCTGGCACTGGAGTTGTAGATAGTTGTTAGATGTTATATGGGTGCTGGGAACCACACCTAGGTCCTCTTAACCAGTGAGCCAGCTCTTCAGCCCTCCTAATGTGGTCATCTTAGCAGCATTGAGTCTGTAAGAAATAAAACTGTGGTTAGTCCATGAACAACCAATAAGTTTCCATTTATTTGTGGGTTTCTTTGAACAGAAAAATATGCTTTTGAGTTCTTAATTATTGTTTTTTTACTTACAGTTTTTATTTTTCAGGTATGTGTTTGTATGGTATGTACATACATATATGTGTGTTTGTACATATTTAGCTGAGTGTACATGCATGTAGAGTCCTGAGACTGACATCAGGAATATTCCTTGATCTCTCTTCATTTTATTCTTTGAAACAAGATCTTTGCATTGAACCAAGAGCTTGCTGATATGGGCAGTTTAGCTGGCCAGTTTGCTTCAGCGACCCCTGCCTCTGTCTTACTGGAATCACAGCAGGTGGTTGTTCCTGTCCTACTATTGCGTGACTTCTGGGGTTTCTGAACTCTGGTCGTCACACCTGCTGCTTGTACAACAAATGCTTTAACCTCTGAACTATCTCTGCAGCCCTAACATTGCTACATTGCTTTTGATCCTTCTTTGTTTGTTCTGTTCCTTTGCTGAAACTGGCTTCTTTGCGTGGATTTCTTTTTTTTTTTTTTTTTTTTTTTTTTTTTTTTTAATGTGTTTGTAATTGTTTGCTTTAGCCTTTTTTCAGTGGGTGCTTTATTTTTAAATATTTTATTTATTTTTACTTTATGTGTATGAGTGTATTGCCTCTATGTATGTAAGTGCACCCATGCTCATGTACAGTGCCCATGAAGGTCAGAAAAGTGTGTCAGATCCCCCTGGAACTGGAGATATAGACTTATTGCCATGACAGTGCTGTGAATCAAACCTGGGGCTTCTGTAAGAGAAGTCAGTGCCATCTCTCCATTGAGCCATCTCTCCAGCCTCTCAGTGGATACTTTAAAATCTTTGTCAGATGTGTTAGTTACTTTTCTATTGCTGTGATAAATCACCATGACCAAGAAGACAACTTATAGAAGGATGAGTTTATTGGGCTTACAGTTCCAGAGGGATGAGTCCATCATGGCAGGGAAGCATGGTCGCAGAGATGGCTGGAGCAGAAACTGAGTGCTCACATCTTCAAGCAGGCACAGAAAGAGAAAGAAGCTAGAAGTAGGACATGGATTTGAGCTCTCAAAGCCATCCCCAGTGGCATACTTCCTCCAGCAAGCCTGCAGCTCCTAAACCCTGAAAACAGCACTGCCAGCTAGGGCCAACTATTCAAGAACTTAGAGCCTTGGGGGACACTTACTCAAACCACCATGTCACACAACATTAATCTCTCTGCTGTCCAGGCCTGATATTGACTGATTGTCTCTTTTCATTCAGATTGATGTTTTTCTGGGTTTGGATGTGAGGGGAGATACTTGATTAAAACCTGGAAATTTTAGGGTGTTAGGTTTAAGACTATGTGTTCTCTAAACCTTCTCTTTCCAGCTGTCTTTCAATGGCAGTTGATTGTAAGTCATGGGGCCAGCCAGAGAGTTGAAGTCCAGCTTCCCCTGCGGACCTCAGTTACCATCCTGTGTGCTGCTCCTCCCAGGCAGCTCTGCTGGTCTTACCATGGCTAGAGGGGTAGCTGTGTAGCATTCTGTTGTTTGTTACCACTGGATAATACTGAAAGTCTGAGCCATCACAGAGAGCAAATTTTTCCTTTGGCCTCTGTGGACATTTCTGTGCTTTTGTTTCAGTTCTAAGTCTGCGTTTTGTAGCTTTCCATCCCCTAGTCCAAGGTGACTCTTAGTAATGTTAATTTTGATCTCAAAGTTTTAAGTCTGTATTACTTACTTTTCTCCTTGCTGTGCCAAAAGCAACTTGAGGAAGGAAGGTTTTATTGTGGCTCACAGTTTGAGGCAAAGTCCATCATGGTGGGAAGGTATGGCAGCAGGAGTGTGAGGCAGCTGCTCACATGGCATCCACAGTCAGGAAGCAGAGAGAGAGAGAGAGAGGGAGAGATAAATGCTGGTTTTCATCAAGCTTTCTCCTTTCTATTCAGTCCAGCACCTCAGCCCATGGTATGGTGGGAGGGTTCTGCCCACATTCTGGGTAAATCTTCCCTCCTCAGTTATACCTCCCTGGGAATGATCTCATAGATACAGCTCAGAAGTCTTATCTCCTATTATATTTGTTAAGTCTATAATACTCATGGTTTTTAGTTGTTCTTTGTGTGTGTGTCTTTGTGTGCATGTGGAGGTTAGAGAACAACTTGCAGGATTCAGTTCTTTCCTTTCACCATGTGCGTTCCAGGTTTGAACTTAGGTCATCAGGCTTGGTAACAAGCTTGGCTTTTACCTGCTGAGCCATGTTTCAGGCTCTTTCAAATATAGATAGATAGATAGGTAGGTAGGTAGATAGATAGATGATAGATAGATAGATAGATAGATAGATAGATAGATAGATAGATAGGCATGCTTTTGGGACAGGGTTTCCTTTAGCCCCATCTGGCCTGGAACTATGGAGATCAGGCTGGCCTCCATCTCACAGAGATCTGCCTTCCTCTGCCTCCTGAGTGCTGGAACTAACTCTTAGGTAATTTTGACAGTGAATATTTTAGCTATGAAATTGGAATCACTCATTTTAGTTTTGTTGGATATTGTTAGCCGTTTCAGCCAGAAAGATGTTAGTAGAGGAAGTCCTATATTTTATTCTTGAACTCTTCAATTTAATGAGATTAATAATTAAATATTGGGAAATGTGCTTTTGTTTGTTTGACAGGGGTGTCTTAAACTCAGAGGTCCCAGCCTGTGACCCAAGCCAGGTTCAGCCACTTGTCTTTAATAAGCCAATTAAAAGAGCCAGATTAATAATGGAAAGCAGACAAGGGAAATTTATTTAATGTGGCCACACTGGGAAGAGGGACAAAAAGATTCAGCAAACCCCACACCAAGTTCATCTTCAGGGTCCTGAAGAGACACTGATGTTTAAATAGGGACCAAAGATGTGCACATCTAAGCAGTTCTGGTCCAGGTGTGTTCCTGGACCACTATTAACCCATCATTGTCTGGGCTTCAGTCTCAGCTTGTAAGGTGATGAAGTCTGGCAAGGTATGAATTTCTTTCAGGGAGGCAAATTCCCCTCTCTGGCTATGGCCTTTTCCTTCCCCATTTTCTTTGGGGTCTGTTGCAATAATCTGATAGTCATATTGAAGGACATAAGTGTCTTTTTAGAACAATCTGCATTTTTTCCAGGCCAGTTACGGGAGGGCTCCCTTCAAAAAAAACGAAAACAAAAAAAACCAACCACTCAGATTATTTTTATGCATGTCCTCCAAATCAGTCTTAACTTTGGAGTTAATTTGAAATTGATTTACACACTAGGTTTGGGAAATTTACGTAATTATGATGACTCTACTTAAACTGTTGGTAATACTTTATAGAATTTTATTGGGTTCTTCCATTAGAGTGAAGCAATAAATTTCTGTCACTACACTACCCAGGGAAGGGAAAAGAAATTTTTAAAAATTTTTAATAACTACATGATTAGAAGCAGCATTTCATTACAGCTTTAACATATTCAGTAACACACTCCAGAGCAAGAGTACATCTCTTTCACAAGTG
>NW_008354022.1:1504842-1513429 GCF_000622305.1 Nannospalax galili | reverse complement strand
ATGCATCTATTTTTAGTCAAAATCGGTTGCACTTGGATCCTTGGCGCCTGTATATGTCTATAAAGTCATCGGGTACATTTCAATGATAACGTTTATCACCTTTACTAATCAACATGATGAAAACTTCCATGCTTCCATGGAAATGCTTCCATGCTTTTCAATACATTTTTTAAAATTTGTGTGTGTGTGTGTGTGTGTGTGTATCACATAGAACATCCCAAACCATCTTTTTCAACTATACACCCACTTCCTTGATGGCACCCTCCCATAGCCTCCCTCCCCCCACTAGAGCCTAAAGGGACTCCCAGATAGTAACCCAGCATAGAACTGGGAAAATGAACAGCAGACCCCAGTCTTATCTAAAGGAATGTTGACAACTGATTGCTGCTAGATGAGAAACAGCTGACCTTCCTAAAACAAAGACCTCTAGATAGGCTGACTAGATTCACCGGATGGGCAAGTAGTAGGGTATGGCTGGGGGTGGAGTCCTTAAGGTGGAGTCATTTCAGTGTAAAAATGGTTTGTGGTTCAGGCAGTTCATATAAAATGAACACTTGCTCAAAAGTTCCAAGAGGCCCTTGGCTCTGCCTGAGAGTCCCTGACTTGCCTGACAAGTATCCCTCTCAACCACTCATCAAAGAATCCTCTTTTTGCAACAAAGGAAGACTATTTCAAAGTTCCACAACTGGTCAAATACTGAGAACAAGTGCCTATGAGGTGCCCAATTCTAGGTGACACATCTGTAATGCAACCTCTACACCTAAGACTCAGGGAACATAGCAATACTGGGGCAGAAAGAATATTACTGCATCTCTCAACTCTCACCCGAAGTTTCCTCATGCAGCAGATGGTGGTTAATACAGAAAGCCACAACTGGCCAAACTGTAGAGAAGAGACTGGAAAGTGCTTATTCCTGAATAGAACACCTATATCAGACCTCTGCTACTCAAGGCTCAAGGACCATTGTGGAAGAGGGGGTGGAAGGATTGTAAGAGTCAGAAATGGTACATGACCACAAGGAAACAGACTTTTCCCCAGTAGCTCAGAATTACTCATATGAACTCACAGCAATGGCGACAGCTTACACAAGTCTCATGTAAGCTAAAGCCAGACAAAATCCCAGCATAGAAGTGGGGAAGTGGGTATTGAGCCCCAACCTTAGCTAAGGAACTATTGGCAACCAATAACTGCTGGGAGACAGTTCATTTTCACTAAGGATGTGACACACTAGATAGGTGGACTAGGCTCCAATGGATGTACACATACCAAAAGAACATTTGAGAACACAAACTTGGCTCGATAGGACTTAATGTATATGATGTAGCTAGTCTAAATGAAAGGCCAGATTCTAGATCAGAAATGTGGTGGTTTGAGTGAGAATGGCCCCTATAGGCTCCAAGTGTTTGGATCCTTGGTTCCAGTGAGTGGCGCAGTTTTGGGAAGGTCATGGAATCCCAAGGAGGTATGGCCTTGCTGTTGGAAGTTAAGTGGGGGCTGGCTTTGAGAGTTGATAGCCTTGTATATTTCCAGTTTCTCTCTCTGCTTCCTGTGCCTGCTTGAAGATGTGAGCACTTGGCTCTGACTGCCTCCTGTCATGCCTGCCGTGCTTGCCCTGCCATGATGGACTCTAACCCTTTGTAACTGTTAGCCCAATAAACTCTTCCTTGCCTTGGTCATGATGTTTTATCACAGTAACAGAAAAATAACTAGTACACTTCCTGTCCTATTTTGCATTAACTGTCAACAGTCTGGAGTCACCTAAAAAGAATGTCAGTTGAGTATCTTTATCAGGTTGGTCTGTGGGCATGTCTGCGAAGGATTCTCTTGGTTCCTTGATACGGAAGGGCCCAGCCCACTGTGGGCAGCACCATTCCTTGGGCAGTTGGTCCTGGGCTGTATAAGAAAGCTAGCTAAGCATGGGCCAGTGAAAGAGAGAACAAGCCAGCAAGTAGCATTCCTCCATGGTTTCTGCTTTAAGTTCCTGCCTTGACCTCCCTCAATGATGAACTGTAACCTGGAAATGTAAGCCATTTAAACTCTTTCCTCCCTTAAATTGTTTTTGGTCAGAGTGTTTTATCACAGCAACAGAAAGGGAACTGGGACATTTCCAAAGAATATGCAGAGGGCTGGCGGCAGTGCTGGAGCCACTTGCTATCAGAGAAGGCTTTGATTAACAGTGTTACCCTGTGTGTCCTGTAATGCAGTGGCCATCATTGCAGCAGGCTACATTGGCTTCCTCCTAAACCATTTCATATAATAGTCTTAATGAAGAACAGCACTTGGCATCTTAAGTCTACTTGTAAGAACCACTTGGAAAAGGTGTTTCTGTTCACAGCCCTGGGCATTCTGATCCAGTTGGCCTGGGGTACAACTCAGGTAGTGGACTCCTCAGATCCCCAGGAGTCTATGGCAATGCAACTAGGGATGGCTTGGGAATGATCCCATGTTCTTATGTAAATTCACTTACAATACATTGACAGTTGTCTATGAGGATTTATTACAAATAGTTCACAGGTGGGAGGTGGCCCAATAGATAAAATGCTTGCCATGGAAGCTTGAGAACCTGAATTCAGGTGTCCAGAACCCATGAAAAGCTGGATGCCGTAGTTCATGTCTGCTATCCCAGCACTTCTGCAGTAGATGGGAGCCAGAGACAGCAGAATCCTTAGAGGCTCAAGAGCCAGGTAGCCTGGTATACACAGCAACGAAACACCAAGAGACCATGTCTCAAACTAGGTGGAAGGTGAGGACTGACACCAAGGTTGTGCTCTGACCTCCACAAGCACACTGTAGCATGTATACCTGCACTCACACACAAATATGCATATATACAAACATGAGCTGACATACACCATTCTAGTTCCCTTCCCGTTGCTGTGATAAAACACTCTGACCCAAAGTAACTAAGAAAGGGTTTATTTCATCTTACAGATTATAGCCCATCATTGAGGGAAGTCAAGACAATGACTCAAGGCAGGAATCTGAAGGCAGGCCTGCTTGCTATTCTGAACTTCTTTACCTCTTACCAAAGAATTCAATTTACAGTTGAGAATTACAGCAGGAACCATGGAGGATGCTGCTTACTGGCTCTCACACAGGCTCATGCTTAACTAGCTGTCTTACATAACCAAGGACCACCTGCCTAGGGAATGGTCATGCCCAGAGTGGGCTGTCTACATCAATTAACAATCAAGACAGTCCCCCACAGACATGCCCACAGGCCAATCTGATCTGGGAAGTCCTTCAATTAAGACTTTCTTCTCAGGTAACTCTAGGCTGTCCCAAGTTGACAATTAAAGCTAATTAGGATACATCACACATGAGACTGAAAAAAAAACAGTTCAACAATTTAGACCTGTAACTGGAGTAGAGATTCTTTTCAGCTTCCCCTCTATAAAGTCCTGTAGTTGTCTTACATTTAGTTAACCAAGAGTTTTAAGAAACACCCTTCATTAAATCTTTATTTTGTTCAGCTTAGCTTTCATGAAAAGATCATTTCACTTTTCATTTTGAGCTAGTTTACATGAAGTTAGTTTAATGCATATTTCCAGTAAGGAGAATTGGCAAAACAGGTTTGGAGTAGTGCATCCTGGCCTACTGTGTCTTACAGGGAATATTCCCTGTCTGTGAATCCTTTAGTATGTGTATTGAGGGAATGAGGCCCATCAGTCAGTCTAGCACCTCTCCAAAGTGCTGTTAAGAGATGTGAATTGGGCTGATTTTAGGCCAGTTAATATTCATCCACACAGAGGTTTGGCATATTTCCTTTTAATTTAATAAATGAACATAGACCTTTGTGTTTACATTTTCATTTTCTTTTGTTTTTTTTTTTGGGGGGGGGACAGATTCTCACATGGCTGAGGCTGACCTCAAGCTTACTGTATAGCCAAGGTTGGATGACCTTGAACTCTTGATCCTTCTACCTCTATTTCTTGGATGTTGGGATTATAGATGTGCACCATCATGCCCAATTTGTATGTTTTTTTTCTTACTTTGTATTTAATTTCTCATTCAGGATACCAGGTTAATCCTTGTAATCATTGCCCCCTTAAAGAGAGGGAAGTTTATGCCCATCATAACCATCCAGATTTCCCATCATTATAGGCATTCCATTTACACTATCAAAGTACACTCTATGTTAGGTTTATAAATAGACTAGAAAATAAAAACTCTAAGACTGACATAATATACTAGTCAGCACTAGCATTAGGAAGAAGTCCTGAACACACTGAAGTTAGATAGAACTTTAGAATGTGTACACGCCTCTTCTACCTTACCCTCTGTGGAAGTCCTGCATGGCCTGTTCATCCTTGGTTGTTTTTTTGTTCGCTGCCTTTGTGCTCACTGTCTTTAACTTTCACATAGTAACAGGAGTTTGGAAACTGCTTCTGATGAGAGGCACTCACTCCTCTCCTCAGGCTGCAAGGTGCCTCAATGCAGGATAAAAGCCTGGCATCTCTGCCTTCATTGTACCTATGTCTTCTTCAAAAGGGGCCAACTGTTGCCTGTATGTATAGGTGTGGCAGTCACTCAAGGAGTGTCTGTGAAGATTGGCCATACTTGACCCAGCTCATCCTCCGTCAAGGCTGAAGACCCAAAGATGAGAGTCTTATTGTCAGCTTTATAATGTCCTGTTCCAGACCACCCCTCCCTTCCAGGGCCTCTACAGGTACCTAGTGGTTGTCCTAAGTCTGCCCTCACCTTGGATTCCAGCACCAGAAGAGCCTTGCAGGACAGACAATGGTAACTGTGCAATCCTTTCCTGATGACCAGATTGTCTCCTCCAGCAGGATTTCTATAGACCACCTCACAGACCAGAGCTGAGGCAGTGATTGACAGGACTGCTTAGTTATGCGTGACTTTGGTTCCTCCCAAATTCTTCATCTATCTAAATTTAAAGCTCATATTAGTGCCCCAGAGATGAACTTTGGGTCACTGGACCCTTTTATTCCTTCCTTTTCCCAATACAAATTGATTAAATGTCCTCTTTCTGCTTTTTACTGTTACTTATCTCTTTAATTGATTGGCTAATAGGGTCAGGACTAGATGGATGGCAGAGCTTTACCCCCTGGAACCCTGAAGCAGGAGCTTTTATCCTGAATCTCCAGTTATAGTGTTTGCTTATTTTGGTTATCAGTCCTCTTCTCCATTGATGTTGTCTTCAATTCAGACTGAGTTCTTTGAGGACAGGAAGTTTCCTCTTACTGTACAGTCTACAGCATAGCACATGGCTTTCAGAACATTTTAACTGAATGAAATATATTGAATTATTCCGTGAGTGTAGGCCTTATGAGATCTGGTGCTGAGAACATTTGTTTCTGCTAGCTCCCTGAAGGAAAAGAGAACTGTCTCAGCAGCTGAGCGCACACATCTTGGTTTGTGCTTTTTCTTGCTGACGGCACTGTTGGATTATCTTTCAGGGAAAGCTGAGTAGCTGAGCACAGTGATCTCTAAAGGGAGCTCATGCCTTTCCTCTTAGGGGACTTAAGTAGTGTTTAACACCAAGATAAGATGCTCAGCTGTGTCTTTCTCTAGTGCAGAATTTGTCTAAGATTCAAAGAACAAGGAAGTCTTTGTCTGCTGTTTCTTCTCTCTTTCCTGCTCCAGGCTGTCTGCAAGACCATGGCTCTTTTTCTCTGGGCCCCTGTGGTGCAAATAGGATGCATATGTGAGTCTCAGAGACAAATAGGCAGATGGAAGGCAGTGCTTAATGGTGGGACATCACCTACAGGAAAAATGAAGAAAAATTATAGGAATGAGTTTGCTCCTGCCCACCTTGCTAGCAGTCATTTCTCTACTCAGTGAATCCTGAAAGGTGCCAGAGACAAAGCATAGTTCCTGGTGTGGGATAAAACAGTAGCTCAGCCATTAGCTTAAGAGGTAGAAAAGCATGGTGAGTTATCCTCCCAACAGACGCATGCCTTCGCATAGAATTAAAAAGGAAGGGGTATAATTTGGGCACTCCATTCAGAATCTTATGTCTGAGAGCTTCATTACAGTTACAGGAACTTGTCTGAAATCAGCAGGAATGAGGGAAAGCTTTTTGATGTTCAGCCAGATTTTAGGGTGGCAAGGAAACCTTAAGAGGGTTAGCACTGAAAGTCTGTTCTGTCCAAGCTCTTGAAGATGCAGTTGGGGAGCAAACCTGGAATCAGTTTTGAGTGTTTACTAGTCCAAAGTGAGACTTCAGCTACTTAGTACAACTGTGCTGAAAGCTACTGGCGTAACCAACCCTGAACCTTTCCTTCCATTCTGAAATAATTGCCTAGGCGTTATTGGGAGAAAGTTGTGTTCATAATCTTGGAGGAAATACTCAATATTTTTAAAATTTTTATTTTTAAATTTCACGTGTATGAGTTTTTGCCTGCCTGTATGTAAGTGCATCCATGTGTGGAAGCCTTCAGAGGTCCAAAGAGGGCATCTGATCTTCTGGAACCAGAGTTATAGATGTTTGTGAGCCACCTGGTGGGTGCTGGGAACTGATCCTGGGTCCTCTGCAAGGGCAGCCAGTGCTTTTACTTGCTGAGCCCTCTCTCCAACCCTGGGAATACTCATTTTTGCATTTCTTCTTTTTGGTGCTTTCTCTTATATTTCTGTCTCCAGCTGTACATACTTTGGTATCTTTTGGGCACTTAGCCACACTCTGTTCTCATGTTTATGTGCAGTGTTTGTTGCAGTTCCTGTGGCTTTTAAGTGCAAGTTGAATTCTTTTTCTTCTGAGTTTATAAAATATGCCCATGTGTTCCTAAACTTTGATATTACAAATGGCTAATGGTGATTATTAAGCTGGTATCCTAGGTGAGCAGAGATTAGGGCCCTAAAATAGAACTGGAATAGGGCAAGAATGAGGTCAAATTGTGTGTGTGTGTGTGTGTGTGTGTGTGTGTGTGTATGTGTATGGAGGCCAGAGCTTCACGGGTGTCTTTCTCAGTCTCTCTCCACCTTCTTTGTTGAGGTAGCATCTCTCACTGGCTGGGAGCTCATAGATTTGGCTAGAATGGCTGGCCAGTGAGCCATGAAGATTGGCCTGTCTGTGCCTTCCCACTAATACCACATGTGCTTTATTTTTTAAGTTTTTATTGTACGTGAGTTCTAGTGATTTAACTCATGGCCCTGGCAAGCATTTTATCCACTGTGCCATCTCCCCAGCCTGAATTCAGATCTCAGTCCTCAATTCTGTACTTGAGGCAGGAGATCGCTGCAAGATATATATGTGTATATATATATATATATATTTTGTTTTTCAATATATACACACACATATACCCATATGTGTATCTCCTTACTATAGAAATTTTGTAGGTGGACAAGAGTAAGAATCAACAGCATAGTGATATGTTGTGATTGATAACCATGGGTAGAATAGTTACTAGTCTTTTACATGGTTGTAACAGAGCTAGAAAAGAGGGTGACCTGATCTGCTTTTTGTGAAGGTATCAGACCACTGTCCATGGGAGCTTTTTTTAAAAATTATTTATTTCATAAATATATGATTAGAAGAGGCATTTCATTATTAACAGCATTGACATATTCAGTTACAGTTTCCAGAGCTGAGATGCTTCTCTTTCAAAACTGGCTGTAAATTATTAGATTTACATTTGAATTGATACAGTTATACAATATTGTACTCTGTATAAACCCTATAATACATAAAATTAAATGAGGTTTTAACTTTTAAAGATCTTCATTCCATTATTAAATTATACAGTTTCATCCAGAAAAATTCATTTTTAATGCAATTGACATTAAGATGTTTTCACATGCATTTCTAATATCTATATATCTGATTATAACTAGTCACAGTTGGTTACTTTCTGAGCTCCTTAGCATCTGAGTATGGATATAAGGTCATCAGGTAGACTTCAGTGGTAACGTTTTTCACATCTATCAATTATTAAGGAGCAAATTTTTATGCTTTGAAGAAGTTTTTTTTTATACACCCACTTCCCAGGTAGCACCCTTCCATAGCCTCCCTCCCCCCACTAGAGCCCTTATACTCTGAAATCCCTGCTACTGTCTGCTGTGTTGTCGGCACCCCAGCCATTCCCCACTACTTTCCCTTCTGGTGAATCTAGTCAGCCTATCTAGACGTCTTTGTTTTAGGAGGGTCAGCTGTTCCTCATCTAGAGGTAATCAGTTGTTAATATTCCTTTGGATAAGATTGGGGTCTGCTGTTCAATTTCCCAGTTCCATGCTGGGTTACTATCTGGGAATCCCTTTGGCCACCCTGGCCAGCAACTCGAAAGGATGTATCGCCTTTCTGGCATTGTTGCTTGCTATGTAGCCTCTAGCTACATACATGGACTCTTAAGAAATTATGTTGGCCCCTTTAATCTTTGGTTATACTTTTCTTTTGGGTGTTTAAGGTCACATAGTTGGTCCAGATAAACCCATTTATTTTTACTCTTAAGGTTGTTTGAGGACCTGTTCCTCAGGGATCACATGGGCATGGGAGGAGCCCCTGGCTCCTTTCTTTTACCAGTTCTGCCTATGTGAAGATAAGTCAAAGGTCCTGCTCGACCATGGTTGGCTTCGCTTGGAAGCATGGAGGAAATGATTCCTCTGTGTTGACCCTCCTCTTTATAGA
>NW_008354022.1:1504008-1504468 GCF_000622305.1 Nannospalax galili | reverse complement strand
TAGGCATTGTTTATCTCTCACATTGTCTCACCCTTCCATCATGGTTTTCTCTCTTAAGGTGCCCCCATGTCCCCCCTTTCTCTCCTAATAATACCCTTCTCCTACAGTCCTACCTCTCTTGAGCTCCTTCTTTCCCTTTATCCCCTAGGTTCCTTGTATACCCTTCCCTCCCCCCTCCCTTAAACTAACCCACTTTTTATCCATATCTCCCTTATTAAGGCCTGTTTCTTACTGTTTTTCTCTTTCAGGTTATTTCTTTTCCTTTACCTCCCTGTTTCCTTTCCATATCTGGGTTTCTGTAGTTATGTCTGGTTGCATACTTACTCATCAGGTTCTAGGATCCACATATGAGGGAGAACATATGTCGATTTTTTTTTGAGTCTGTGTTACTTAACTTAGTATAACAGATTCTAGTTCCATCCATTTACCTGCAAATTTCATGATTTCATCTTTCTTTACT
>NW_008354022.1:1502082-1503713 GCF_000622305.1 Nannospalax galili | reverse complement strand
TGAAATCTTAAAGTGGTTTTAATTTGCATTTCCCTAATTACTAATGATGTTGAACATCTTTTAAGATGCTTGTTAGCCATCTTTATTTTTTCTTTTGAGAACTCTCTGTTTAGCTCCTTACCCCATCTTTTAATTGGGTTGCTTCTTGTCTTGATTCTCTGTTTTTTGAGTTCGTTATAAATTCTGGTTATTAAACCTCTGTCTGATGCATCACTGGTGAAGATTCTGTGGGTTTTCTGTTTGCTTCCTTGGTTGTCTCCTTTGATGTACAGAAGCTTTTTAGTTTAATGAGGTCCCATTTGTTAATTCTTGCCCTTGTTTCCTGGGCAATTGATGTCCAGTTTAGAAAATCCTTTCCTACACCTATATCTTGTAGGTTTTTCCCAATGTTTTCATCTAATTGTTTCAGAGTTTCAGGCTTTACATTGAGGTCTTTGATCCATTTGGAATTGACTTTTGTGCAGGGTAAAAGATAGGTGTTTACTTTCATTCTTCTCCAAGTAGAGATCCAGTTTTGCCAGCACCATTTGCTGAACATGCTGTCTTTCCTCCAGTGAATGTTCTTGGCCCCTTTGTCAAATATCAGGTGGTTGAAATTGTATTTGCTCATATTTGGGTCTTCAGTTTTGTTCCATTGCTCTATGGGTCTATTTTTGTGCCAGTACTATGTTGTTTTTATGACTATAGCTCTGTAATACAGCTTGAAATCTGGTATAGTAATCCCCCTGGCATTGCTCTTAGTGCCCAGGGCTGTTTTGGCTATCCGAGGTCTTTTGTTCTTCCATATGAATCTTAGGATAGTTTTTTTCCAATTCTCTGAAAAATGTCATGAGGAATTTGATTGGCATTATGTTGACTCTATATATGACTTTTGGTAGGATGGTCACTTTCACAATATTAATTCTTTCAATCCATGAGCACGGGAGGTCCTTCCATCTTCTGATGTCTTCCTCAAGTTCTTTCTTTAAAGATTTAAAATTTTCATTGTAGAGCTCTTTAATGACTTTGGTCAGGTTTATGCTGAGATACTTTATTTTTTTTGCAGCTATTCTGAAGGGGGGTGTTTCCATGTGCTCTTTCTCTAATTGCTTGTTATTGGTATATAGAAAGGCTATAGACTTCTGAAGGTTAATTTTGTAACCTGCCACTTTACTGAACGTGGTAATAATTTCTAGGAGTTTTCAGATGGAATTTTTGGCATCCCTTAGATATCATATCATCTGCAAAAAGGGATAATTTGATCTCTCCTTTTCCAATGAGTACTCCTTTAATTTACTGTTCTTGTCTTATTGCTCTTGCAAGAGTTTCAAGTACTGTGTTAAAGAGAGGTGGGGATAGTGGACAGCCTTGTCAAGTTCCTGATTTCAAGGGGAATGCTTCCAGTTTTTCTCCATTTAGAATGATGTTGGCTGTGGGTTTGTTATATATGGCTTTAATTATGTTGAGATATGTTCCCTCCAGTCCAATTCCCTTTAAGACTTTGAACATAAATGCATGTTGAATTTTTTTTTCATACTTTTGTTTTTTAATTTTGTGAACATAAGGAAACATTACATGCAACATTGCTGTATTTGAGGAATTATGTCAAGAATTTCACATCTTCAAATGACATTGTAAAAATTAAACTGAGT
>NW_008354022.1:1501010-1501556 GCF_000622305.1 Nannospalax galili | reverse complement strand
GATATCTGTCCATTTCTTTTAGGTTTTCAAATTTAGTAGCATATAGGTTTTTAAAGTACTCCCTTATAATGTTCTGGATATTTCTGGTGTTGTGATGGATTCTCTTTCATCTCTGATTTTGTTGATTTGGAAGTGCTCTTTCTTTTGGTTAACTGTGCTAGCATTCTGTCAATCTTGTTTATCTCTTCAAAGAACCAGCTCTTCGAGTTGTTGATTCTTTGTGTTGTTTTCTTTGTTTCTATTTCATTGACGTTTGCTCTGATTTTTGTTATATCTTCTTGTCTGCTGGGTTTGGGTTTCATTTGTTGCTCCTTTTCAAGTGTCTTGAGTTGCAATATTAAGTCAGTTATTTGTGTTCTTTCCGATTTTTTGGTGTAGGCACTTAGAGCTATAAACGTTCCTCTAAGGACCACTTTCAATGTGTCCCAGAAGTTTTGTTGTGTTGTATTGTCTTTTTCACTTAGTTCCAGGAATACTTTTATTTCCTTCTTAAGTTCTCTTTTGACCCATTCATCATTCAGGAGTGTGTTGTTTAATCTCCACGTG
>NW_008354022.1:1495569-1495857 GCF_000622305.1 Nannospalax galili | reverse complement strand
TCCGATATTAGGTTTGCTACCCCTGCTTTTTTCTTAGTGCCATTTGCTTGGTATATTTTTTTCCATCCTTTCAGTTTGAGATAGTGTCTGTCCTTAAAAGTGAGGTGAGTTCCTTGCAGACAACAAAAAGATGGGTTTTGTTTCTTAATCCATTCACCTAGTCTGTGGCTTTTGACTGGGGAGTTCAGTCCGTTAATATTTAAATTTATTAATGAAAGATGGGTATTGAGTCCTGTCAGTTTTGTTTTTGTTTACATTCTTGATACAGTTGTACTTTTCAACAGTTAC
>NW_008354022.1:1478213-1494619 GCF_000622305.1 Nannospalax galili | reverse complement strand
TACTCCTCTAGAGGACTATTGGTATTTGGTGGGGATATGTTATTTTGGTTTTTCATGTTATTATTTTTTCTCTGTGATTTTGGCAGGTGAATTTCTTTTGTAGTTTCTGATTCTTGTGTGAGACTCAGGCCTTCAAGTTTAGGTCTACTTCTTTTTGTGAACTTTATGTGCCTTTGTGGTTTACTTTTTGGGCATGAAAAACTGGTTCGTCTGAGCTTCCGGTTCTCGCTCTTGATTTTATATTGGAGTGGCCGGATTGATTTTGTCTTTAAGCATTTCACAGAGGCCCAATTCACATGAGGGTCAAATGATTTCAGGCTTTTTCCTAAGGTCTGGATCCCTCTAGCAATGATTTTGGCTTCAGGAATTTGGGGGTTGGACTGGCCTGGGAGCCTGGCCCAGAAAAGAAGCTGGTCTCTGGCAGCTGGTGGCCATCCCACCCAGAGATGCAAAGGGAGATGGGGCGGGAAGAGGCCCCAAGGACTCCTGGGGACTGCACTGAGGAGCTGGATTGGTCTGGATGCAAAGGATCAGGAAGAGAAAAGTTCAGCTCCCATGTCCCAGAAAGAGGCTGGCAGGTGGTGCAGACCCAGGGGAAGCAGGGGGAGTTGAGGGCGGGGGGGCAGGTCCGGAAGCAGTGCTCCTGAGGCCCAGAGAAGGCACTATGTTGGTCTGTGGATGAAAAGGGTCAGGAAGCGGTATTTGTTCCCCAGGTGTCTGTGGCCCCAAGACAAGGAATGGGCCAGGGCCCAAACTCAGAGGAGAGAATGGCGGGCGGGGAGATGGGAGGGTGAATGGGGGTGGGGGAGTCAAGGCATGGAGGGTGAGATGGACTTACCCAGGAGAGAGAGGCCTGCTGTGGGTGGTACAGGCCCAGGGAAGCAGAGGTAGGTAAGTGCGGGGCCAGGCCCAGAAGCAGTGCTCCTGGGGCTCAGAGAAGGCACTAAGTTGGTTTGGATGGAAAGGGTCAGAAAGCAGTATTGGCTCCCCAGGTGTCTGCGGCCCCAAGACAAGGAATGGGGCTGGGCCCAAACTTGGAGGAAAGAATGGCAAGGGAAATGGGAAGGTGAATAGAGCTGGGGGAGCCTAGGCCAGGAAGGCGCAATGGACTTATCCTGGAGAGAGGCCTGTGGGTGGGAGAGCCGTGAGGGGTTTTTAAAAACTGGTGATACTTGGAAAGTTTAGTATGTTTCAAAGAGGTGTGCTTTGCTGGAGATATGACCCAGTTGCTAGAATGCTTGCCTCCTCAGGAAGCCCTGGGTTCTGTTTCTACTAATGCATAAATCTGGTATAGTGGTGCGTGTTTGTAATTCCAGTGAAACCGGGAAAAGCAGGCATCCTTGAGAGCATCCAGTGGCTTTCTCTCTTCAGGTATGCATAGCTCTGAGAGCTAAGGTATGGCACAGTCAGCAGCCACCCCGGGGTAGTTAGTGGCTTCTTGGTCCTTTGTTTCTTGAAGTTGATGAGTTTCATAGACAATGGGAGGGTAAGTTTAGAAAGGTGTTTTATTATAGGCTCATGTGGGAGCTTAAGAGAAAGAAAGAAATCAGAGCTCCTGTGTAGCAGGAGCAGTTTCAGAAATGGGGTACCACCAAGATGCTACCTAGGGGCCTTTTATAGGACTTTCATCAGAGACTGGACTGAAGCATGAGGTAGTAGTTTCAGGCCATGAGTCAATCAGACCTGTTAGCTTTTACCCATGAAACATACAGGTGCATTTCAGCCTTGGTCACTTCTTCTGTATAGCTTCCAGACAAAAGGACTAAATTAGGTTGTGTTAAAGAAGAAAGATAACCAGAGCAGGAACCAGAGTCCCCTTCCTGCATTGCTGGCCTCTGGTTAAGACAGAACTAAGGACATTTCTAACAAGACTCAAAGTTGCTATCCTTAAACTACCTAACCAGTTTTTTAATGCCCATCATCAGCATTCAGGAAGTAGAGCCAGGAGGTTTAAGAGTTCAAGGTCATCCTTAGTACATAGCATGTGTGAGGCCAGCCTGGGCTACATGAGACCAGAATGTTTTAGAATGAGTTGGGGGACATTGTGGTTCCCCAAGGCTGTGGTATTAGATATGAAGACAGTATTGCCTTTGATGAAAATTGGTCTCATATTTCTTCATCTTCAAGTCCAAATTCTGTTTATCTGTCTGAGAAGAGAGTATTATTTATTGCTATGATAAAACACTGACCACACCCAACTTGGGATGGTCAGGGTTGGGTTTTTTTGTTGTTGTTGTTTTTTTGTTTGTTTTTTACTTATAGGTTATAGTTCAAACCTGTAGGAAAAGCTAGGGTAGGACCCTGGAGGCAGGAACTGAAGCAGAGACCCTATGTAGGAGATCACTGCTTACAGGCCTGCTTCTCCTGGATTGCTCAGCTACCTTCTTAAATAGCCCAGGCCTACCTGTCTAGGGACAGTACCTACAGTGGGCTGGGCTCTCCCCTCATCAATTAGCAATTAAGACAGTGTCCCACAGACATGGCCACAGGCCAGTCTGATATGGGAAATTCTTGTGTTGAGGTTCCCTCTTCCCAGGTGACTCTAGTTTGTGTCAAGTTGACAAAAACCATCCAGCACAGCTCTCTGTCTCCGTAAATGAAAAACTCGGGAAAATCAGCTGAAATGAAGTAGCATTTACTTTGGCTCACAGTTCCAAAGTTTCTTCCGATAGTCGCTTGGCACAAGGGGATGGCAGGAGAAAGCTGCTCACTTCATTTGTGACCAAGAAGCAGGGAGAGAAAGCAAGAGCGGGAATGAGAGACACTTTTCAGTGCTATGTCCCCTGCGATCCATTTCTTCTGACTAGACTCTTTCAGTAGTCCATTTGGCTTTGAATTCATTCATGGGTGAATCTGTGAATGAAATTAGAGTCTTCATGATCCAAGCCACTGGCTGGGGAACAGGCCCCCTCAGTACCATGAGCATTTAGGGAGATTTTATATTAGACCATAACAGCGAGCTCAGGGGTAAATAGAACCACAGTCTTCTGAGCTTTACATAGTAGATGATCTGCCTCCCCCTCTCAGTTACTTTGAGACTGGTTGGATCTTTGTTACAACTGTGCCCCTCTTTAGAGTAAGTCCCACAATTCCCCCTCCCCAATGCCCAGTTGTGGGATCCTAAGGTGGGTGGAGTTCATCTTTCACCAGGACTTGAACTCCTGTCATTAAATAACAAAAAGTAGCAAGGAAGGAAACAAAAACAATAATGGATTTTTAAAACATGTATTTTATACTCCTAATTATTTTCCTTCTCCTTCCTAAAGGCAGGGACTAAGAAGATCTCCCCAAGGCCTCTTATAAAATCAAGCAGTAACAGTTCCTTTCAGGCAGAGTCAAAAGTCAAATAAAACTTGAGAAGATGACCTGGAAAAAAGGGGGAATCATTAAAGAAGACAAGAACTAGGATGGTAGATAGAAAAAAATATAGCTAACTGCTTCAGGCTGGAGAAAATCTAGTTCATGAAGGTTGCTTCCATGACCCTTGTTGGGTACTTTGGGGATACGCTGGAAGAATTAAGAGATAGTATTAGCAGATCTTACCCTGGTATTTCTTAACATGCTTATACTTGTAAAGTCAAGACTTAAGTGGATCTGGTGATAGACTCTTGGCTAAGTATTAATATATGTATCAGCCTAAAGCTTGCATAAGCCCCTGGATTTGATTTCCAGCTCTGCAATAAACAAATGGCCATCACGCACATACAAATGTGTGTTACTCTTGTTAATTTGTGTAAATAATATTACTGTCATTTTAAATAATGGGTACAATGTTAATTTCAGAAACAAATTTTTGCTTCATTAACACTTTAAGATAGTTATGTATGTTCTCATGAGTACAGACACACATGTTCCATGGTGCCCTTGTGGCGGGCAGAGGACAACTTCAGGTGTCAGTCTTCAGCTTCCACCTTGCCTGAGGCGGGGCTTCATCCCGCTGCATATACCAGGCCAGCTGGCCCACAAGCTTAGGGGATTCTCCTGTCTCTACCTCCCATCTTACCTTTGGAGTACCAAAATTACAGATTTGTGCTACCACATGTGATTTTATGTGGATTCTGGGTGTTTGTATTACAAGCGCTTTAATCACCAAGCCATTTTCCCAGCCTCAGACCCACACATTTTAATGTAGGTATTTCTTAAATTATTTTATTTGTCCATTCAAGGAAAGCTGGATCCTTCCTACATGAATTTGAGTACATTGAAACTTTAGACTACTGTGTTTATTCGTTTATTCTCAGACTATTCTTTTTTTTGGGGGGGGGTGTCTTTTTGAGACAGGGTCTCCCTGTAGCCCCATCTGTCCTGGAACTCACTATGTAGACTAGGCTGGCCTTGAACTCACAGACTATTCTTCTTTAAAGATTTTATTTTTAAATATGTGTGTCTCTTTGTATGTGTGCTCAATGAGTATAGTGCCCACAGAGGCCAGGAGAGGGTGTCAGATCCCCCTGGAGCTAGGATTACAGGTAGTTGTGACAGGGGTTCTGGGAACTAAACTCAGGTTCATTCTAAAAAGCAGCACTCATCCTTAACCACTAAGTCATCTCTCTAGCCCATCTCAATTTGTTCTTAAGGTGTTTATACAAGTTACCTGTGTTTTACCAGCTCAGCCTATTACACTGGCCTACTTGGTCCCTATGTGATATTACAGGTTACTTTTCAGGATTTTGCTGATTTTTACTTGATCCTTAAATCTGTCTGAATTCATCAATTACAGTTTCTCGTCCCCCAACTTGTGTGGGCTCAGGTTTTAAAACAAATGGAAGTTGTCCCTGCCAATTTCTAATGTTTGTTGGCTTTGTGGTCATTAAATGGTAACTATTGGAGGTTTAGGGAAGGGTTTAAGATTTACCGGTTCCATAAATATCTATGTGTGTTTGTGTGTGTTCCCAAGTATGTGTGTTGAAGTAAGAATAAGATGTTTTGATTAGGCCTTTTACTGTGTTCAGAGTATTCTTTGAAAGGTTTAGAATAATAGTTCAGTGGGATCTCAGTGTGTAATGATTGGATTCTGATAAAATCAGAGCCCTAACAATGGAGGTAGTAGATTATCTCCCAATTAGTTCTCTGTTGATTTGTTAATGACCCCTGTTTCCAATTAGCTCCTCTGGCACAGGCTCTTGTGGTTTCTTAGCACTAGGCAGACACATAAGAAAACCAAATAAATACCACATGTGATTTTGTTTAGAATTTGTGTGTACGTGTATGTGTGTGGGTGTGTGGGTGTGTGTGTTTGTGTTTCCTCCCACTTCTGCTTTTCGGGAGATGTTTAAACTCTGGAAATTTATTATAAAAGTTATATTGTTGGCCAGGTCTGATAGCATCCACTGGCTCTTTATCTCTCTCAGTGTAGTGGACCTTCTATTACTTTGTAGGGCCTGACTGTTAGGATTGTTCCCACAGAGTTCAGGGACTTGCAGGTCACAGTGGGCCATACCTGGCTTTGTGTAGTTCTGTCACTGAAACCCTGGCACCGGGCACCTCTTGGCATCTGGCCCCATGTCAGGGGGCTTTAGGGGATCACATGTTTTTTTAAAATTTTTTTCTAAAGAGGGCAAACAGACCCTTTCTGTTTAGGCTCAGTAATGTTGGCAAAGAAATACAGCTGTAATTATATACCTCAGTTCCTGGGATTCTCTCCCCATCTAAGTTTTACTCTCTCTACCCCCAACTTTCCATAAAAGCAGTTAGCTATGGTTCGGAAATAAATGTCACAAGTGAATAATAATTTCTTTCATTTACACAGTAATTAAACCTGTTGAATGCTAACTTAATGGTTTACTGCACTCTAATTTGACTGGAAGATTTGGCTTTTGTGAATGCAAGAAGAAGGAGAAAAATAAATTAAATACTCACCAAGACTGTTGAGGGAGGGCATCTTTCAGGAGGAGTCTCCCTCCTGCCTCTCAGCCTTCTGTGCTTCCCTCTGCTTTCCAGGATACTTAATACTTGGGAGTTTTTCTACAAGGCACTCTTTACTCTTCTAAATCTTAGTGATACATATATCATGTTAGCATGCACTTTGAGAGACAGACAACTCTTTATTTGATGTTCACAATCTTATATTTGAAATGTTGATTTTTGACATGAGCTTAAATTGACTAACTCAATAGGCCTCAGAACAAGCTATCTGCTCTGATTCCTTTTGAAGTCTAGATACCTGCAGGTCCACATTCTGAGTTCATTTTGTTAAGCTCAGTAGGAAGGAGAGTCTCCTTGCTATCTTAGGTTTATTACTGACCCATAGACCTGAGTGGCTTTGAGTGAAACATTCTGCAGAAGCAATTTAACATTTTGCAGTTTTCAGAGATTTCAGTGAAGCACTGTGCTGGATAGCTTTAGTTGTCAACTTGACACACCTGGGTTGAGGGAGCCTCAGTTGGGGAATTGCCTCCATTGGACTGGCCTATGGCCATGTCTGTGGGGTGTTTTCTTGAGTAGGAGGGCCCAGCCCACTGTGAGTGGTGCTACCCTTGGGCAGGTTGTTCTGTATTGTATAAGAAAGCAGACTGAGCCTGGGCCAGGGGACCAAGCCAGTAAGCAGTGTTCCTCCATGGCCTGTGTTCTAGCTCCTGCCTCCAGGTTCCTGTCCTGAGTTCCTACCTTAGGTTCCCTGATGATTTGTAACCTGGGAGATATAAGCCAAATAAACCCTTTCCTCCCCAAGTTGATATTGCTGTCTAGCTGATGCATCAAAATACCTGGCAAAAGCAACTTAAGAAGGAAGAACTTATTGTGGCTCACAGTTTGAGGCACAGTCCATCATGGTGGGAAGGCATGGCAGCAGGAGTATGAGGCAGCTGCTCACATTGCATCCACAGTCAGGAAGCGGAGAGAGATGAATGCTGGTGCTCAGCCCACTTTCTCCTTTTTATTCAGTCCAGGACCCCAGCCCATGGGATGTGCTGCCCACATTCAGGGTGGGTCTCCCTCCTCAGCTAACCCATCTAGAAACTCACTCACAGACATGCTTTTAGAGGTTTTGTTCTCTTGGTGATTCTAGATCCTACCAAGTTGAAAAGCAAGAATCACCATAGCAGTATCAAAACAGACCAAGTCTCTGCTGTCATGGAGTTTAACTTCTAATGGAAAAATATAGAGAAAACAAAAAACAAACAACTAAGTATGTGACTTTCATAGGTGAGAGAAACTGCTTAGGGGAAAAATTCTATTTATGTGAAAAGCAGCGTACCAGACTAAATTTAGAAGTATTGTATGACTGTGGGTTTTTTTATTGTTGATATACAACTTGCTTAAAAGAATCTAGAATGTTGTTGTTATAAAATATTATAAAAAGACTTCTGCCCCTGGAGAGATGGCTCTGCAGCTAAGAGCCCTGGCTGCTCTTGCAGAAGGCCCAAGTTCAAATCCCAACACTAACATGGCAGCTAACATCTACTATAGCTCCAATTCCAGGGGATCCAATGCCCTCTTCTATCCTCCATGGGCACTGTACAACACAGATGCATTTACATACATGTAGGCATAAAACTCATACACATAAAATAAAAATAAATAAAAATTTAAAATAACAGCATAAAACATTAAAAGACATTTAACTTTTTGTGTAAAACATAATTTTGCCCACTTTAACTCATTTTCTGGAGCAAGATAGGTTTCTTGGGTGTCTGACTTGTGTATCAGCTCTCAAACCTTCATGGATGGGGCTGGAGAGAGGGCCCAGTGCTTAAGAGCACTTGTTGCTACTTGCAGAGAACCTGAGTTCAGTTCCCAGCCCCATGTTAGATGGCTCACAGTGGCCTGTAACTCCAGCTCTCGGGAATCTTTTGCCCTCTTCTAGCTTTTTGGGTCATTGTACTCAGTGCACATAGCCACACACAGATACACACATATACACTCAATTAAGAATAAAAATAAAAATTTTCAGGGCTGGACAGATGGGTCAGTGATTAAGAGCGCTTGCAGGGAGGCTCAGTTTGATTTCCAGCACCCACCTCAGGCAGGTCTCACTCACCTATAACTCCAACTCCAGGGGATCAGCTGGTCTCCAAGGAAATGTGCATGCATGTATTCAAAAACACACATACATGCACGTGTACACATAAATAAAAATAGATATTTTTTAAAAATCATGTGCTAGGTATGATGGCACACACCTTTAATCCCAGCACTCAGGAGGCAGAGGTAGGTGGATCTCTGTGAGTTAGAGGCCACCCTGGTCTATATAGTGAGTTCAAAGCCAGCTGGGGATAAAGAACTACCCTGTCTCTAAAAAACAACAGCAGCAACAAAACTTTGAGTGATAAACACAGAGACTATAATGAAAATTCTAGTATAGTTTCCCAGGTCACATGTTTAACCCCCCCCAAAGAAAAGACCAATTAAGGTGGGTGTCTTACAACCTCATATTGAGAGGCACCTCATACTCACTGTGGAATTAGGTGTTCAAAGGGTTGTAGTTTGTGAGCCATGTGTGATGGTAGAACGACTGATCTGAGGGGAGTTGTTGGCACCAGGAACTGTTCATCCTGCATAGTAAACCGAGGGCAATGGTAGATGTCAATGCCATATGTTGGGTATTCCTATCCAGTGTAGGTCAACAGGATGTGGTTTTTTGAATCCACATAGTGTTTCCCATAGACAAATTCACACACAAGTCAGTAGCATGAACCACATGATTTTTGCCATGGCTTTAAAAATGAGCTCTATAGCAGAGTTCTCTGTGCAGTGTAATAGGAGAAATACAAATAGAATCATCAGTGCAGCCCGCAGAGAATGGCATGGTGGACATAGTTAGGAGGGATAGGCTGGGCCAAAGAGTTTAGTGTCAGTGCCACAAGGTCTTCAGGTTGTGCTGTAATCACATCCTCTACTTGTTTGCAGTTTTGATGTACAATTACTTGTATAAAGAACTGAAGTGACTCACTAGTGAAAGAGACCATTAGTTGTATTCAGTTGTATAGATTAAATTTTGTCACATTGGTAGAACAGCCAGTGTGGGAGTCTGCTCCCAATGGGGGATGGAACACACCTTCAGAGTCTCTTCCTGCAGAGTAGAACATTGGATTCCTCCTTTAGTTCAAAGCTTTGGGGAGGGTGTTGTTGGGGATATAGATACAGGAGAGAGAAATGATTCCATTCTGTGTTCCCCCTTTCTTTCTGGCTGAACAGAGATGTGTAGTTCTGTCATTCATTCAGATTGTTAGACAGAAATGGGGAGCAAAATAATTAAAGCAGATGATTGAAAAGAGTCCCATCTGCCCTGCCACCAACCTTTTCTCTTCAGCCTTGTTTCTCCCCAGATTAGCAGATGGCACCGGTTCTTGGCCTGTGCTTTCTTGATTACAAGGGGTTGTTCTTCTGCCTCCTCTTCTAAAACAACAACGAAATCAATAGTGACTGACTGCATGTCTTTTGGCCAGGGTACCCATTCCTGAGGATTAGGCAGAAGTTTGGCATTTGTCTCCACCTTCTGTACTGTTAGGGAGGCTTGGTATGGCAGCAAAAGGCTTGGGCCATTAGACCTGGGCCTTAGGTGTTGGAAGGCTTGTTCGGTGGTGGCTGGAAAAAAAAAAAATTGTAGTAACATACCTCAAATACCTGAAAAAAAGAAAGTAGGAGTGGACTGGGGAAATGGCTCAGATTGTAAAGTTCTTCCCCTTTCCCAGAACCCATGTAAAAAGCTGGGCATGGTGATGCACACTTGTAACCCTAGTTCTGGGAAGGCAGAGACAGGCAGCTCCCTGGGGCTGACTGGTAAGCCAGCTTAGCTGCATTAGTGAGCTTCAGATGAGTGAAGAGACCCTGTCTCAACAAAACCAGGAGGATGGTACCTGAAAAATGACACCTGCGGGTACTTTCAGGCCCTACATGCTTATGTGCACATGTGCCCACAGTGTGCCTGTATACAAACACACTTGTACACACAGACAAAGCAGAGCCTGTATAGGAAGGTAAGGAAGAATGCTTATTGCCTGTGCTGGGTAGTTTTGTGCTAGATGTTACAGAATGCAAGGTTCAGTAATTAGGATTTTTCACATGACCTCTCTTTGAAGAAAATGTCCTTCTAACCAAGCAAAGTAGAATGGAGTATGACAGATTAGGTAGAAGTTCAAGGTAGAATAATACATTATGAAGAACAGCTGCTCACCTACAAAGACTGAATTCAAAGCTCTGACACAGTTGAGTTAGAGATGCACTATAATCTCTCAGGCAAATGTTGGGTGTTAATAGAAAACAAGAGAAATAAACTCTCTAGCTTGAGTCCTGGGAAGGAGCATTTCAGAGCAAATGTTGTCAGTGAACATAGAAGAAATGATGCCTTTCTTACAGAAAGACTGTGAGTCTGCCAGTTCCTCTTCATCAAGGCTGTGGAGAACCAGGCTGCTTAGTTTTTATTATCAACTGAGCACAACCTAGAATCACCTGAGAAGGGGATTTCAGTAAGAAATTACGTAGATCAGGTTGGCCTATTCCTATTGGTGTGTCTGTGAGGGGAGTGTAGTGGTTTGAATGAGAGTGTCCCCCATTCTCCAAGTCAGTTGGTTGTGTTTGTGGCTTTTCTAGGGACATGCATCATTGGGGGTAGGCTTTGAATGTGTACAGCCAAAGTCCCATTTCTAGTTTCTCTGCTTCCTGTGCCTGCTTGAAGATGTGAGCTCTCAGCTCTCTGCTCCAGCTGCCTCCCACCACACCTCCCCACATTGATGGACTCTTTTATCCTTCTGGAACCGTAAGTCCAATAAACTCTTTCTTCTATAAGTTGCCTTGGTCATGGCAACAGAATAATCAACTAATACAAGGAGTGTCTTGGTTGTTCACTGACATGGGTCCTGAACTGTAGAAGAATGAAAGGTGCTGAGCAGGTCAGCCACTGGGAGAAGTTGCTTTTGCTCTTTCAGCTCTTGACAGTGGCCCACCTGCCTTAAGCTCCTGCTTCTGTGACTTCCCTACAGTGATGGGCTGCAACCTGCAATTGCCCTTTTTCTTCCCTGGTGAATGCTTCTGTGATTATCAAGATCCATAACTAATTTATAGCTATTTGCAAGGCCACTGGTTTAGAATCTTTGTTTTGCTCCAGGTATAACCTAGTGGTATCATTGCATGAGTGTTTGTCCTCTGCCAGGTTTTCATCCTTGACTAAGATGATATAATTTCCAGCGATGGGAATACTGACAGGGAGGGAAGCAGAACGTAGCTGTATGTGTCATCTCAGCAGGGGCCAAAGTATTTATTTAGAACTAAAAGTGAATTTGTTTGATAAATCAACTGTGAAATTTTGAGAGACAAGACTTAGGATTTCAGGTGACATGTTCCGTGAGTCAATAGTCTCTGGCCTTAATAAAAACCTCTTTTATGCTTGGCATAGTGGTGCACACCTTTAGTCCCAGCACTTGAGAGGCAGAGGCAGGGGGATCTCTGTAAGTTTGAGGCCAGCCTGGTTTACATAGAATGTTTCAGACCAGCTGGGCCTACAGGGAGACCCTGTCTCAAAAAGACCAAAAAGCTTTCCATCTTCTATGTATGTTACTCTGTTTTGGTGTATCTTTATGGAAGAATTGAAGGTAACATTAGCCCCGAGTCATAGGTGTGAATAACATCCACATTCTCCACTTTACAGATCCTGTGGAAACTCTGTGGATTTAAAGTTGCCTAAGTAATGAAAGTAAAGAGACCAGAAGAGAACATCAGATCCCCAGAGCTTTAGTTACAGGCAGCTATGAGCTGCCCAACGTGGGTGCTGGGAACTGAGCTCAGATCTTCTGCAAAAGCTGTACATATTCTAAACACTGAGTCATTTCTCCACTCCCACATTTAACTTTTGTAATGTTTAAAAAGGCAATAGTTGTGGCCTGTGAGATGAGTCAATAGGAAAGGTTCTTTGCCACCTAATGATGAATTGACAACTTGAGTTTGGTCTCTGGAACCCATGTAATGGTGGATGGAGAGGATCAATTAACTCTTACTGACTCTCAGGCTTCACCCCAGGAAGAAACAAGATAAAAATGACCATTCTGGAAGTTTGGCAGACTTAGTCTTTTATTTTATTTATTACATGTTTCAGTGATATGCCTGTATGTAAGTGCACCCATGTTTTGCAGCACCGGCAAATGTCAAAAGGGCATTGGATCCACTGGAACTGGAGTTAGGAAGGTTGTTAGCCACCATGTGGGTGCTGGGAACTGAATCCTAATTCTCTACAAGAGCAGACAATGCTCTTAGCTGCTGAGCCATCTCTCTAGCCCCAGACTTAAAAGACAAGCTTTGGAAATTGCTTCTCAACTTTCCCATGTATATTTCCTGAAGGTGTCTTCTCTTCATTTCTCTAGTGTCTGGAACATAGTAGATATGCAATAAATATTATAAGTATTGAATAGTTTAGGGTGCTGGAGAGATGACTTGGAGGTTAACAGCACTGGCTGCTCTTAGGGAGGACCTGGGTTCTGTTCCTAGCACACAGTCATCTGTCACTCCAGTTCCAGGGAATCCAATGCCCTCTTCCGGCCTCTCTGGGCATTGCACAACTGAGTGCACTTATGTAAATGTAGGCAAAACTCATATACGTTAAGTGAAAATAAATTTTTAAAAAGATAATTGAGATCAGTAGTCTCATTTTACAACACTGAAAATGAGCCTTAGATTGATTAGATGATGTCACGTTTCACTGAGGGAGGAAACCTTAGAAAAGAGCTAATTATCTCTTTAGTTTTATAAAAAGAAAAGGAACAGCCTGGTGTGGTGGCACACACCTTTAATCCCAGCACTTGGGGAGGCAGAGGCAAGCGGATCTCTGTGAGTTCAAGCCAACCTTGTCTACAAAGTGAGTTCCAGGCCAGCTGGGGCTATAGGGAGACCCTGTCTCAAAAAGACCAAAAAAAAAAAGAAGATGAACCCCTTTCCCCAAGACACTGTCCTATTTTGGTATCTATTGCTGTGATAAACACCATGACCAAAAGTAACTTGGGGAGGAAAGGGTTTATTTGGCTTACAAGTCGTAGTCCATCTTGGAGGGAAGTCAGAAACCTGGGGACAGGAACTGAAGCAGGGACCATGGAGGAATGCTGCTTACTGGCTTATTTCCCTCTGGCTTGCTCAGCTACCTTTCTTATATAGTCCAGGCCCACCTGCCTAGGAATGGCACTGCCCACAGTAGGCTGGGCCCTCCTACATCAATTAGCATTCAAGAAAATGCCTTACAGACATGCCCGAAGGCCAGTTTGATGTAAGAAATTGCTCAATTTTCCCAGGTGTGTCATGATGACAACCAGGATTAACCATCACAGTCACTTTTTGGAATTAGCTGAGTCTGAAAGTGGACACATGACCTCTCTCTGAGGCTCTTTTTCTCATTCCTTTTGAGTGGGGGTGATTTGAAAAAGATGGTGAGAATGGGGATATAGAACCATGGTCTTTAAGAATCAGTGTCTGTGTTAGTTGCTTTTCTTTTGCTGTGATAAAATACCATAGGCAAAAGCAGCTTATGGAAGGAGGTTTATTTTGACTTAGTGTTCCATAGGGATACAGTCTGTCATGGTAGGGAAGGCCTAGCAGCAGGAGTTGGAAGCTAGCTGATCACATTTCATCCACATATAAGAAGAAAGGAATAGGGTCTGGAGAAATGGCTCAGTGGTTAAGAGCACTGACTGCTCTTGTAGAGGACTCGGGTTTGATTCACAGCACCCAAATGGCAGCTACGAACTGTCCTGAACTTCAGTTCCAGGGGAATCCGAAGCCCTCTTCTGACCTTTGCAGCATTGCACAACATGGGTGCACTCACAAACATGCAGACAATATACTCATACACATAAAATAAAAATAATAAATAAAATATAAGAAAAAGAAATGAAGAGAGGGAGAACAGGAAGTAGAGGGCTATAAACCCTCAGTGCCTGCCCCCAGTGATGTAGTTCTCTAGAAAGGCTCCACCTCCTAATACCCTTCCCAAACAGCCCCACCTACTGGGAACCAAGTGTTCAAATACCTTGGCCTCTGGGGCACAGTTCTTATTCAATCGCACAGTATCTTTGACATGCCCTGGGTTTTAGGGCAGTCTGCTCTTTAGTAATCACCACCTCTTATTTACAAATGAGGACAAACCTGTGTTTCTTCTTGTGCATTGAGGTGAGGATATCAGGACTTGTAGATACTAGGAGATACATCTATCACAGGCCCTATGTAAAGGAACATTGGAAAATCTGGAGTGTGGGCTCTATATGCTTCGTTGGTGACACAGTGATATGACCCCTGACTCTATTCTGGTTTTGTGCCTGTGGTTTTTCACTAAGTTATTTCATGCACTTTTATTTCATATTGACATCTAGTGTCTACTTGTCTTTATTAAAGTCACACATTGTTTTTTTTTGTACTGATATACTCAATTTCATGCACATACATGTAAAGCTCTGAATTAAAGTGTTGAGATACATAGCCAATTGAGGTTTAAGTTGGAGGAAATTGTGATAGTTTGCTAGTCTACTTTCACTGTCTCTGAAACCCTCTTTTATACTTGCTTAGTTAATACAAAGCAGACTGAAGCTATGGTTCAGCAGCTAAGGGCACTTGCTGTTCTTCCAGAGGCCTGTGTTCAGTTCCCTGCACTCATGTCTGTAGACTGACAAACACCTGTAATTCCACCTCCCCCAGATGATCTGATTCCCCCTTCTGGCCCTTGCGGATACCTGTACATATGTCGAATATACTCACCTAATGATATAAATAAAGATAAAACTTTTTAAGAAAAGGAAATGAAGTAACATATAACAAAGTCCAGTGGGAAAGAGGGCCTCCCCTTTGTTTGATTTAGTGACTTAATGGAGTGTTTGCCTTTGGAGACAGCATTCTTCTGTTTAAATCTGTTGTATCAGCCTCAGCACAAGCCAAAGCTGCTTATTTTTATGAATGGCCAGTAGCAGTCAACGGCCATGTGCTTTGTTCATAACTAATTGCAGAATGGTGGGAGTGTGGGCGGGGAGATTGAGAGAGACAGAAAGCAAGCTGGAATCTCCCCTAGACAGAGAATGCAACCCTCCCTTTCTGTCTCACTAGGGGCGTGTGTATTCATCCTGTCACCTTGGATAGCCATGTTACTGATTGGCTCTGATCTGGGCTTCTGAGTGATTTCTGGCAAGGGGAAATCAGAGAGCTTTGATGGGCTTAACCAGACATGGAGCTCAAGTTAGTTCCCCAGGCAGCATTGCCCCTGTGCAGTGGAGGAAGCCTGGATGGTTGTTGGAGAGCCAGCATCTTTTAGACCTCCAGTCAAACCACTGACTGCAGTTGACTCAAGTTTCCCATCAACGGGACTGATTTTCTGAGTATTGCCTCAGGCTAAATATGTTTCAGTTTTGTGTGAATCCTTTAACAAAGGTATAGTTATTTCAACTTGGGTTAGTAAAAAAGTAATTTGTGAAAGTAGTAACACGAAGTGATTGATGTTAACACACTCAGGACCCCAAAGGTAACCTGGGATCTTGTGGATAAGACAGAAAAACAATTGTCTGTTAAGTCTCACTTTCAGCTATGTAACCAATGATCACTGGGTTGGAGGAATTCAAACTTGTGCAGTAGTGGGGACAGAACCTCTATGTCTCCTACCACCTCAGGGATGGATGCTCTCATGTGTCTGAGGGGTGAGTGTAGTATTTGTGTTTGTGTCTGTGTGTATGTGTTGGATGTGTACACAGATGTGCATGCATAGAGGCTGGAGGAAGACAGCAGTGGGTGGTGTCTTCCTCTGTTGCTGTCTCACTCTTCCCCTGAGATCACCTCTCACTGAACTTGAAACTCACTATTCAAGTGTCATTGATTTTTCTGTTCCCCACTTCAGCCCCCTTCACATCTCAGCACAGGGTTAGAGGCATGCCCAGCCATACTCAACTTTTTACATGGGTGATGGGGATCCAAAGTCAGGTCCTGGTGCTCATTTGGCAAGTGCTCTTACCCATTGTTCCAGCTCCTAAGTTCAATGTTTTATTGGCAGTTTTAAGTGTCAACATGTACGGATATATGCCTGAATGGTTGTTGTCTTGTTTAAGACAGAGTGGGAAGGGAAGAGGCCTTGGTTCTGAGAATGGTGTGTGGTAATCTGAGGTTAGATGATGAGAGAACTCAGAGGGAGAAATCTGAGTTGGAATGAGTTTTTGTCAAGCAGGTAAAGTACACTGTCTAAAAGGGCAAATAGAATTCTAACAGGTCAGGATGAGGATGTCCAAAAGTAGGCTGTGGGAAACACCTTAATGTTGTTTAATATGGAGTATGAACATGCAGCGTGATCGTCAGATGTTCAGGATACAGGGAGAAGAGTAAGATTTAGGTCTGTGTGCCACTGCTGATTGGGATCATGGCATGACATTGTCAAGGTAAGATTTATATACAGTTTGACAGACCATGGAGAACCATATAAAGCGGGGGGGGGGGGGGAATTCCCCCTCTGGGGGGGGGTT
>NW_008354022.1:1437168-1478076 GCF_000622305.1 Nannospalax galili | reverse complement strand
CGGGGGGGGGGGGTAGATCCCTGCAGGGGAGATGGCTCAATGGTTAAGAGCTCTTGCTGCTCTTACAGAGGACCCAAGTTCAGTTCCCAGCACCTAAGTCAGGCAGCTTACAACTATCTATAACTCCACCGCTAGGGAATCTGACACCCTCTCTGGCCTCCACAGGTACTGCACTTTTATGCCCGTAGCTACATAAAAATATGTATACACATTATTTAAAAAATAAAATTAAATAAAATCACAGGACTTTATCCAAGTAATTCATTAAATAGAATTGTTCTCTGCTTCATTTCCTAGACAGCAGATAGTAAGCATACATAGGTCACCAGCTTGGTCCCCATGGTCACCTGACATTCTGGCACCTCCATGCTCTTGTGGTACACTGAGGAACCAGATGCCACTTCACACTTGATAGAATTTGGTGTATGCCACTTCCCTCATTCTCGGTTTTCTTCTCAGTGAAACAGTGGTGATCCTTCTTTTCTTGCCCACCCCAAATAGCTTTTACTATGCTCAAATTACAGAATGTGGGGCCTGCAAGATGGCTCAGTGGGTAAAGGTATTTGCCATCAAGCCTAATGACCTGAGTTCAGTCCCCAGGACTCACATGGTGGAAAGAGAGAATGGACTTCTGGGAGTTGTCCTTTGACTTCCACATATACAACCCCCACAAAATAAATGTAAAATAAAAAATTTACATCAGAATGTGCGTGCCATCAATAATGTGAACAGCTACACACATATTTTTCAAAAATATATATGAAATGGATTGCATTGTATCTGTTTTCATTTGTCACTTTTAATCACATTCTTTTATTTTTGCTGAATTATTTTTATTTTATGTGTGTGAATGTTTTGCCTGATGTACATGAGTGTATCATGTGCATGCGGTGCCTACAGAGGCCAGAAGAAGGTATCAGATGCCTTGGACCTGGAGTTAGGGATGGTTGTTAGCTACTATGTAGGTGCTGGGAACTGAACTTAGATCCTTTGCAAAAGCAGCCCAATGCTCTTAACCTCCGAATCATCTCCCCAGCCTCGCCCTTCCTCTTTTTTATTTATGTGTGTATCTGAGTACAGTTCACATAGAGGCCAGAAGAAGGTGTCAGATTCCCTGGAGCTGGAGTTACAGGCAGTTATGTGCTGTCTGATGTGGGTGCTGACAACCGAGCTCAGGTCCTCTAGAAGAACAGTAAGCACTTGTAACCACTGAGCCATTTCTGTAGCTTCATTCATTCATTATTAAGAAATTCTTTGTGATCCAAATTTTATCCTAGGTATTAGGAGTATTGGGTTGAACACATCAGCCCCAAATCTCTGTCCTTGTAGGACTTAAATTCTTATAAATTCTCTTAGACAGTAAATAACTCAGCAAATAGAAACATGCAAACTTAGATGTCAGGTAGAGTCATGAATACTGGAGAAAAATAAAGCTGGTTAAGAGAAAAATGGGTGCTGGAGCAGGCATGCTTCTGTTAAAATAGGTTGTTCAGAAAGGGCCTCACTAGTCATGTGACACTCAGACACTTCCTTAGCCCTTCAAAACTGTGAGAGTGCAGAGCCATGACCATGCCAAGGGATCAACCCTTCAAGGCAGAGGGAATGTAAGTGTGATGGCTTTGATGCAAACAGAGGCTTTAACGGGGGAACAGCATGGCTGGAGGAACAGCATGGTTGGAGGTCAGTGAAGGAGCAAAGAAGGTAATAGAGGTCAAGAAGGAACATCAGGGACAGACCATGCAGGGCATGTTAAGGGCATGTTGTAGGCCGTGTTAAGACGGGTTAGGATGCTTGTGAAACAGTTATGAGTTAGGATATGTTGGCTTTGTTCATTTACTTGAGACAAAGTCTCTCATAGCCCAAGCTGGCCTCATACTTAACTGTATAGCAGAGGATGACTTTGAATTCCTGATCCTCCTGTCTCTATCTGTCCATTGTTGTGATTACAGACATATACCACCCATACCCTCTTTATATGTTGCCAGGGATGGAACCCATGGCTCATTGCATGCCAGGCACATCCTGCATGAATTGAGCTACATCTCCAGCCCCTGTGTTCATTTGTTGAATGGTTGCTCAGGCTGCTGTGTTGAGAGTAGGGACTAAAGCAAACCTGAGGAGAGTGGTCAGCAGCCACATTCAGAGGAGAGTTGGGGTGGCAGAGGGAATGAGAGGTGAAGGATTCTGCTTATGGCTGGAAGTTAGAGCTGACAGGGTTTGAAAACAGTTTAGGTAGCAGAAAACTATTAATGGGAAACTTTACCTCTGTTTAGGTTAACAAACTAATTAGTATTTCATTTACTCCCTTTGGTACAATCTAAACTAGAAGAGCTATTAGCAAATCATTTACCATTTTTAGCACATATATATCATTTTCTAAAAGAATTCTCTTAATGCACTTAAGTGTCATTTTGGTTAATTGATGTAAAAACTCTATGATGCTGTTAGTCCATTTTATAGATGAGGAAACTGAAGCTCAGTCAGGAAAATGAAGTCTAAGGTTGTGTATCTAATTAGAATTTTCTCAGAAGCACATTCGACTGTTGAATCTATTGTAATGATTTTCTGTTTATGTTATATTGATTGAGCATCTGTCCTGAGTGGCTAGTTTATATTTCCACAGCGTCTTGTTTACAACACAAAACACATTGTTATAATAATTTCTGTTTTTATGTGTAAGTTCCCACCCTGGGCTACTCCCCTTGGGGAACAGGAACTGTGTTCCATTCTGACTTTAAATGTCTGACATATAATCATGATCAATAAAATCATGACATAAAATCATGATCAATAAAAGCATGTGTTAAGGAATTTTCTAGGTGTTTGGTTCACTATGAAGAATCAAGGAATTGTCTCCTCCTGGGATGCTCTGAGTTGAGACAGACTAGCTTGTAAGTAGAGAATTTTCACTGAAGGGATGGAGATAATGGCCAGATGCTAGGCACACCTGTTTCTCCAAGAAGTGTTTCTGGAAGAGGGAGAGTGCCCCTGTCTGAGTCCTTCAAGCTGAGCTGGCCTAAGAGAAGAGGGGCAGGACTAGGCCTGGGTGCCAGCTGTGCAGGCAGAAGGGGCAACAACACTGCTGATGGAGCCTGAAATGGGTGAGGCTTTCAAATGTGACCTGTGATGTCCAATAGAGTTTGAAGTTTTTTACTCTGTAATTTTAGTATATTTTGTGTGCATGCACTGCAGCTCTTGGAAAATTGGATTTATATGTTGGCAGATTGGATGACTCTATATCAGAATATTTGATTAACAGCAGATGTAGAGTCCTTTGGAATTCTGTCTATGCAGCCTATATACAACATTACCTGTATTCTGACTTCAGAAGCTAATGTCTGAACTAGAAGCAGGTATGTGCTTAGCTTAGTACCTACCACAGTAAAGAGGGAGCCAGGGCTCCTCTCCCTAGCAGTCCTTGGGTATGCAGGGTGTCCCATCCCCAGAATGCTGCCCACTGTTGATTTTAAAAATTATTCTGCTTATGTGTTTGACTCTAAGCCTAATATTAGTTTAACTACCAATTGGCAGAAACCAGAGAACATGGTAAATTTTTCTTAAAAGAGACAACTGGAAAAAGTTTCACAGAGGCCCATATTGATGCCATTTGAATTGTTTTTTTCCCCTCCCTTAGTGACACTTAAAATTCATTCCGTATTGCTTGTAAGTGAAAGGAGGAGGGAGAGAATCCTGCATTTGATAGCTTTGAGTGTTCCTCCAAAGAAAGGGGGTGCTTGACAGAAGAAAGGCTGGCTTTCAGATGTTGTCTGAACAAAGCCGATTCTAGGACAGCAGCATCTGGAGGTTTTCAAACACTGGAGTGTGGTGGTGCACTTCCTCTGCTGTCTGAGGATCGAGAAGCTGTTTCCTGTCATTTCCCATCTTGTCAATTCTAGCACCAGCATCTTGCTGCCTCTCACACCAGCTGTTGTTGTGTTCTTCCCGCTCTGCAGACAGATGGTACCAGAGCTCTGACTTCTTCCCCACCCAACACCCCAGTTCTAAAGAAATCTACTGTGAGCTACCTTCAAAGAGCCACATTTGCCCCTGCTGCTCGCTCCGTCTTGTTGAAGGATGCTGGAAGGGTGGTGAGGGGTCCACTTGGGTTGCCATAATGGCATGCATCATCATGGTCAGTGGGTGACGCCCCATGGAAGTCCATCTCTAGGAGCGGCACCTCTTTGCTTCTTAAGTTCTGCTCAATAAAGGGGAACTGGATTTGGGAGTGTTCACTTCCCTAAAGACTGAGGATTTCTAATCTTTCTACCTGATGCCAACATAGGTGTTCCTGTGCTAATCTTGCTTAAGCACCATCTTTCCACAGGGCAAGCTATGTATCATTAATTGCTCATTTTAATTCTTTTTTTTTTGAGACAAAGTTTTATGTAGCCCAGGCTGACCCCAAACTCCTTTCCTTATACAGCCAAGGTTGGCCTTGAAATTTTTCTTTGTTTTACATTTATTTTTTAAAGATGTAAATTTTTTATTTGTGTGGATGTGCATATTAGCATACCACAGAGACCAGAAGAGGGTATCGGATCCCTGGAGTTAGAGTTACAGGCAGTTGTGAGCTGCTGGAAACTGAACTTCAGTCCTCTGCAAGAGCAGCAAATGCTCTTAATAACTGCTAAACTGATGCTCTCCCCACTATTTATTATTTATTTATTTATTTATTTATTTATTTATTTATTTATTTAGTGTGTGTGTATGTGTGTGTAGGCAGGCATACATAATATATGCAGGTATCATAGTGTACATGTGGAAGTCAGAGGACAACTTTTGGAAATTGATTCTCTCCTTCCTTCCTCCATGTGGGTTCTGGGCATCAGACTCAAGGTGTTAAAGCTTGGCAACAAGAGGCTTTACCCAGCTCAGCCCTTGCCCTTGTAGCCTTGAACTTCTGATCCTCCTGCCTACACATCTTAAGTCCTAGGAATACAGGCATGGGTATTCATTTTTATTTCATGTGTATGAGTGTTTTCCCTGCTTATATCTAAGTGTACTACATGCATATAAGTTCCTGCAGAGGCCAGAAGAGTGCATTGGATCTCCTGGAACTAGAGTTATTGACAGTTGTGAACTGCCATGTGGGTGCTGGGAACCAAACCCAGGTCCTCTGAAAGAGCAGGAAGTGCTTTTAACCATTGAGCTTTAACTCCAGACCCAACACCATGTCCTTTTTATGAGCCCAGGCATTTGTGCATGCTAGACAAGCACTCTACCCACCAAGCTACACCCCAGCCAATTAATTGCTGGTTTTATACCCTGTAATTCGCACAGCTTTATTAGAATATATAAGAAAAGTTTCCCAAACCTAGAGGAGATATTTGATGGAAACAACCTATCTTTGTTATAGGCATTGCTACATGATGAAAATAACAAAAATGAAAATTTTTTTCTCCTCAAATAACAATTGCTTTACTAACTGCAAAAGTTCTTTGTAGAAAGACATCACACATAGTTCCATAATAAGCACTCCTAAATTTGGTGTGTTTGTGTGTAGCTTTTTCCTTTAGCATCATGTGATGTACTGATCCTGTACATATCAGTACAGGCCTCCCTCAGTGACTTTTTCCTGCTGTGTTCATTTGGTGCAAGTGATAGTGGCAATAAACACAATTTATTGAACACATGTGACATTTGCTGTGATGTGTTACATTATTCTAGTTAGCTTTCTGTTATTATGATAAGCACCATGACCAAAAGCAACTTGGGAGAAGAAAGGTTTATTTTGTTTTCCAGGTTATGAGAGAACTCAGAGCAGGAACCTGGAGGCAGGAACTGAAGCAGAGACTAATGGAGGAACACTGCTTACTGGCTTGCTCCTCCTGGCTTGCTCAGCTACCTTTCTTATACAGCCCAAGCCCACCTCTCCAAGGATGGAACCACCTAAAGTGGGCTGAGCCCTCCTACCTTAATAGCAATCAAGAAAATACCACAGACATATCCATAGGCCAGTCTGATGTAGGACAGTCCTCAAATGAGTTTCCCTTTTTCTACATGACTATAGTTTGTGTCAAGTTGACAAAAAGTAACCATCAAAATTATTTACTTTTTCCTTTGACCTGTTCAAATACCTGATAAAAGCAACTTAAGGAAGGAAGGAAGGTTTTATTTGGCTTACAATTCAAGGGCACAGTCCGTCATGGTAGGAAGGCATGGCAGCAGGAGTGTGAGGCAGCTGCTCACATCCCATCCACAGGAAGCAGAGAGATAAATGCTGGTGCTCAGCTCACTTTCTCCTTTTTATTCAGTCCAGGGTCCCAGACCGTGGGATGGTGCTGCCCACATTCAGGGTGGGTCTTCCCACCTCAGTTAACTTATCTAGACAACTCCCTCTCAGACATGCCCTGGGATTTCTCTCCTAGGTGTTTCAAGATCCTGCAAAGTTGACCCTGATCACCGTTACATGAATTTTGCATGCATTTTACGTATCAGTCATTTATATGCCATTTGTATATGTCATTTGTATAAAATAAGGATTCTTTATTTTAAACATCGGAAAAATGGGTATGAAAAAATTCTTCCATATTTGTATAAGGCTACCCAGCATATAAGAGAGGAAGCTGGGATTGAACGTAGAATTGATGCTACCTTCCATGTACCCATCTTTCTTTAAACCTCTTGACTGGGGAGATGGCTCAGTGGATGACAGTGCTTGCTTTATAAGCATGAAGGTCTGAGTTCAGATCCTTAAAGCCCACATAAAGTGGGGGAAAAGTAGTGTGCTTTTGTAATCCCACTATTACAGTAAGATGGGAGGCAGAAGCAGGAAAATCTCCACAAGCTCATAGGCCAGCTAACCTGGTGTTCATGGCAGCAAACAACACAGAAACTGTCTCAAATGAAGTACAAGCTGAGGATTAACACCACAGGCTTTTCCCTAACCTCTACCTGTGCACAGGGGTGTATCCCTGTGCTTCCATACATGAACATACATGTACACAAATTCACACACAAATTCAGCAAAGGTTAGAACAATCTATCTTTTAAAACTCTTGATATACATTATCTACTGTTTTCTGTGCTCTTCTTGCTCACTATCCTGCTGTCTTCTTCCCTTCAAAGACCTTTTTACTTTACAGCTGTTTGGTGTGCATGATCATTTACTAGTACAGTAGCCCAAGGAGAACTCCGTGTACTGGCCATTTTTCATGTGTTATTGATCATTTTATTTAACCTGTAGATTTTCTATGTCCTGTACTGCTGCTGTTATTGACCAGTTGATTTTTGTGTACAAATTTATCGTGGCCTAAGTACCTTAACCTTCTGTCATGTTGTTTTAAAACATGTTTTCTTTTATGACTAACTTCCTGTTTTTTGAACAAGATATTTATGTCAAATTTCTAATTCTAATCTGAATTTTATTCCATTTATTTCTGGGTGGGTATGCATGCACATGTGGAGGTCAGAGGGCACCTTGCAGGAGTCAGTTCTATTCTTCCACCACATGGGTCCTGAGGATCAAACTCTGGTTGTCAAGCTTGGCAGCAAGCTCCTTTACCCCCAAACCATCTTGTGAGCCCAGGGAGGTATATGTCTTTAGTTTGATCTCTGCAGTAACCCAGTGAAGTAGCTTATTCCAAGCTTGTGTTAGCTCTACTTTATATAAGGAAAATGATAAAAATGGGACATGCTAAAATACTTTCCTAAGACTACATGACTTGTAAATGGTGGCACTGAACTCTAGGTTAGGCCTTAGGAGACCTAAGATTTTAATAGAGGGTTCTAGTTTACATTCCATTGCTGCGATAAGCACGAGGACCAGAAGCAATTTAGGAAGGAAACTTGGCTTAAAGTTTACCATGCAGCCTGGAGGGAAGCCAGAGCAGGAGCTCATGGTAGGAACCTAGAGGCAGGAACTGAAGCAGAGACCATGAGGGAGTGCTGTTTGCTGGCTTGCTTCCCTGGCTTGCTCAGCTACCTTTCTCATACAGCCCAGGTCCACCTGCCCAGGGTTGATACCACCCACAGTGGACTGAGCCCTTTATGTCAATTAGCAAGCAAGACAATCCCCCAGAGACATGGCTACAGGCCAATCTGATGTACGAGATTCCTTAGTTAAGCGTCTCTCTTCCCAGGTGTGTCAAGTTGACATCCAAGATTAGCCATCACATAGAGTTTTCATCCCTCTGTATTGATTCCAGGAATCTTTGTCTATACAAGAAATCTGAGAGTGCTTAAGCCCTTTTTAATAAACAATAAAAAGTCATTTTTTGATGTGTGTTTTGCCTGCATGTATGTAAATGCACCCATGCTGTGCAGTACTCATAGAGACCAAAAAAGGGCATCAGATCCTCTTGAACTGGACTTACAGATGGTTGTTAGCCTCCATATGAGTGATGGGAATCAAACCCTGGTCCTCTGCAAGAGCAGCTAGTGCTCCTTAATTTTATATATATAATTGAATTTTTGTGCATTTCATATAATATATCTTAATCATATTTAGACACCCTCCTGTCTGTATCCCCTATAGCTCACCCACTGGATTTCATGCATTCTGCCATATGTTAAGGCCTAGCAAGTCAAGTTTGTGTCCCCAGATGTTCCTCAGTGTGAGTTCATCTACTGGAGCCTGATCAGCCTATCTAGCATCACTCCCTTAAAGAAGACCAACTCTCTCTCACCCAGTGGTCAACTGCCAGCACTTCCGCAGCTAAGGCTGGGGCTTCTTGCACATTTCTGCACTTCAATGTTGATGTTTTGTCTGATTTGAACTTGAATGTGTCTTATGCATGCTGTGGCCATCAATGTGAGTTTATATGAGCAAATTCATATTAGCAAGTTCCCAGAAGCTTGGAAAACTGTTTCCTTATGGTCATCCACCAAAATCTTTCCACCCTCTTCAGTAATGGTCCCTGAGCCCTAGGTGGGTGAAGTTTAATATTAGGAGGCCTATCCAGGGGCACACATTTTGCAGTCTCTTATTTTCTACATTTTGGCCAGTTGGGGCCTTCTGAAGCCAGTGGTCTTAACCACTGAACCATTCATTTCTTCAGCACCCTATGCCCCTTTTATAAAATGTACTTCACATATCCTAAGCACACATTTCTGTGTAATTTCTAGATTACTTAAAAGACTTAATTCAGGGCTGGAGTTAGAGCTCAGTGATAGAGAGCTTGGTAGTATGACAAAGGCCCCAGGTTCAATCCCTAATCATGGCAAAAAGAAAAGAAAAAAACATTGTTAATACCTGGTTCAACATCATTTAGTACTCTGTGCATTGATACTGTCCTGTATTGCTCAGGGAATAATGGTAAAAAGAAAAACCAGTCTGTGTGTATTTGGTACAGGTACACATTTTTCCCTAAGATCTTTGACTGTGGTTGGTTGAATCTAAAAGTATCGAACTCACCAGTACAGAGACCTGATTGTATTTTGATATGATGAGTTCAGCTCTTCTCTTTTAGACATTGTGTAACTACCTTGTCTGCCTTTAAGGAATTTATTTCAGGTGTCTCCCCATAGTGACATATGCCAAAATATTTTTTAAACTGGAAAGAACTATGCAAATGTAAGGCTCAATCTTTGTTGCTCCTCAGGGACTAACAGTTATAGTCCTGCTCTTTCTGTTCAGCATCGTGAGATGCTAATTAGCATAGCTGTATTGTGTGTGAGCCCTGCTTCCTTAAAGTATCTATCAGATGTGCCACACAGATATTGTCAAGTCAAAGGAGAAATGACCCTCTTTATTAGTTACTTTTCTCATCACTGTGACCAAAACTTGACAGAAGCAAGTTAAGGGAGGAAGGGTTTATTGTGGTTCACAGTTTGAGGGCACAGTCCATCATGGGACTCCATATGGGAAGCTGCTCACATCACGTCCATAGTCAGGAAGCAGAGAGAGATGAATGCTGGTGCTCAGCTCACTTTCTCCTTTTTGTTCAGTCCGGGACCCCAGCCCATGGGATGGTGCTGCCCACATTCTGGGTGGGTCTTTCCTCCTCAGTTAACCCATCCAGAAATTCTGTCTTTCCCAGAGGCTTGTTTCCATGGTGATTCTAGGTCCTGTCATGTTGACAATCCCAATTAACTATCACATATTCTTTTTATCCCTGTCTAGTCAAAAATCATTTGAAGCAGGGTTATCCAGTTTGTCTTCTTTGCCTTGAAATTGACAAAACCTTATGTAATGGTAAAATTTTTTTCATTTCCATTTATAATTAATATTTTGGAAGTTTGATTCCACTTGTATGTCCAACCTAGTATCACACATGGGGGTAATCATTAAAGTAGTCTGCATGGTCATCATTAAAGTGGCCCCTTCTGCCCTCCCCTCTCCTCTCCTCCCCTCCCTTCCTCTTCCTGTGAACGTTTAACTTTGCGTAGCTGTATGAGTGGGTTTCACCAGCGAAATATGTGAGGAACTTCCAGACATGCTCTTGACCTTGCTCTTTTCTTCTCTGTGAAGGTGAATAGTGTGGAAGGTGGCAGCCACCCCTCAGTCTGGGTGGCTAAAGGACTGAGATGCAGAGCCCCTGTTTCCTTGTCTTAATATAGCAATGAGAAACCCGCCCATGCTTATTTTTCACCCTAGAGATTTTGTGGTTGGGACCTCTGTTATCTAGTCTGTCCTGACAGACAGGAGCATAGGAAAATGGCTTTTATCCATCCTGTGCATTCGGACTGTTCATTCTAAAGGTCTTAAATTATACCCACATTTGGATATTCTCCAGCATTGTCAAGCAGGATCTATGTGTACTTTAGTGTTCACAATAGGATTTGGAAAAGCTTATTACAGTCTGCTCCATGCCCAGGAGCAAAGCTTGGTGCTTTACAGCCACAGGAGACTTTGCCCTGGCTTACTTGGGTAATTTTGACACATACGTGATTGGGTCTTTAGCAGTTCAGGACTGCCAGATTACTGGTGATTCTTACTGGGAGATTACCCTCAAAATAAGAGCAAGGGCTACCGATGTGTTGATTTGAAAATTAGAAAAAGGGCAGGATCTTTCCCAAGGGCCTAATTTCCAAGTGAAACTAAATTAAGCATTCAGGGAACCATTGAGGCAAGAAAAAGTTGCTGAGACCTTTTGGCTGATGGAGAAGTGGAGTTACTTAGTTTTGGGTTAACATCCAGCTCTGATAAGCTGGAGGAGCTACACCTTAAAGTATAGCCACTGACATAGAGCGTACCTTTCTCCTTCTCACAGGCTTCCCTTTTACTGGTTCTCTCTTCTCCTGGTTCTCCTTCCTACTGGTCCCTCTTACTGGTTTTCCATCTTGCTTGTTCCTGCTCTTCCACCCTTGTTTCTTTCTTTCTTTCTTTCCGTTTTGTCCTTTAATTTAGTTTGCTCAGGTCTTTGCTACAGTGAAAGATTTATCGTCCTCTTTTTTTTTTTTTTTTTTTTTTTTTTTTTAAAAAAAAAAAAAAAAAAAAAAAAAAAAAAAAAGCAGAACAGAAATGGTACTTATCATTTGTTTTTGTAGTTTTACAAACTTTTCCTCATGAAGCCATGACAGAAATACCATAGGTCAAATAAACTTGGAAATGGTGGTGTGATGAAATTATATTGACTGTTATCAGGAGGGTCCTGAGCCTTTGAAACCCTGATCTCATGGAGGATGTGCAGATGGATGGTGGACAATAGAGGTTTCTGGTACATGTAGTCTGAATAAGTAGGGTATTTGTTTTGCTAACAGGGTCTCATGCAGCCCAGACTGGGCCTGAACTCCATATGTAGCCAAGAATGATCTTAAACTCCTGATCCTTCCTGGTTCCAGCCCCCATATATGGAGATAACAGTCATGTGCTGCCATCCCAGTTTTATGTGGTCCTTAGGATCAAACCCAGGACTTCATGCATGTTAGGCAAGCACTCTACCAACTGAGCCACATCTGCAGCCCCTATATAAGCAGTTTCTATTTCTAATTTTTATTTATTTTTTATGTGTATGAATATTTTGTGCCTGCGCACGCTTGCACACACACACACACACACACACACACACACACACACATACATACACACTATGTGCATGCAGTGCCTGTGGAAGCCAAAAAAGGATGTTGAATCCCTCAGAGCTGGAGAAATTGATGATTGTAAGCTGCCATGTGGGTGCTTCGAACCAAACCTAGGTCCTCTGCAAGAGTGTCTAGTGCTTTAACTGCTGAGTGGCATCTCCAACCCCTATATAAGTGACTTTTACAAAGCCTTTCCCCTATCCTTTCATTTTTCTAAGTAGTCTTTACAATATTCCTGGAGAGATGGCTTAGCAGTTAAGAGCACTGACTGCTCTTCCAGAGGACCCAGGTTCGATTCCCAGCACCCACATGGCAGCTACAAACCATCCTTAACTCCAGTTCCAGGGGAATCTGAAGCCCTCTTCTGACCTCCACAGCATTGCAAGGCATGGGTGACATACATTCAGGCAATACACTCATACACATAAACTTAAATAATAAATAAAATATTTAAAAAAATTCCTGAATGCATCTGTCCTTCACCAGCTGGAGCACTGCTGATCTGCAGCCAAGGCAGTTAGAAGCAGCTCTTGAGAACTACCCTGAGCTTAGCAAAGGGTACATAGATGATCTCCAAGGACGTAGATGATCTCCAAGGGGTGGTCCAGGACGTCTGGCTGGAGGGCACCAGATCCCCACTTAGCTGTCTTTCACCCCTCAGCCCTGGCACCCAGGGCCATTCTCACCTGCCTTTCTCTGTTAATACCTTTTCACAGGCCCTCTGTATAGGCATGTCTGAATATTATTGTAGTACTCACATGATTTAAAAATCCACGTGTGTGAAACACATATGAAAGCAGAGCCTTGGTGGTGTTGAGTGTTCTGAGCAATGTAGAAGAAGTTCATACTTTTCTTCGCTTCTTATTGTTTTCTAGTTTCTTTTTACCGTCTTTGACTTCAGTTTTTCCTTCTCCTCTCCTATGGGGCGGGTTGCTGGACCCCCCGCGTGGTGTGTGCGGGCACCCTGGGGTCTCTGCCACACCTGGTTAGTCCGGTGTGAGTCTGGCCGTAAGCGATGTGGGGAGCGCGCCTGGGCTCCCGGGCACACTCACTCTGGATGTGGCCCAGGGTCAGGTGTGCGTGCACTCTCCTGCCGTGGTTCTGGTCCCACTGGCTAGCCGCTGGCGGGCCTGGCCGGCGGTGCCTCTCTGGAGACGGCAGGTACGCAGACTTCTCTGATGCTGGCTGTAGCTAATAGCTACACACTTCTCTGGAGCGGAGAGCTTCCTCTGCTACTAGATTATTATCTAGTCGGAATCCCGCCTCTATTACACCCTTGTACCCTTCCTCAGGATTGCGGAGTTCCTGGCCAGTGAACTCCACAGGGAAGAGGCACGGAGGCAGCGAAAGCTGGGGTATCCGTGGGTCGATAACGGAGGAATAGTGCCCCCCCGGCGAGACTGGATCACAGGATTTAGTGTTACAGCTCAAGACAAGTGACTCAGCTCAGATCTCAGTGATTCAGCTCCAGCTCCAAGTCTAAGTGATCCAGCTCTAAGTGATCCAGCTCCGAGTCTGAGTGAGGTGATCCAGGCTCCAACTTTATTAGGGTAAAACTAGGACTATTTATAGTGTAGAGACAGTAGAAGAAGTCTTAGCTGATTGGTACTTTTAGGATGCCTCATTTACATAGGGCGGTGGGCTAACGCCTGATTAAAAACCTGGTAGCTCCTGTGCCGGAGGGCATGTATTTGTGGCGAGCACTTTAAAAGAAGAGTCAGGGAGGATGCCAGGAAGGCACTCTGCTATGAAGGAATCTGCAGCACATGGTTTCCGAGCTCGTGAGCTATCTGGATGTGAAGAGACTTCTACTTGCATAACAGAGAACCCCAACACTCTCCCTCTTTGTATTTAATCGTCTTTTCTCCATGCCCTGTTTCCATCCCTCCTTTGTGTCTTGTTTTGTGTGACAGGGCCCTGCTATGCAGCTCAGGTTTGCCTGCTACTCACTCTGTAGCTCATGTTGGCCAGAAATTCCCAGAAGTCCTCCTATCTCAGCTGCCTCCTCTAAATGCTATGACAGTAGGTGCGAGGTGCCATTTCCAACTGTTCTTTTCTTTTTAGAGTCAAGGTCTCAATCTAGCTTAGAGTTCAGTCTAGCCCAGGCTAGCCTCAAATTCTTAGCAGTCCTCTGTCCTGAGTCTCCCAAGTGCTTGGATTATAAGTGTATCCTAGTTTCCTGTTCCATTATAAAATACCCTGATAAAAAGCTACTTAAGGGAGAAATAAATTATTTGGCTTAGAATTCCAGGCCACAGTCCATCACTGTGGAGAAATCTCAAGGTCACAGTTCCATCATTGTGGGGAAATCAAGGCAGGAACTTGAAGCAGCTGGTCCCATCACGCAAGCTTACTGCTTGCCTGGCATTTTCCTACAAAATTCCTGACCCAAAGCCATTTATTGCCCTCCTCTGTCCCTGACTCAACAGCTTTGTGGCCATTAGGTAAATCCTTTGGAATGTGCAAACACTTTCAACCATCTAAGAGGCTAAGAATGTCATCAGATAGAGTAAAAGGCCTATAGCAGAGATTTCTTCACTTTGCTAAAACCTATCTCCCTGGTCTTTCCACCAATGTGTTTGAAAAGTGCCTTGATTTATGACTTTCTTTGTTCTGATACTATAAAAACTTCGGACTGTTACCATATTGGAACATGGAATTTGGGGTAACCTGAATCTGCATTCCTTGGTCACTCATATTTGGCTCCAGAATAAACTCTCTCTTATCCCCTTTGTGGTGAGGGTTGTGTTTGTTGACAATATGACAAAGAACCGATGAGGATCTATTCACCAGCCAGTCCCTGTGCTGTCAATGAAGGCTGCTCTCTCTGCTGCCTCACAGAACTCCAGGGAGGCCGAGTGCTGTCATCATGCCCAGCTTTTACAGACAGAAAAAAACTTGAGGTTAAGTAATTGCCCCAAATCTTGCCTCAGTTAAGTGACTGAGCTGGAATTTAGAAGCAGGTGTATGTGAATTCTGTACTTTCCTTTGTAACCACTCCATATAAGCACTGTATAATAACTTCCTCAATCAATGACAGCCTCCTCTCCCCATAAGCTTTTATAAGGACAATAAAAGGGAATTAACTGAGACGACACAGCTCATGTTGTGAGCGGATTGTCTTTTTGATTCACGGTTCCCACCGAGAAATAATATACATCAGACTTTGAATAACACACCCCACAAAATGAAATTTCATTCTTCAGTGAATTATCCATATCTGCCTTTAAGAAAAATTGGCAGAGCATTTCACTGGTCACGGCTCAGGGAAATGTCTCTGTTCTGGTTATGTCTGAAATTTATTCTGTAAGTACTCATTTTTCTCAGTGTCTAATGGTCATTTTCTTCCCCTTTCTGGTCAGATGTTTGAGCTGTGCAGAGCTCTGTTTCTGTTTATGGAGAATTCTCAGTCGCTCTGCCTGCGATAAGATAAAAATTCATATCTTAAACTCAGGCTGATGTCTGTATTTCTAGCATTTGAAGCTAGATCTGAGAGCATTTGGTTTCAGGTTGATGTTGTTGATTCTTAAAAATTTCATCAACAATGCCCACAAAACACATAAAAATAAAAATAAAATTTAAAAATACTTAAGAAACCTTGCAAGTAAAGAAACAAAGGAAAAAGATAGGAGTTAAATGGCCCAGAGAATGTTTTCTGATTAGTAGAGGCAGAGGGCTGTGAGGTCATTTTCTGGGAGAGTCCATCTGACAGGCAGCAGTATTCCAGGCTCATTTATGGTAGGCACCTGGCATTGTCATCATTATCTAAGGAACAGGTTCCAGTGTGTCTTTCTGCAGCAGGTTAACCCTATAGTAATGTATTTTTCTTTTTTAGTCACCAGGGACATGTGGTGCTTTGTGGGGGGCAGGGATGGGCTCTATAGATGACTGGGCAGAGACAGGCTGTGAACAGCCTGTTGTCTTCCTTGGACTTTAAAAAGTATTTTTATTAGCATATCAGCTATGCATGATAATGAGTTTCATTGTGACATTTTCGTACCCATACATACTGTGTTTTGATGCTAGTCAGCCCCATTAGCCATCTTGTCCTTTTCCCATTCTCACCAATACCCTTTGTCTTTCCAACTAGGTCCCCTTCTTTTATTATTATATTTTTTGTGACCTAATGAGTTTTATTGTTGCTTACAGGAGAATGTGTGAGGGGTTGTTTACAGGGGCATAGGCAACTTGCCAGTAACTACACCTCTGAAGAAAATGTCTCTCCCTCCCTAGAAGCCATTAACTGTTTATAAATCCTCAGGGAGGGGCAGGACCTCATGAGCCCCTCCCTCAGTCTGATTTTTTTTTTTAATTTTTGCCTGTTACACATTCTTTCTTCACACATTTCATAGCCCACTCTGAAGAGAAAGAAAATTCAACATTTCACATGTTTTACTTTTGAAGGGGTTGTGCATGGCACAAGGAAATACATATAGTACCAGAATCTGTTAAAACTGGAATATGTGGCAGAGACCAACCTAGTAATACTTGGAAGCATCACATGCTAAGCAGTTTCTAACTCTCTGGAAGATATTCTAAGGAGAGACACTTGTGTCCTGTCTTTTGGCTGTCAGATTATTGAATCACTTGTCCCCAAGGAATTAGCATTTCCCCAGGAGAAGGAAGAGGCTGAAGCCTGGAAGAGCCAGAGGGGGAGCTTGTCTCCCAAGAAGAGATCTCACAGGGTTCTGACAACTTTTCAGACCACCTTGCAGTAGAGGCTAGAGCTAAGACAGTGATGGTTCGTGATGGGCAGGACCACAGCTTGACCAGGACTGCTTACCTAAACATGCCTCTGCCCACTATTTAAACTAAACCTCATGTCAGAATTCTGAAGATGGATTGAGGTGGGGGTGGTCATTGGACCTCTATATTTCTTCCTATTCCCAATGTGATTATATTGGCTAAATCTCCTTCCTCTGCCTTTTACTATTCTTTAAATATTTATTCATTTTTCATTATGTATATGTATGTGTTCCTGACTGTGTTTATGTGTACTACATGAGTGCCCATGGATGCCAGAAGAGGGAATCAGATCCCTTGGAACTGGAGTTACTGGTGGTTGTGAGCTGCCTAATGTGAATGCTGGGAATCAAACCAGGGTCTGTTACAAGAACAATAATGAGCACTCTGAACCCCTGAGCTAGCTTTCCAGCCCCTGCTTTTCACTGTTAATTCTGTCCTTAATTAGCCTATTACTGGTTGCCCAGCTTAGCCTCTGACTCCTGACAACTCCATTATCAATTTAGCATCAGTCTAGATGAAAATTTAATACCTTTCATGATTTGTAACAGAAACAAACCAAAGGAATCAAGTAGTTAGTCAAATGATAAAACAAAGGCGAATCTTCGCTTGCCTTTGAGTTTCCTCTAATATATTTTCTTCTTTTGAGATGGAACAGTTTAGAAGGGATGGGTGGGGGTACTATTGTGAATTCCACTTAATATTGATTAAAACCAAGTTTAGCTTGTCTGGGTATATAAATCAGAGATTTGTGGTTGAGTGGAATTGATTTTGCTGAGACTAAATTACAATCCTTAATCACTGTAACCTTTAAACATTACAGTTTTTAGCCACAGCTGCAGGGCAGAGAGGGGCTCCTCTGACCCAGTGCTGTCATTTCATGAAGCCAAAAGCCCTGTCTTGTGCAAACAAGAATTCCTCTGTACAGGCCTCAGAGTTGTTCTTGCCCTCAGGGATCTGCCAGAGCAGCTCCCAAGGGGCTCAGAGGCTGCAGGGTCCTCTTCCATCCCAGAAGGCTTTCTGCTCACATGCTGGTGTTTTTGGTTATTTTCTCTTCAGATGTAATCAAAATGGGCATCTCTGCAAATGCCCACAGGAAAACAATCTTTAGTATTAAAATTGGAAACCCAATTACACTGTGCTAGCTCTGTGTGTGTGTGTGTGTGTGTGTGTGTGTTTATAAATGACCTTTTTTGTCCTATTTAGAAGGGTCGAATGGTGAATTTGCAAAGAAGTTGAGGCATGGAGAGGTTAGTAAGTTTTGCAGAATTCATCCCAAGGAACTGGTAAGAAAGTTGAGGATACAGGAGCTAGCTCTTGTGGTGGTAGTTATACTGTGTGTATGTATGTGTTTCTTATTTTTTTGGGGGGGGGGTGCTCATCAAACTGTCATTAAGCCTCTAGTACAGGCTGTTTTAGTTGATGTATGTCAAAATACTTTTGTTTCATTTATTTATTGTATATCCATAATACGTGTGTGTGCATGTCATGGCTCACATGTAGCAATAAGAAGACAATTTGGGGGAATCGCTTCTCTCTTTCCACTGTGTGGGTTCTGTATTTGAACTCAGGTTCAGACTTGGTAGCAAGCACCTTCACCTGCTGAGCCATTTGGCAGGCCCTCAAAATAGTTTAGAGTGCTTTAAAAATAAAACCCTTTCAGAGTTAAAATATGTCTATATTAATTACATTTCTGTTTCTGCGATAAACACTATGACACAAAGCAACTTATAGAAGAAACAGTTTTTTTTGTTTGTTTGTTTGATGGTTCCAGAGGGGAAATCTGTCATGGCAGGGAAGGGATGGCATGGCAGCCAGAACAGGAAGCTGACTGATCATACATCATCCACACAAAGGAAGCAGAGAGAAGGAACAGGAAGTGGGGCAAGGCTATAAAGCTTTAAAGCTTGGCTCCAGTGTTGTTTTCCTCCAGCAAAGTTGCATTTCCTAAAGGTTGCATAACCTCCCCAAACAGCTCTGCCTACTGGGAATGAAGTGTTCAAATACCTGAGCCTGTGGGGACATTGTTCAGACTCCATTCTTTCCAGGAAGTTTATCATCCTTATATTTTCCTTTTTGCCTTTATTTGAGTGATTCTTTTTCTACAGTTGACAGAATTAAAGTATGTTCACATAATTAAGTACATCAAGGGTCGGTCATCTTTAGAATGCATGACCTTCTAAACTCATAATGTCAGATCTCACTAGAACTTATAAGCATACCAGAGACTTGGTTATAAACTTTGCCTTCTCAGTTTGTAAATGAGCAAGCTGAGAGCCACAAGCAAAACAGCTCTATTAAGAATTTTCTACAGCCAAATCAGAGGCCAAAACCTAGCTACTCTTCTGTAAGTCAATGACTTTTATCTCTAAAAGAGATCGTGAGGTGTGTAGATGTGGCTTCTAGCAAGCAGGAAACCCTGGATTCCATTCCCAGCATTGCATAACCAGGCATGTTGGTGCACTCCTGTGATCCCACCACTAAGGAGGTGGAGGCAGGTGGATTAGGAGTTCAAGGTCATCCTCAGATACATAGTGAGTTTGAGGTTAGCCTGGGTACAGGAGACCCTGAGAGAGACAGAAAGAAAGAAGAAGGGGCAGGGGGAGGCTAGTGTGGTGGCACATACTTACAATACCAGCACTCTAGAGGTGGAGGTGGGTTAATCAGGAGTTCGAGGTCATCCTCTGCTACATAGCATGTTTGAGGCCAGTCTGGGCTACATGAGACACTGTCTTGAGAAGTAAAGGGAACTTGGATTTGCATTTCATTATTGAACACATGAATAGCAATTCTTAATAAATCTGACTCTACCTGTGAGATATTCTAAACTCATGTGCAGTGAGACTTATCTGCTACTGCCTTAGCAAGTTACTTACAACAAGAGAGAAAATACCTTACAGCATCCTTGTAATGCTTTTGTTTGTGTCCTCCCACTCTTTATATTGGTTGGCTGAAGCCCATTATTACTTGCCAACCACTTTCCTAGTTGGAATATGGTTAGTAGTGTAACAGACTTGACTGAATGCAGGCCCTGAATTGAACTTCCTGTCCAGCTTCTGCCTGTCACCAGCCCTCTGTACCCCCTTAGTCAGGCACCCAAACCACATACCTGCAACCTTGTAAAGTCTGAAGTTGCTTGAATGGGTTAATGAAAATTAAGCTGCTGGAATCTTGCTGGTTTTTGTCAGTGTTCATTGGAAGTTAGTGAATCAGTCACTTGATTAAATCTTATGACTTGATTAAACAAATCATACCCTGTTTCCCATGGCTTAAAGGGGATGCTAAATGTTCCTTTGAGTCTCTTGTCTAATTGTTTATTACTTTTACAAGCAAAACAATGTCACAGGCTGCGTAAGTTTTAAAGAAGACAAGGTTTTTGGTTCCCGGTTCTCATGACACAGTGTTGAGGACCTGCATGTGGTGCTAGCCTTCTTGCTGATAGAGTCTCCAGGAGGAACAGGGCATCACATGACTGAGACAGAGACAGGGCATGTGTATCTTCCCATCTTTCCCTCTTCATTTTTAAAATACTTATTTTTTAATTATGTGGATATGGGGGGTTGTCTGTGTACATGTGAGTGCAGAAACCCACAGAGACTAGAAGAAGGTGTCAGATCTCCTGGAGCTGGAGTTGGAACTGGAGTGGTTGTGAGCAGCCTGAAGTCAGTGCTGAGAACCAAACTCCAGCCCTCTGCAGTAGCACCAAGCACACTTAAAACTGAGTCATCTTCTCAGTCCCAAACCTTCTTTTAATTACCAGAATTTTTCCCCTATCAGATGAGTCTTCCTGTCACACCTGATCTTAACTATGGGAGGTCATTTATGAAACATGGAGCCAGGACAGGGAATATCACTGGAGAAAAGACTTTTTCTATAGAAAGCTAGTTACAAAGCCTTCACCTACCATTCCAGATGGCTACTCTGAGTCTGACTCTGGAAGCTCTCCTGTGAGTGTTTTCTCAGCTGCTGCACATAGCCAGCAACCCAGACAGACATGCCATCTAGTCACTGCAATAACATAAAGTAGAAAGGGTATTAGTACCTGAAGGTAAGGTCTGGATTGCACAGAGCCCTGTCACCTAGGACATAAAGGTATTACCATATCTCGTTCTGACTGTATTTTCTTTGGGTCACTGCCTTTCTTGGGTCATTGTCCTCTGTTAGTACTTAATTCTGTTGAGGTTTTTTGAAATTGGTTTGTTGATTCAAGAAGATTACCCAAGTTTGCATACAGTCTTCAGCTTGCTTTGAATCTCCTGTCGAGATGGGATGAAGACTCAAATATATGGATTTTATCTGTCTGACCTTTCACTAATTATTAGATTGAAATAAATGTGTGTAGGTGACAAATTGCCTTTAGTAACATTTAATGCATGCACTGACATTAATGTCTGGTTTAGTGTCCCTGTTCCACAGAGGCAAGCAGTATGGACTTTGTCTTAATTTGACCTATTTAAAATGTGTTTGCTGTGAGATTCAATTTCTGATTAACTTAATAGCATGTTTTACATGGAAAGCAATCAAATATTGATGTAAAAAGCAGATGCTAGATGACATATTTCCCAGTCTGCCATAATTGGCAAAAACATTGGCAAAAGGCAAACTTTCTAGTAGTAAAAACCAAATGAGAATTCTATTAATTACTTTCCTTGTTGCTGCAAACAAATACCTGAGAGGCAGCAACTTAAGGAAAAGTCTTACTTTGAGTCACAGTGTGAGGGGTACAGCCCATTATGGTGTGGAAGGCTTTGGGTACTGTGGTGAGGGATGAAGCTGACAGCAGATTTCTAGGATGCTGTTGATAAGTCGGAAGAAACAGACTTGTGACAGACAAGCCCATCCTGTTCCCCCTCCCCAACCAGTGAGACACTTCCTCTAGCCTGCCCCTGTCTCCTAAAGGTTCCACAGCCTTTCCAACATTGCGCCAACTGCTGGGGGACTGTACATTCAAACACATGAGCCTGTTAGTGCCCCATGTCCAATATGGATGAACAAATGATTCTATCTGGAAGAAGGCTCTTCCTGTATGCTACCCCAGAGGCTGTTTCCTGAAATTAGGTATGAGTTAGGCTAGTAGATTTAGTATCTTTTTGATCTGTTAAATTACAGTAAAGGATACCGAAAGCCAGCTGTCTAATTGAGGTAGTGAATGGCTTGGAAAATGCTTCTATCTTGTGCTGGTCAAGTTTGATGTTCTTTGACTAGCTCCTCATTTAACTCCTGAGTACAAAAGAATGTGTACAGGAAATGTGACTAGTGCTCTTTCCCTTTTTCTGTCTCTCTCTCTTTCTCTATGTACGTGCATATATATGTGTATTCCTATGGAAGCCAGTAAACAGTTTTGGGTGTGTTTCCTCAGGCCTAGTCCACTTTGCTTTTTGGAACAGAGTCTCTCTCTAGTCTGGAATTCCCTGGTTTTGACTGGTCAGTACACCCAAAGGATGCTACCACACCTGGCTTTTTGCACGAGTGCCTGAGATCGGACTCATTCTCATGCTTGTATGTCAGGTGCTTTACTGACAGAGCTAGCTCCCCAATCCTGCCCAAGTGGTGATTTAAAATTTTATTTATTTATTATGTGTATGTGTGGGAATACACATGTAAAGTGTGAGGTCAGAGAACAGCTCCTGGGAATTGGCTCTCTTCTTCTACCATGTTTCTGGTGACTGAACACAAGTCATCAGGATTGACGGCAAGTGCCTTTACTCACTGAGACATCTTGCTGACCACTGCATCTGGTGATTTCTTGATGAATTCTGACTCCGTGTATTTTCTGAGATCATTATTAGTGGTGCTAAATGTAGCTTAATTTCTATTCTGTTGATCAGACAGAGAAACAAATTCCTTTAATCCCTTAAAAGGGAAGGGATAGGTTTGCTGCTTCCCAGCAATATTACCAAATGCCCTTCTGGGTGAAGGTCACTTCAAGTTCATTTCCAGAGACTGGGATGGGTCTGTGTCGCTGGAGATGGTATATTCTGGAAACCAGAAGTTCACTCTTCTGTCTCTCTCATACCATGTGACACTTAAAATCTACAAACCCTGCAAATGCCTTCTTTCCTGAAGACAGCGTGCAACCGTCCCTCTGCAGGGGTCACTGTGAGCAATGAAGTATCACAGCTGTTGGCCAGTGTTTAAAGGGACAGGAGTGGCAGACAGTCTTTGAAGTCTGCCTCCCTAGTTAGTGATGATTTGTTTTTATCTGGGATGAGGAGAGATAGGGAGCTAGAGAACACTTGGAAGGCTATCTAGATTATCCTAAGGACAAGTAACTGGCTATTAATTGATTGATTGATTAGAAGCAGCATTCACCAAACTATACACTCATTCTATACACTAAAAAGTTTCCTAATGAGAGGCTGGAGAGATGGCTCAGTAGTAAAGAGCAGAGGCTGCTCTTGCAGAGAACATGGGTTCAGTTCCCAGCACCCACATGGCAGCTAACAGCCATCCATAACTCCAGTTCCAGCGGATCTGATGCCCTCTTCTGACCTCCGTGGACACTGACTGCACTCTTGCACACATACCACATGTAGAAATATACACATAAATAAGAATAAATTTTTAAAAATTTCCTGATAAAACCTTAAATAACAAAAGAAGTCTCTTGGACAGGGAATGACTGGGTTGAATCCACTTACTGGGACTCCAGGTCAAGTAAAAGTAGTTTCTGCTCAGTTAAGACATTGACCTACCACTCCTGCCCCTTTAAACACTGGCCAACATCTGTGATAATTCATTGCTCACAGTGACCCCTGAAGAGGGAGGGTTGCATGCTGTCTTTAGGAAAGAAGGCATTTGCAGGGTTTGTAGATTCTAAGTGTCACGTGGTATGAAAGAGACAGAAGAGTGAATTTCTGGTTTCCTTCCCTTCTACCTGGTTGCACAACTTCCCTTTATAATTACTCATTCCTAGGCAGTTCTGGGTTTATGAGAAATTAAGTTACTTAAAATGCAGTCCTAATTGTGTGTTAATGCAATTTTGATGTAACAGTATGCTTTTAAATAAACAGGTACTGGGTGGTAATGGATACAAGTATTTGGTGAATTAAGATCAACATGTAATATGTGAAATTATAACCAACTACAAACACTATAATGTTTCTTTTAAGGCCCTCTTGAGTTCTTGCTTATATCATGGGGCAGTGTGGTGAGCCTTTCTGTTATTAATGCAGTTAATAAAGTACTTAAGCAGGGACTTGATCCAAGCTTGGGTTATGTGTGTGTGTGTGTGTGTGTGTGTGTGTGTGTGTGTGTGTGTACGTACTGAGATTAGTCTCATGTACCTTAGTCTGGCCTCAATGTATGTACCCCAAGAAAAACCTTTAACTTCTGAACCTCCTGCCTCCCCCTCTGGAGTGCTGGGATTCTAGGTATGTACCTGCACACCGGTTTTTGTGGTGCTGTTGATGTAACCCAGGGCTTTCTGAATGGTAGGTGTATTAGTTATTTTTCTGTTACTGTGATAAAATACAATTACCAAAAGCAACTTAGAGACAACAACATTTATTTTGGCTTACGGTTCCAGAGGGATAAGAGTCCATCAGGGAAACATCAGCAAGGGGCAGGCATGGATGGTGGGAGGAACAAGAGGTTGAGAGGTCCAATCTCACCTGCAAAAAGTGCCCCCAGTGACCCACTTTCTCCAGCCAGACTCCATCTCCTAAAGGTTCCATGACCTCTCCAAACAGTGCTGTCATCAGGGGACCAAGTGTTCAAATACCTGAGCCTATGGGGGAACATTTCTTATTCAAACCACCACACTAGACAAGCACTTGGCCAACTGAGCCCTGTGTCATCCCGGCCCTATTCTTCTCTGTTGCCTGGGTTGGGCCTAAATTACTGGGGTGAAGTGACTCTCCCACCTCAGCCTTACCTGTAGCTGGAACACCCAAACTCTGTACAACAGGCAATAAACTGGAAACCTAAAGTTCCTATAGTCTGAGCTAGGAAAACAAGGCCCAAACACACCACACAGATAACTTCCATTAATAAAGCAAACAGTATACATGCCACATTTTTGTTTTTGAGACAGGATTTCAGTGTAGCCTAGGCATGGCCTCAGGTTTGCAGTGTAGCAAAGTATGAGTTAGAACTCCTGATTTTTCCTGTCTCTGTTTCCCAAGTGCTGGTATTACCTGGGGGTAAGGGAGCACCATGTCCTGAAAATGTAGTGCCATGGATGGAACCCAAGTTTTTTTCTTGCATGCTAGGCAAGCATTCTACCATCTGTGCTCATCCCCAGCCCCTGTTAACTACATTTATGAAGAATCTTCACAACCAGTTTGAAGTTCATATTTGATTAAATTATTGACTATTATATCCTTGCCCACTTGACATACAAAGTTAAGGAACATGGTATATCTCCCTTCCTCCCTGTGTCTGTCTGTCTCATACAAAGAGTTGATGAGATGCCATTGCTTTTAGTGGACATCAGGGATTAGGACAGTAATATTAATGTTATCTGCCTGCAATTGAGTACCTGTTAAATGTGGGATCTTTTCTTAGTTATAATCTTCAATCCCTTCAACAACTTAATGGATCACAAAAATTTTGTGAATTAGGAAACTTGAGATTCAAAGAGCTGGTGACTGTGTATTCTAAATTCACCTACCCTAGTTGGGCATGGCAGCACACACTTGTAATCCCAGCACTGAGGAGATGGAGTGCTAGAAAATAAAAACAAATGCCTGTCTCCTCCCCATAGGGCACCAAGATGGACAAGAATCCAATTTGGCAAACCAGTAAGTTTACTGGGCTTACTTATAAAGCATGGGTGACCCCTCAGAGCAGCTGCATCACCAGAATGTCTTACAACAGTGTGTATAACTTCCCTACCAGGGGAGACCCCTTTCTTTTAACCTCACAAGCTCTAGGTGGTGGTTTGAATGAGAATGTCCACTGTAGGCTCTGAATATTTGAATACTTTGTCCTCAGTTGGTGGCTCTGTTTTGGGAGGTTTAGGAGGTGTGGCCTTGCTGGAGGAATCACGTCACTAGGTCACTGGGGGTTGACTTTAGTCTTGTCCATTTCCAGTTTCTCACTCTGCTTTCTGTGCCTTCTCAATGATGGGAGTACTTTTTTTGTTCTGGCCACCTCTGATGTCATGCTTCCCCACCTTGATAAACTCCTATCCCTCTTGAACCATAAACCAAATAAAGTCTTTTCTCAATAAGTTGCCCTGGTCATGGTATTTATAACAGCAACAGAGAAATAAAAAATGCACTCGAGATAGTCCAGTACCTGCTGACCCCAGACCATATGCAACTAAGGCAGAATTGAATGCAACTGAAAGGGAGATAAGGGAAGGAATGGCTGGAATTTGGGGTGAGGGTCAAATAACCCTTACTTATATGAAGGTATATCAACAGATATGATCTATTTTAAAAATGTTTATTTTTAAATTTGTGTATGTGTGTGTATCTGTGTGTGGGTATGTGCACATGAGTGCAGTGTCTTTGGAGGCCAGAAAAGGCTGCTGTATCTCCTAGAGCTAGAGTTACAGGTGGTTGTGAGCCACCTGATGTGGGTGCTGGGAAAAAAATTCAGGGCCACTGGAAGAGCAGCAAGTGTTCTTATCTGCTGAGCCATCTCTCTAGCCCCAACAGGTCTAATCTTGAGGGTCTCTATCTGAAAATGGTAATGGCTGCTACAGTTGAAGGTCTGTGTCCTATAGCATGGAAGCAGGAGGATCAGAAGTTCAAGATCATCCTTGGCTACATAGTAGGTTTGAGGCCAGCCTGGGCTACATGAGACTTTGTCTCAAGAATGTGGGGAAACATTTAAAAATTAAAAAAAAAAAGAAAGAGATTGAATTGTTGATCTGGCTTTCCTGTGTTTATGTTCTCCTCTGTGTCTACTTCCCCTCCACACCCCTGCATCTCAGTATGAATGGTTATAGTGTTGTGGTTCACTTGGGTGAAAAATAGGAGCTATCTCTGTCCTTTTAAAAATATCTGGTTTTGGATTTATTTTTATTTTATTTGTATGAGTGTTTTGCCTGCATGTAAGTAAGTGTGCCATGTGTGTGCAATGCTGGCAGGGGTCCAGAAGATGGCATAAAATCCCTTGGAACTAGAGTCATGTGGGTGCTGGGAACTGAACCCAGGTCCTCTGCAATAATAACCAGTGCTCTTAACTGTTCAGCCATCTCTCCATCCCAGAAATCTCTGTCCTTTTAATCCAAGTCTGTTTCCCCTCCCTTCCTCTCCCCTCTTCCATTTTCTTTCTCTTTCCTCCTCTTCCCTTTCTTTGCCTTCTACCTTTCCCTTCTCTCCTGTCCTCCTCCTCATCCCCTTCCTAGTCATCCCATTGCTCTTCTCCTGCCCCTTCTTCCTCTTGCCCTCCTCTCTCTCCTCCTCTCATCCTTACTCCCTTTCCTTCTCCCTCCTTCTTCCCCTCCCCCTTTCTCCTTCCTTTCTTTCTCCCCTTCTTCCCTACCCTCCCATCCTCCCTCCCCTAGTCTCCTCTTCCTTCCCCCAAGAAGCTAATTCAGCAACCTGAATTGGATAACTGAAAGCTAGAATGGGGTGGCCTTTACTGTGCCCAGAAGACAACAGACTAGTTTCTGCCCTGTGTAGGGTAAGTTGTGGAATACCACTCCCCAGTGTTATCTGACCTGTTTCTCTCACTGATGGATGACTTTCCTGTTGGCTGCCAAACCCTTAAAGTGCTGGCTCAGACTGCTGAGGTTCAGTCACAGCTGACAGACTTACTGCTGCATGCCTGGCACACGGTACCTTTGGTACCTTTGGTACAGCTGCAGGTCTGGACATGATGGCCTGAGTGGTACCTAGGCCAGTCACAGCTTCGGATCTGGATATAATGCCCTAGATGGTACCAGGGTCAGTCACAGCTGCAGATTGGATACATGATGCCTTCGTTGGTACCTAGGTTAGTCATATAAACTAGGTTAGGCTAGTTTATGTCCAGACATAATGCTTGGAGTAGTACCTGGGTCAGTCACAACTGCAGGTCTGGTATATGATGCCCTGGCTTCCATGCATCTTTTTCTACCTTCCTTTGTCTGGCTTTAGTCACAGCTAGCCACCAGTGGTAGACCACCAGCTCTGTGAAATGGAACTGGGCTGAAAGGGTCAGGGGCTGCCTGAAGTCGCACCGTAAACTTGGCTGCTCACTGCATGCACAGTGCAGGCTGACCTTCTAGAAGGACATTAAACAACTCACTCTGAGAGGAAGGGCTTGCTCATCTTTCCAATGCCTAATTAGAGATCTAGCTCAGCAATTTCCTATAGCTTGGCAAGGAGCATTTGGCTGTTTGTAGATGTGCTTGCCTCATATCCTGCCAACTTGGGTTCTGGCAGAGCATCTTTAGCAGGCATATACTCCACAAGTTGGAACCCTTTCACTTCACTTGAATGTGTGGATCTTTAAGGGGCTTTATAGCTAGCAGGTGAGAACTGGCAGAAAGCAGACATTAACACAAAGTCTTCTTAAATATATGTTATCAGGCATGCAAATGCGAGCTTTTATATTTTGTGAAGAGGGAAGGAAAGAAACTGCAGGAGGCAGAGGGAGTTGGCTAGGAGATGAAATTCTCATAGATGCCAAGATACTAGCTTGTTGAAGCTTCCTCCATTCCCAGTACCAATTTTTATCCTAGTTTCATTCAGTTGCTATGCTAAAACATTCTGACAAAAAGCAACTTATGGAGGAAAGGAAGTTTTTTGTTGTTTACACCTCCACATTACAATCTACCATTGAGGGAAGTCTGGGCAAAAACTCAAGATAGGAACCTGGAGGCAGGAACCATGGAGGATGCAGCTGTCTCCTTGCTCACAGGCTCACGCTCAGCTAGTTTTCATAGATAGTCCAGGACTGGCTGCCTAGGAATGGCACTGCCCACAGTGGGCTGAACCCTCCTGCGTCAGTTAACAGTCAGGACAACCCCACAACTGAGGTTTCTCCTCTCAGATGACTCTAGACTGTGCCAGGTTGACAGTTAAGGCTAACTAGGACAGCTGTTCTCCCTGGATGTGTCTTTGGACTACATAAGGACTCTTACACTTTATTTTTCAAATCTGTTGTTTCTTGCCTTTCATTATTTTAGCCTTGTCTGGTTACCCTTGGGTTTTCATTAGTTTTAGTGTTTATTATTAGCTTTTCTTCATTCTTTTTTTTATTTTTTTATTTTTTGTAGGGTGTGTTCCTTTTTCCTCTCCCCACTTCTCTTCTCATGCTTCCTTGGTCTTTCCATTTAATTCTCAACTGGGTCCTAGTTAGTGCATCTCAAAGTGTGGCACCTAGATGGGGTGGTACCCTGCTACTTACTGTCTATAGCCATCAGCATGTCATCATTTAGGGAAGGGGTGCACATGCTCATAGCAACCTATGACACTGAGTAAAAGAGAAGGTAGATATTACATTCTGATGTAGTGTCAAGAGATTTTACTGATTTCACAGTATAATAGGACATTTCAAGGTACACAGCAGATGAAACCTGGTGTGCTGGAGACCTTCGTTTGTCAACTTGTCACACCTGGAGAAGAGGAAACCTCATTTCTTCCATTGGATTGGTCTTTCTGTAGGGCATTTTCTTGATTATTGAGTGATATAGGAGGACCCACCCCAGCCCATTGTGGGCAGTGCCACCCCTAGGCAAGTGGCCTTGTCTTATAGAAGAAAGCAGATTGAGCATAGGCCAGAGGAGCAAGCCAATAAGCAGTGTTCCTCTATGGTCTGTGCTTCAGCTCCTGTCTCCAGGTTCCTTCCCTCCTAAGCTCTTGCCTTGGCTTCCCTCAGTGAGGGACTGTCACTTGAAAGAATGAGATGAAATAAATCCTTTCTTCCCCAACTTGCTTTTTGTCAGTGGTTTATCACAGCAATAGAAAAGCAAACTAGAACACCTGGATTCCTTCCTAACAGATCAGTTTCTGTTCCTTTAATACATGAAGAAACAATACAGGGCAAAACAGAATATATTATCCTATAATAGAAATAGCATGGTCCCTAATCATATAATCAAGAGACACGTCCCATGGTTGTTCTTTATGCAGGTTAGACCTCAGTGACATTTGGAAAATGTCCTTCTTTCTCTTCTGGCTTGTTTGCATATGAGGAAATCAAGACACACTGTTATAGCTTGCAGAATTATTTGTTTTTAATAGTTAAAAAAAAAAAAACAAAACAGTCTCCAGCCATGGTCAAGCAGGACCTTTGACTTATCTTCATATAGACGGAACTGGTAAAAGAAAGGAGCCAGGGGCTCCTCCCAAGCCTATGTGACCCCTAAGGAACAGATCCTCAAATGACCTTAAGAGTAAAAATAAATTGGTTTATCTGGGCCAATGATATGGTCTTAAACACCCAAAAGGAAAGTATAACCAAACATTAAAGGGTTCAATATAATTCTTTGAGAGTCTGTGTGTATAGATAAAGGCTACATAACAAGAAACAATGCCAGACAGGAGATATCTTCCTTTGAGTTGTTGGCCAGGGTGACCCAAGTGACTCCCAGACAGTAACCCAGCATAGAACTGGGAAAACAAACAGCAGATCCCAATCTTATCTAAAGGAATGTTGGCAACTGATTGCTGCTAGATGAGGAAGAGCTGATCTTTCTAAAACAAGGAACTCTAGATAGGCTGACTAGATTCAGCAGATGGACAAGCGCTGGGGAACGGCTGGGGGTGCCGACAACACAGTGGACAGTAATAGGGATGACAGAGTATATGGGCTCCAATGGGGGATGGGGGGAAGACTACAGGAGGGTGCCATTTGGGATGTGGGTATATAGATGAATAAGATTGTTTGGGATGTTCTGTATGAAGTACACACAAAAAAAATCAACAAATGAAAAAATGAGTTATATTTGAGGAAGAAGCATAAATTTTGCTTCATGTTAATTAGTAGAGGTGAAAAATTACCTTTGAAATCTACTTGATGACTTTATATCCATGCTCAGGTGCCAGTGATCTCAGAAAGTAACCAACTATGACTAGTAATAATCAGATACATAGAGATTAGAGATGTATGTGCAAACATCTAAGTGTTAGTAGCATTAAAAATGAGGGTTTTTTGTATGAAATAGTATATTTTAGAATGAAATGGAGCTCTTTTTTGAAGGTTAAATCCTCATTCAATTTTATGCCTCATAGGGTTTATGCTGAGTTCAATATTGTATAACTGTATTTTTTCAACTGTGAACCTAAAAGTTTACAGCCAATTTTGAAAGAGATGCATCTTTGCTCTTGAAAATTGTTACTGAATATGTTAATGCTGTAATAAATGCTTCTTCTAATCATGTGGTTATTAAATAAATAATTAAAAAAAAAACAGTCTAGAGATCATCAGAGCCTTGTAGAAGCAAGGCAGTCATGTTGTTAGTCCTTTAAGACCAACCCCAGATCCGTTGTTATCTGTCTTACTCACCCTTGAATCTGGTTGGGGTGCTCCCTTTCATGCTCTTTTTCTTTCTCTGTGCTTCCTTTCCTCCCTCTTTCCCACCTGAGTCCCAAACATGTCTCCATTTCTTTCTTATCCTCTTCCCGCCCACTCTACTCCAGTCTTTCCAGCTCCTCCTCTACTTGACTATGTACACTCTATCTGTGGACCTCTTAAACTCCACCATCCTTTATACCTACTGCTGACTATATCACTCTGACAGCTTCATAATGAATGTTTCTTTATTTATGTACAGATGTGTGTTTGCATATGTGTATGTGCAGGTGGGTGGAGGCCAGATGACAACCTCAGGTGTCATCCTGAAGAATGTTGTTCATTTCTTTGAAAGGGTCTCTTACTGGTCTGGAGCTCACCAAGTAGGCTAGGCTAGGCTGGCTAGCCAGCAAGCTCCAAGGATTCTGTCTCTAACTCCCCAGTGCTGGGATTACAAGCATGTATGTGCCATTGTGTCTGGATTTTCCACATAGATACTAGCTATCCATACTCTGGTCCTCTTGCTTGTAAGGCATGCCTTTTATGCCCCTAGGCTTCCTAATTGTCTTTCTGAGTGAGATTGTCATTAGGTGGCCTGTGCCACTAGATGTACAGTGCCTTAGCAGGTTTCCTTAAAAAGTGCTGTGCAGAAATCTTGATTCCCCCCTGTATTAGTCAGTGTTCTCCAAAGAAACAGAACTGGTAGGATGAATATATGTATAGAGATTTATCAGCTTAGCTCACAGGATGGAGTCTGAGTAGTCCAACAATGGCTGCACCACACTGGAGAGGCTGAGAATCCGTAGTTGCTCAGTCCAAGAGGCTGGATGTCTCAATAGTCCCAATCTGGTGCTGAAGATCTGATGAATTCCAAAAGATCATCTAGTCTTCAGTCTACAGCAGCAAGACGAACCACCAGCGAGAGAGAAGGCAAGCAGCAAGAAGCCAGGCATTCTCCTCTGCCATGGCCTTTTAAGGGCTGCCATCAGAAGTTAACACCCACATTTAGGGTATGTCTTCCAGCTTCAGATGACCCAGTCAAGAGCTCTCTCATTTCAGTTGATCCCAGATCCAGTCAAGTTGACACCCAGGAATTAGCCATCAGAAGTCTACCCCTTGTCAACTTGACACCCAAAAGCATCTCTCTGTGTCATGCTTAATTTTAAAATGAAAACAATGTTAAGGTCATAATTTCACCTAACATGATATAACTGTTCCATCATACAATGACCAATGCATTATATATCTTAGAATAGGTGATAAGGTCTTCAAGGAATGCTTAGTCCTTTAGTGTTTCATAACCCAATATAATCATATAGGTTCACAACACTTAACCACTTAACACTTATCTCAATTACACATTCAAAAAAAGAATAACTCAAGCATCTGCTTAACATATCTGTATACATTCACAAGCCTATTCTTAACCAAATAGGACAAGAATACTCATATCAATTACAGTCCACATTTCTGCAACTGATCACGTGGCCTAAGTTGGTATTTATAACTGCTTTCTTCTACTACCCATTCTGTATTTCCTCCACCATCAGCAAGCACCTCTGCAGGTCTTGGCTCTTTCCCTGGAGGAGTGACCCATACTTTCATCCCTGAAGGGTCTGGGCCATTTATTGTCCTGTCTGGATTGGGTTGTTGCAGTTTCCCATTGACTTTAATCACAGGACGTGGTAACACCAAAAGTCACCCTAAGGAGTCTCTTGCCTTCCAGATATAATCTTCATTACCTCCATTGTGGAGAACCAGTCCAATTTCCCCCTGGTATTTGGGTCAATCACCCCTCCTAATACTGTTATTCCTTTCTTAGCCTGCTGACTTAAGGGCATCAGAATCCCAAAGTGTCCAGGGGGAAGCCGTAGTTTCTAGTTCATTGGAATGTTTGTTGTCTCTCCTAGCAGAAGCACTCCCTCCCTCCTCTGGAGCCAAAACATCCAAGCCAGCAGAGTGTAAAGTCGAGGGTACAGGAAGCAAGAACTCCCATACCCCCAAGTTGTCCTGTGTTTGGTATTAAATGAAATGTCACAGGCCAGCTCATGTTGGGCTGTATGATCATATCCAATGTCTCATTTCTCCCTTTTTCATTATTTTATAGCCACATTGTTTCATTTATATGTATGTCTGTGTTTGCCACATGGGTGCAGCACCCATTGAGGTTAGAAGAGGGTGCCTGATCCCCTGGAGCTGGAGTTACAAGTGGTTGTGAGCCTCCTGATGTGGGTGTTGAACTGAACTTGGTCCTCTGCAAAAACAAGGCAGTGCTCTTAACCACTGAGCCAAATTCTAAAATTCTAAATTTTTATTTTCTGTGTATGAACATTTTGTTTGCACATGTGTAAGTGCACCCATGTTATACAATACTTGCAGAGGCCTGAAGAGCACATCATATCCCCTGGAACTGGAGTTATAGACAGTTGTTAGCCACCATGTGAGTGCTGGGAACCAAATCTATGACCTCTGCAAGAGCAGTAAGTGCTCTTATTGAGCCCCATCTCTCCAGCCCCCAAATACTACTTTTTTTTTTTAGTTCTGAATTTGTCTTTATTTTTAAGCTGTCTCAACTTTTTTTTTTTAATTAGAAGAAGCATTTCATTACAACACCATTAACCTATCCAAATACTACTTTTAAACTACATGTTAATTGTTAACGTTCAGATAGTCCTGCCCCCTCACCAACAGGATCCCAAGGACTTCTCATGCTCCTGAGAAAAGGGAACCTAGCTGATAAGCACCTTGGTCTTTGAAGTCAAGAGAAGCAGACTTTCTCCACTGTTTGGCCAACACAGCAGGCTTCCCCCTTTGATCTCTAAAGAGGACAGGTTTTAACAGTCCGGCTCTCTCACTCCCCCCCCAACTTAAAAAAAAAAATACATCTTCCCACCTTCTGCAGAAGCCTCCCTTTTTAAAAGACCCCAGCTCAAGACCCGGGCAGACATTTTCCCTGACTGGAAGGGAATCTGCCCCATGTGTTCCTTTGCTAATAAACCTTATTTTGATGGAGTTTTATCTGTGCCTCATCATCCATTCGCTTGTTTTCCGCCAACTTTTTACCTATCATTAATAATCTTCTGATTTCCATCTGTTACTCCAGCTCAGAAGAATCTACTCCCTTCATTTGAAATTCCTTTGTATGCTGAGGAAAATTTGCCAAGGCTCTCAACTACCTGTGGGTATACAGACTGTTCTGTGTGATCTTGAAATTTTCAGTAGTATGCCCCTAACTCCCTCTTTTAGTTCTGCTGCTCCCAGCCCTGTCCTCTAACTAAGGATGAATGTATATCCTCCTTACAAGCTCCTTCTCCAGGGTCCTCTACAATGTCACATAACTATTTTGTTGAGAATGGGGATGGGAGTATACAATTTAGAGGTAGACTGACTGGGCTGGAACCTGGAGCTTCCCTTCATCAGTGCACTTTATATATATATATAGACACACACGTACACATGCTTTAGCTCTTTCATTCCTTCATCTATAACATGGATAGCTATACACACACGTGTGTGTGTCTGTGTGTGTCTGTGCACCACAATGTGGCATTTCTAAGCCACAGTAACACCTTAAAAAAGAAGTATCCTGACTCTTAGTGTTAAGGCCAGGAGTGGATCCTAACTCTGAGAACCACTTGTTTCTTCAGATATCTCAGGGAACTGTGCTCTTGAGACAGGTTTCCCTTGTATTTTTATTGAAGAAGTTTTTCCAGCAACAATATGAGAAGTAAAAGCTAGGATCTACCCTTACCTTATTAGAGAATCATTAGTTCAGATTCTGTCCCTATTGTAAAAGCCATTCCTATATGCTACAGTGAAAGCAGTGTCCACAGACCACCAAAAAAGGCAGTGTATCCCCTGGAGCTGGAATTAGAGGTGGTTGTGAGCTGTCTGACATGGGTGTTGGGAACTGAACCCTAGTCCTCTAGAAGAACAGGGCATGCTCTTAACCACTGAGCCATCTTTCCAGTCAGAACATATACACTGTTTTAATCTTTAGCTTTTTCATTTCTTCATCTATAACATGGAAATAGCAGTAACGTCTTACTTCATTGGCTGTCACATTGTGAGTTAACTCAGAGTACTCAGCATGTACAAAATAAATCCTCAGTTCTCACCTGAAATAACTGTGTGTGTATGAGAGAGAGCTAGAGAGAGAGACAGAGACAGAGAGACTTACAGAGATGTAAAGATAGAGCCAGAGAGATAGATACAGACAGAGGTAGGCAGGCAGATGGACAGATAGCCACACAGACAAGATCTCCCTATGTTTTCAGGCTGGCTTTGAACTCTCCATCCTCCCACCTCAGCTTTCAGCAATAGGCCTATAGACAAGCCTGCACCACCACAGTAGGCTCTAGGAATACTTTATTATTGATAGATAGGAATGTTGGGAGAGAGCAAGCACGGATGGATGGAGGAGGCACCGAGGCACAGATAGAATTCTCAGTGGGATACAGATTTATTTCGCATGGGGCACCTTTCCCTCAGGGAAGGGAAAGATGTCAGGGAAGGGAAAGCAGGGAAAGGAAAGATGTCAGCAAAGGGCAGGGAAGGGAAAGATGTCAGGGAAGGGAAAGATGTCAGCCCACGGGCTGTGAGCTGGGACTTTATATATGGGGGCTTTAGGGTGTAGAAGGGGGAATGTTTCGGGGAGAAATCAGGGAGGGGGAAGCAGGAAAAGCAGGTAGGATTAGGGTCTGGAAGTGTTTACTTTTTCCCTCTTAAGAGAAAAACAGCTTCTAAAATCTCTGGTTAACAGGTAGAATCTGCTTATCCTATCTTTGGAGGTCAGAGGAAAGGCAGGCTGCTTCTCAGCAGAGTTTGTTTCCCTTGACTCCAAAGGTCAAGGTGCTTATCAGCTAAGTTCCCTTTTTCAGGCTCCAAAGTCTGTAGGTCCCTGTTGGGGAGGGGGGAAGCTGCTGCTGTTTGGAACCCTAACAATTATATTCACAAACAGTTGTGATCGGCTCTCTGTATAAAGAGGTGTTTTGTTGTTGTTGTTGTTCAAACTTAGGCTATGGTACATGGTAGGACTATGCTCAGTAAACATTTATTGAATCTGGTTATACCAAAAAAATGCTTCAACTGAAATACCATAGGAGCCTCCATCAGTCTCATTAATGCATGTCTTTAAAACGTACTTTAATTCTTAAAATTAAGTTTTATACCTTAATGAAAAAAAAAGTATAATTTGTGTTTTCACATATGTGGACTCAAGCCAAATATTCAGAAAATATATATGAGGGACTGAGAAGATAGCTCAGGGGGTAAAGTGCTTGTTCTACAATTATGAGGACCTGAGTTCCATCCCTACCATTGCATAAAAGCTGTGGATGGCAGCACATGCCTATAACCCCAGTGATAGGGAAGCAGAGACAGGAGGATCCTGGGGCTCTGGAACCAGCCAGTCTAGCTGAATCAGCAAGCTCCATGTTCATTGAGAGTCCATGTCTGAAAAAGTAAGGTGGAGAGTGATAGAGGCAGATACCGAACAACACAATGTTGGTCTTTGGCCTCTACTTGCAGACATGTTCCGCCCCCCCCCCCCCACCACATGCATATACACAAACCAAAGGGAGAAAAGAATGCCACATTTGAATATGCAGTAGAGATAAGCAAAGAATTCCTAAAGAAGGTGGGATCTTGCTAGTGATGCTGTTTCTGTTCAGACTCTTTTATCAGCCATTGTAGCCAGGGACAATATGTAGATGAATGAGTCAGGCTGTATTCTACCTGTGTTTAATTTGTAAAGCTGGAAGGACTGTAACTGGCCAATCTTTGGCCTTTATCATTTCTGTGTAGGTCACATGTTATTTTTAGATGCTCTGTTTCTATTTGTATTTAATTAATTAATTAATGAGTGTGTATCAACTGATTGTGCGTCTTGCTGTACCCAGTACTCCGGTGCATTATGTTACCAAAATATTTTGTCTATGTAGGTACACATGTATGTGTGGATCAGTCAGAGGTCAACCTTGTCAATCTCAGATGTCTTTCTTAAGGAGCTGTCATTGACTTGGTACTAGCCAGTTCAACTAGGCTAACTGACCAGCAATCCCATTTTATTTTCCTGTCCCTGCCTCCCCGGTGCTGAGGTTACAAGCACACACCATTGTGCACACCTTTTATTTTAAGTAGGCACTAGGGATAAAATTTGGGTCCTCATGCTTGCACATCAAGTGCTTAAACAGCTGAGCCATCTCCCAGCCTCAGGAAATATTTTTGAACTTAAACACCCCGCCCCTGCCCCCAACCTTACTTTTAGAAAGTTTTGACAGTCCTTTGATTTCAGCAGGACCAGGCCTCTTAGGGGTCATGGAACTTGCTCTTTGTCCTCTGACCTGGCAGGATGGGAACTACATGTGCCTGTTTGAGTCTGTATTGTTCTCTTCTGCCTGGGACAGTGATACAAACAGCCTTACTGTTTTTCTGATCGGATTTTCTACAGTGTAACCTATCTCCCAGAAGCTACAAAATGCCTTTTTTTTTTTTTCCATTTGAAAGATTTTAAGAAAGAAAGAAGACAGAGGGAGGGCCAGTATATAACAAACCATTATCAGGGAATGACATCTTTTCCTGCCTCTCTCCAGCCAGGCCCCAACCTTGGGTGATTGTGTTCCCCTTGGTTTGTGGTGAGTGCATTTAAGAAGGCCTTCCCCTCACTCATCCCAGTTTACACTCTAGAAAATTGGATTAGATAGTGTTAATTCAATTAATGTCTGCCCCAGAAGTTTGTCTTGGTGTCCAGTGTAAATGAGAGGGTAGCCTTCAATCTATGGATTTAATGGCTTTAACTTTGACGACTGTTAAACCAAAGTGAAATTCCAAATGGCTTGTTAACAAGGTTTATTAACTGTTGACCTTCCTTTTCAGCATAGCAGTGGCCCTCAGACAGAGAGCCCTAACATCCTGATTAGCATTTATCTAAAGATAGGCTGCTGCCTGTACCACAGTAAATTAGTTCAATCAGCCATAAAGAGCTTGAGAAACATTTTCTGCTTTATAAAAAGAATTAGATGTTAGAAGAGTTCATCTGGCATCTCACAGTGAAGATGGATTGAACCCTCGAATGCGCTCATTTGAGGAAGATGCTTTGAGGATATCGAGTAATTGAACAGATTTTCCCACAAGATTGATCAGGGGCTCTGGGTTCCCTACACAACTGAGCGATGTCCTAATTTTGGGCTTCTAATAAGAACTCCACATCTGCTCTGGCTTCTGTGTATTCCTTCAGTGGAACTGAAAATCTGTTTTTTTTGTTTTGTTTTGTTTTTTGTTTTTTTGTTTTTTGTCCAGTACCTACTATGCATGCTGTTGATCCAAGAAAGAGAGACTATGATTTAATGGAGGCTATGCAAACTACACTGTGCTTTCCAGTATCACCAGCAAGAACATAATTGGGAAGAACTGCATAAAACCAGCTACCATGTTTGTGTATAAACCACTCGTACTGACCGTGTTCTCAAAATGAAGCATGCTTTCCCAATACAGTATTACAGCCTTACGGAGCCATGTTCCTGACTGAGGTGTTGGTATTAACCAAGTTCTTCTCATAGTGGGTCATGATAGCAAGAAGCAAAGCCTGTAAACCCTTCTAGTCATTTAAAAACTTAAATTATGATCCAAGGCCTTAAAAAAGGGCACAACTGTACTTGTACAATTGAATTTTATTAGGTGCCCCAAAGTACTATAAAGTATACATAGGAGCACATAAAATCTAACTCTGCTATGTCATAAATTCGACCTCAGTGAAATGAATAGTCTCACTATATAGCAAATATTAATGAAGCCTTTAATTAATGTTCCCACCACTTGCCTCTTTAGAGCTTGGAAAGGCTTCCTGGGGACTATTGGGATGGCCAGGTTTTTCATAAGACAGAACAACCCTTTCTGCGCAAGCTTAGTATCAGTGTCCCTCATGAAGTATTTCATTGGAGACATTTAATTCAGCTATGTTGATGAACCTGAGTCTGAATTTTATATACAAACCTCTGATCAACCTTAAAACAACAGCAACAATGACAACAACAACAAGGGGTTGGGGAGATGGCTCAGCAGCTAAGAGGACTTGCTGTTCTTCCAGAGGACCTGAGTTTGGTTGCCAGCACCCACATGGTACCTCACAACAACCTGTAACTCCACCTTCAGGGGATCTGGTGCTCTTTTCTAACCTCGCCAGGCACTGCACACACATAGAATATATACATACCTGCAGGCACACAAAATACACATAAAATAAAAATAAAGATTTAAAATTTTTTTTTCTTTAAAATATTATACTGTGAAGATTGTTAAGTATCTGAATATACTAAAAACTGTTGTACTAATTTGGGGCTCAGGTTATTCTTGTTTTCTCTTTCCTTGTGGTTAGGTGGTTTGAGATTTTGTTGTTGTTGAGATCCTGGGATCCAACTGGGACCTCGTGCATGCTAGGAAAGTGCTCTAGCACTGAGCTATCTCACTTTTCCCCCTCTTTAAAAAATTAAGTTTTTTATTTTTATGAGTATATTGTCTGCATGTATGTGAGTACGCCTGTGTTGTACAATGCCCAGGGAGGTCAGAAGAAGGTATTAAATTTCCCTAGAAATGGAGTTATGGACAGTTGTTAGCTGCTATGTGGGTCCTAGGAATCGAACCTGGGTCCTCTGTAAGAGCAGCCAGTTCTCTTAACTGCTGAGCCATCTCTACAGTCGACTACCCCTTTTTTGATGACACTGAGACTACCCCTTTTTTGATGATACTGATTGATACAGACGTCCCTGTTCAAACTGCTTTGGGGTTTGGAATGTGGCTCAATTGATAACATCTTGGGTCGCATGACAAACCTAGTTCAGTCCCCAGCAATGCATAAATCAGGTATGGTGTCACATACCAGCAATCTACTTAGGAGGCTGCAGCAGTAGGATCAGGAGTTCAAGGTCATTCTTGGCCACATAGCAAGTATGAGGCCAGCCTGGACTATATGAGAACCTGTCTCCAAACAATAAAAAAATTGCTTTGATTTGTCTCATAGATTTTGCAGTGTTGTGTTTCCATTTTCATTTATCTTAATAAAATTTAGAATTTTCTTTTAATTTCTTTGTTAATTCATTGGCTACTTAGGAGCATGTGTAATTTCTCTGCATTTCTGGTGTTTCTGAAGTTTCTCCTTCATTAAGTTCATATTTTACACCATTGTCATCTGAAAAGTCGCTTGATATCATTGTGGTTTTCTAAAATTAGCAAAGGCTTGTTTTACAGCCAAAATAGGATCTACCCTGAAGATAGGACTTGGTCATCTGCCTTTCCTTGTCCCGTGGGCCAGCAACCCCCTTTTTGCAGTTTTTTACATAATGTCTGTTTTTATAGATATAACTATTCCCTTTAACTTCTGGCTTTCATTTGTATACAATGTCTTTTTCCATTCCTTTTGTTCCACATGGTTCCTTACTGGTGAAGTGAGTCTCTTGTAGGCATCATATATCCTGGAACTGGAGTTATGGATGTTTGTTAGCTGTCATCATTTTCAGGTGCCCCTGAAAAAGCTGCAAACTCTCTATCCTCCTTATCTTTAATTTTGAGACAGAGTCTCTTATTAGCCTGGAACTCACTGATTAGGCTAGTCTGGCTGGCAAGCTTGTCCCATATGGATCTGTATCCCAGGGATCTGCCTGTCTCCACTTCCCTAGGATTGGAATTATAAATGTAGACCGCCCATGTTCAGCTTTTTTACATAGGTTCTGGGATTTCAAACTTAGGTCCTTCCTTGTACTTGCAAGGACTTTACTGACTTAACTATATCCCCTTCTCCCCTGCTCCCTT
>NW_008354022.1:1434674-1437156 GCF_000622305.1 Nannospalax galili | reverse complement strand
CTCCCTCTCTCTCTCCCTCAGTCCCTTCCCTTTTGGTAGTTGTGGTTGTTTTCTTCCATCTGGCTAGTCTGTATCTTTTTTTGGAACCATACTTTTAGGTAAAAGATTTTATTTATTCTTTTTATTTTATGTGTATGAGTGTATTGACTGCATGTATATGCAAGTACACTAGTGTCATGCAATATCTACAGAGGTGAGAAGAGGATATCAGATTCCCTAGAAATGGAGTTACAAATAGTTGTTTGCTGCCAAGTGGATGCTGGGAACCCAACCCAGGTCCTCTGCAAGAGCAAGCCGTGCTCTTAACCACTGAGCTGTCTTTCCAGCCCCTAATCTGTGTCTTTTAATTGGAGAGTTTAATCCAATTAGACTTAAAGTAATTATAAAGTATAAAGTAATTCTTATTGATAAATAAGAACTTATTAACATATTCCTTTCTACTTATTGTGTAAACCTTGTTTTATTTCTTCCTCTCTGGCATACTTTTTTTGTAATTGATTTTTTTTCTACTTGTGTTTAAATTTGTTGATTTTTATTATTAATCTGTTTTAGTTTTTGCTCTGTGTTTATGATGAGGCTTACAAAAACATCTTATAAAAGGTTATTTTAAATCTATAACAATTTAACATTGGTCAAGTATTAATTTAAAAAAGGATTTATGGTTTAATTCTCCCATCTGCAACTTTGTGTTCTCACTTTTCTCTTTCCTCCCCACCCCCAACTGTTTGGATTAAAGGTATGTGCCACTATACCTAACTTTTTTTTTTTTTTAATTATTTTGGGTTATTGTAGGTTTGCCATTAATTTTTACATATTTCTGTATTACATTTTTCTTAAAAGTAGTTGTAGTTAGCATGTTTAAAAGTGTGAAGTTTTAACCTTTTAAGAGGAGAGATGGCTCAGCATCTGGTAGCGTATACTGCTCTTGCGGAGGACCTGGGTTTGGTTCCCAGCACTCATGTCAGGTAGCTCACAACTGTCTGTGACTCCATCTCCAGTGGATCTGTTGACCTCTTCTGGCCTCTGTGGCCACTGCACATATGTGCATACATAAACACATGCATACACAATTTAAAAGTATCTTGAAAAACATAGTTTAGACATAGTGAGCATAGTCTTAGGCTAATACTAGTTGTATTATGTGCAGTCATCCCTCACTAAATGTAGGTGATGCAGTGTTGCATGTGTGGTTGTTACTTTTCTGTTGCTGTGATAAAATACCATGACCAAAGGTAGTTTAGGGAACATAGGATGTATTTTGGCTTATGGTTCCATCATGGTGGGTGAAACATGGCAGCAGGGAAGGAAGACATGGCAGCAGGAGGTGGCTGGTCACATTGCATTAGCACTCAAGAAGCAGGGTGTGAACAGGAAGTGGGACAAGGCTGTAAAGCCTCAAAGCCTGCCCCCAGGGACATACATCCTCCAGTAAGCCTTCTCCTCTTAAAGGTTCTATAAACTGCCCAAACAACACTACCCACTGGGAGCCAAGTATTCAAATACTTGAGACTGTGGGGGCGTTTCTTGTTCAAACCACAACAGCTTATGACATAGGCACATTCCTAAATCTTTCAAAGATTTAATTATTTTTATAATTAAAATAAAGTTTTCAAAGATTTATTTATTTATATGTATGTGCCTGTGTATATATATATATATATATATATATGTGCAGGTCCTTGAGGAGCCAGAAGAGGTGTTGAGTCCCCTGGAACTGGATTACAGGAAATTGTAAACCACTGGACATGGGTGCTGGGAACCAAACACAATTCTTTTGCAAGAGTAGAAAGCACTCTAAACCACTGAACCATCTCTCTAGGTCCCCTTCCATGGTCTTTAAGTCATCTCTAGGTTACACATAATATTTAGAACACTGTAAATGGTTATATAAGTGGTTGTTTTCTTTCTATTGCTTACATATTAGTGACAAAAAACATGTCCATGTTCATACAGATACAATTTTTTTCTGTTAATATTGATAACTTACATGTGATTGAATCTGCATCTGTTGGTGGTGCTCATGGGAAAAGGGGGCCGGCTGTACTTCAATAAGTGAGTTTTTATATGCTCAGCTATTTCTGTTCCTCGGTAGAAACCTTGTCTCTCCACTTGAAGAACTCCCTGCGGTAATTCTTATAAGACATTTCTTACCATGATGAACTCTCACAGCATCTGTTGCTCTTAGGTGTTTTATCTTTCCCTTTTTTTCTGAACAATGAATTTGCCAGATCCAGTGTTCTTGACTGGCAGGTTTTGTTTTTTTCTTTTATTTTAAGTCCCCCTTCAACACTTTGAATATATTTTCTAGGTCCTTGTTGGCCCCTTAGATTTCTGCAACTAAGAGCTGGGCTTGGTGGTGCACGCCTTTAATCCCAGCACTTGAGAGGCAGAGGCAGATGGATCTCTGTGAGTTCAAGGCCAGCCTGGTCTACATAGTGAGTTCCAGGTCAGCTGGGGCTACAGGGAGACCCTGTCTCAAAAA
>NW_008354022.1:1429959-1434413 GCF_000622305.1 Nannospalax galili | reverse complement strand
AAGAGCAAGCATCTCAACTTGCTGAATTCTTCATGTCTTTTCAACTTAAAAATTGTGCTATAAAGTGAAAAATCTGTAGTATTATACAATGAAAAAGACTCCAAGGAACAAACGAAGAACTCGGATTCTCTATCTGAAAAAGTAAGAGTAAATTTATGAAAATATAAAAAGAACTATCAGATGAATTTACACAAATAAGTTAGCCAGCTTATCACCACATCTGGGGCTGCACAGCTGCAGCAGTCTTTGGCCTTTAGGGAGGAGCCTGTGTCCCCACCATTCTCCTCCTTCCCAGACTTTGTACAAATATTGCTCCATCCCACGTTCCTAGGAGGAACTTCCAAACCCAAACAGCTGGGCTCAAATGCACCTCCAAGGATGTAGCGTTGGGCTGTCTCCTCCCTGCTCCCTCCCTCTCAAAGTACTAACTGCTTTATTTCCTCTTTCTTTAGACTGATAAAATTGAACATTTAAACGTATTTAAATTTTTTTTATTATTTTAATTTTATGTGTATGAGTGTATTGCCTGCATGTATGTGAGTGCACCCGTGTTGTACAATGCTGTGGAGGTCAGAAGAGGGCTTCAGATTCCCCTGGAACTGGAGTTAAGGATGGTTCGTAGCCGCCAGATAACTTTTTACTAAAGATTTTATTTTAAATGGTGTGTGTACATATCTTTGTGTTTATGTGCACACGTGAGTGCAGTGCCAATGGAAGCCAGAAGAAGGTGTCAGATCCCCTAGAGCTTGATTTACAAGTGGTTGTGAGCCACCATGGGGGGGGGTGCTGAGTACTAAACCCAGGTCCTCTGCAAGAAGAGCAACTGACAAGTGTCTCTCCAGCCCCCAGTTTCTGTATTTGTTAAGTGGACATGTGATACCAGTTTCCCTTATATAATGACTGTAAAAGTGGATGACAGCAGATATTAAAAGCCTGCTGTTTTGTAGGTACTCTGCTTATTTTGCCTGTTGTCGACATTATTCAGATTGTATTTATTTAGCTTTGTTATGATGGGGCTTTTTTACAAGCAGAACCTATATTCCACCAATAAATATTGGAGTGAAATTTGAAAATTCACCACAAAATTTTCAGATTATGTTTTTTTGGTTATTACTCAGTTTCAATAATTTATTTTTTAATTAATTAATTAATTTTGGTCTTTTTGAAACAAAGTCTCCCTGTAGCCCTGGCTGAACTGTAACTCACTATGTAGATCAGACTGGCCTCAGTCTCACAGAGATTCACCTGCCTTCGCCTCCTGAGTGCTGGCATCAAAGGTGTGTAACACCATGCCTGGCTTTAATTATTTACTTTTTGACACAGGGTCTCATGTAGTCCAGACTGGCCTAGAGCTTGCTGTCTAACTGTGGAACACCTTGGACTCTTGATCCTTCTGTCTTAATTCCCAGATGCTGGGATTATAGTCATGCCCTACCATACCTGGTTTATGTGGTGCTGGGGATGGAACTCAAGGGTCATGCTAGGGAATTGCTCTGCCAGATCAACTACATCCTCTTATGATTGGATTTTTCTTTTCTTGGTGTAAATGTGCATGTGTATGTATGTAGGTGCTCATGTGTATGAGGGTGGGTGTGTGTGAGTTTATGTGTGAAACTGTGTGTATAAGACTGTGTATATGTGTGTAACTGAGTGTGTGTGTGTGAGGTTCTATGTGTATGTGAGTGTATATGTGTGTAACTGCCTCTCTCTTTGTGTGTGTGTGTGTGCTCACATAGGTCTGTGGTTGATTTTGGGTGCCTTTCTTAATTGCTCCCTACTTTATATTATTGAAGCTGATTCTTTCCCTGAACCCAGAGCTTACCAGTTCAGCAAGTGTGGTAGGCAGCTTTCTGTCCACTTCCCACACATTGAGATTACAGGTAGTGCCATGCCCACCCAGCATGTATGTGGATTCTGGGCATCCAAAGTCTGGTCCTCAAGCTTGCACCTTACCTGTTGAGCCATCTTTTCTGCCTTGATTGATTGTTAGAGGTTTTGCCCAGTCCCTACATATGTCTTGTAGTTTAAAATCTTCAAACTAATTTATTGTAATTTTATGAGAGTGGTACAAGGAAGAACTGGTGATTTAAGGTATTGATTTGCTGTAATTTGGTGCAATAATTTACTTAAACTTCAGTGCCTGCCAACGGCCAAATCTGTTCTTGTTGGACAGAAGTGCAAATCTCCTCTCTTCTCTTGAGCTCACAGTGGAGCACATTTGGATTCTTCTTGGTGGCATGGAGGAGGTTGCAGAAAATGTAACATTTGGACGTCTTGGAAAGGAAAAAGTGAAGAGACTGAAAAACAACAGTTGCTTTGAGGAGCTGGGAAAGAAGGTGAAAAAGACGGAGTGGAGAGGACTGTTAGGGCAGTGAGACACTACTAGTGGTGATGATCACTGTGCAGGCCTAGTAAGGCACTGCTTCTGCTGTTAGTCACTGTGCACACCTAGTAAGACACTACTACTGCCTTTGGTCACTGTGCAGGCCTAGTGAGATGCTACTGTTGGTCATTGTACACTTGTAGTGAGGTGCTACTATTGTTGATCACTGTACACATGTGGAAATCAATATATAGCATTAGGAGAGAAGCCAAGTGTAGAGTGCACTGAGAGTGTGCCCCTGGGTCTGTCAATGTAACAGATGAACCTTGGTGGTAGGGAGAGTGCCTGGAGGAGGCTCTGCATATAGACTCTAACCTGATCTGATAAGTAAAGTTGAGTAAGAGAAAAGTGGTTACTGCTTTGGATCTGGCAAATATTTAAAGAAGATGGGTTTTGTGTGTGTGTGTGTGTGTGTGTGTGTATGTGTACATGCCCACAAACATAGTATGTATGTGTGGGTATGAATGTACATACAAGGATGGTGTATATGTATTTGTGGGGTACACATATAGAAGTGTGCATGAACATATGTATGTATATGCATGCACGTGTATGGGTGTGCATACATACGGTGTATATGTGGGTACACATGTATATGTGTAGCATGCATGGTGTTCAGAGGACAATTTTAGGGGTATTTCTTTGATAAGACTCACCTTGTCTTTTAAGCCAGGGTCTCTGAGACCTATGACTTGCCAGTTAGGCAAGGCAGACAGACCAGCGATTTCCAGGGATCCTCCTGTCTCCACTTCCCACTGCTGAGATGACAGACCTGCACCACCATGCCTGGCTCCTTACATGGGTTCTGGGGATTGAACTCAAGTCCTCATGCTTACAGAGCAAGCACTGTACCAATTGAGCCATCTCCCTAGTTCCCAGAAGGTGATTTTTTTTAAACAACATATTGCAAATTTGCTCTGCTAAACAAAAATATGATACAAATACTCAGAACTTGCTGTTTAGTCATTTTAAAAAGAAATTGCCTAAGACTTCACTGGTCTTTTGGGGCAGCTTGGTTCAGTCAGTGGTCCATCTGGGTTCAAATTCCTTCTACCATCAAAGAGCTCTGTGACTTCAGGACCATTGTAGCACCTGGCTGCAGGCTACAGAAAAGAGTTTGGGAATGCTGTGTTTGCATAGTCCACTGGATGCAAGGGGCAGGCACACTCTAATGGAGGAAGGACCTGAAGCAGCCCCAGGTCACCCTGGCACATTCTCGCCCCTGTGAGCCTTTCTCATCTTTCAATTTTGTGTGTCCAAAAGGGGAGGTGCTTTTCTACTTCAACAGTCCATTTAGTAGGCAGCTGTGATTGATTATTTTATGCAAGAATTTAAAAAAGAAACACATTACATCTGTTTTCTAAGGATAGAAGCTTGGGTAGACATGTACAGAGACCCATGAGAAGATAGGGTGTTCCCACTCACCCTCCCATCTATGAAATATATAAATTAGCTTCCTCCAGTGATAAAACTACAATTTCCTTGTGAAGGAAAAACAGGTTTGTAGCACCACCTACAGGCAGCCAAAGAGGAAACCTTCCTGCTTGGCTCTTGGATGCGAAGGACTTGTGAAAGAAACCCCATTCTCCTTCATTTAAACACGTCCATAGAAGTTGCCAGGTGTGGACTTTCTGTTCTTCCTCACTTCCCATGCACTTACAGCTGTTTGTCTGCAGTTGTCATGCAGTTTAGACCGTTGACCTCACTGGGGTTAGTGTTTTCATTGCTATCTGGGGTTTTATCCCTGCTTGCAGATTCCTCACGGACCCAGTGTAACTTCCAGAAGGTTCCTTGTAGCTGTTTACAGTAGAGGTACAAAGCCTGCCAGCCCGGGACATTGTAACTCAGCTTCTCAGACTAGTAGAATTTATTGTATCACTTACCTCCAGTATGGGAGGAAAAATAAATGCAGGCTTTCCTGACTTGCTTTTATGTGTGTATATGTGTTGTTTACCTCTAAAACATTTTTTAAAATGAAGTTGATGGATTCAAAATTATTCTTGAGTCTTTTCTGGCCCTAAGATTCTATGTTTTTTTTTTTAATTAGAATTGCCCAGGTACTGAATAATTA
>NW_008354022.1:1421312-1429837 GCF_000622305.1 Nannospalax galili | reverse complement strand
TTTATAGAGAAATCTTGAACATTTATATTTTGTGTGTTAATGGTCAAAAATAATTTTTTTATTTTAATTTTTATTTATGGGTATATGTGTATAGGTATGCCACATATGTGCAGAACCTACAGAGGCCAGAAAATGATGCTGGATCACCTAGAGCTGGAAATACAGGTGGCTGTGAGCCATCTGACATAGATTCTGGGGACCAAACACCGGTTTTCTGCAAGAGCAGCAAGTGCTCTTAACCAATGAGACATTTCTCCAGTCTGGATTCAGTGTTTTAATTCTCAGATACACTGGTTACTTTGTCTTTTTGTTCATATATTTTACAGTCAGTAAATTAGCAGTGTTATATATATTTTTAAAAATATTTATTTTTAACCTTTATATAAACTTTATTGAGAATTTCATACTTGCATATAAGGTGCTTTGATCAAATCCATGCTCACTCCCTCCCCTCCAACATTCCTCCCTCTGAAGAGGTAACCCTAAAATCTTTTAAGGGTTATGTACAAGCTCCCAAATACTTACAACATTTTTGGCCTTTGGAACAGAATATGTTGTTATCAGGACCAAGGACATTTTGACTTTTAGCCAAGAAACTGGCTACATTTCTTTGGGGTCTTTTTACCCTAACTGCCTAGCCAATTCCTACCTCCTGTTCTTATCCTAGGTCGTTTTATTGGATTTTTTGAATCACTAGATTATAAACCATTTATGCTACTGTTAAATAGCCTGTTAGGCTTATCTTAATAATAACCTTTTTTTTGTAAATTGTTGGTGGAATTTCCCTTTTATTCTTTTCTTATTGATTAATTGTGAATATTCATTGGAATATGCTGAAACCCCACCTTCAATAAAGCATTCAGCATGGGGCTGGAGAGATGATGGCTTAGTGGGTAAGAGTACTGCCTGCTTTTGGAGAGAACCTGAGCTCCCAACTTTCCATAACTCCAGTTCCTGAGAATCAAATGCCCTCTTCTGGCCTCTTCAGGCATTGAACACATGCGTTACACTTACATACATACAGGTAAAACACTCATGCAGAATGAAAACAAAAACAAATAAAAAAATAATTTTATAAAAATCTTTCAACCAAAAGCCACTCAGCAATGCCTAACCCCAAAGAAAGATTGAACACATATTATCAGGATGAGAAGAATTTCCTGAACAGTATTATTTTTTGGCACTAAGAGGAGCACAGTTGCTATGTTGTACAACAGCATGTTAAACTCTGGAGACATTTCCAGGATAACTGGCCTGGAACTCGCTATGTACCAGGCTAGGTCTGAATTCATAGAGATCTGCCTGCCTCTGCTTCCCAAGTGCTGGGATTAATACCTTGCTAGGTCTGCATAATATAGATTTTTAAGGTCCTACTGTAAACGGATGAGGCAGAGCCCATCATAGTGGACTCTGAGGTAATAATGGTTTCAAAGCTTTTATAACTCAGTTGCTGATGCTTTTGCACCGATCTAAAACTTAATCACTTCTATATTTTTTTAAAAAACCGATTATTTTCAGTGTACGAAAAATAATGATGCATGAAACAATGCGGCATTTCTCTGAAGAAAAATAAAGCAGTCCTTCTCACACAGGGAGAGTTCCAAATGAGGCTCTGCCTTGTAATTCCACAGCTCATATTTTTCCTTGTTTTTCTCGCACCAGATGGCACTGTTTAGTTCCCTTTCGCAGTCTTGTTCTGGAACTTTCTGTGGGAGAATCTGTTTCAGCCCAGGCTCACCAGTGACACTTCTGTATCCTGTGTGATAGCTTTGCAGGTGCCTGAGAGAGGCCTTGACTCAGATGTAGCTGAGCATTGGAGGCCACATGGTGCTCCCCTTTGCGGATCTGTGGTGAGGTGAGCTGAATTAACCCCTGGATCAAAACCTGCATGCTTCTTACAGAGTTCAACCTTTGTTTTTGTTGCAAACATGCTGTGTCTCTAGGCAGGGATCTGTCAGCATCTTCATAGGCTGCTGTCATTATCGGACACATTTTATAAGTATTTCATGAGTAAAAGTAAGGCCTCAGTTTATAGGGACATGTTCATGTTTATGCAGTCTTGCAGAGCCCTTAAAATGCTCCATGACAGTCATTTGGACTATAGACTTATCAAATTAAATTAGTTTAAGAAATTAAAATGTAAAGAACTGTTTCTGGCATATCTGTTTAATTCCCTGGCTTGCTCACAGTGAAATTACCATAGACTTTTGATGTCCTTATGTCTGAGTAGGGCAGGTTCCTCTGGAAGCTCACCTTGCTGCTGTGGACAGGAGATTATCCTTTTTTGGAAGGTGTCATTAGCCTTCGTTAATAGAAAGGCTAGTACAACATTGTAAGGTCTGCCTCTGTGTGTTCCTCTGCTTTCCTCTTCCCTTTTCAAAGATTTTTTTGGAGCCAGGCATGGGACACACACCTTAAATCAGTAGCATTGCAGAGGCAGAGGCAGGTAGATCTCTATGAGATCCAGGCCAGTCTGGTCTACATAGTAAGTTTCAGGCCATCTGGGGATACAGGGAAATCTTACCTCAAATCAAACAAAAGCTTTATTTCATTATTTAAACTATGTATATGTGTGTACGGTATGTGCACATGAGTGCAGTTTCAGAGACCTGAAGAAGGCATCATCAGATCCCTTGGACCTGGAGTTACAGGAAGTTGTAAGTTACCACCACATGTGGATGTGGGACATGAACACAGGGTCTCTGCAAGAACAGCAAGTACTTTTAACCACTGAGACAGGGTCTCATGTAGCCCAGGCTGGCTTCGAACCTTACTATGTAGACAAAGCTGACCTTGGTTTTGTGATCCTCCTGCCTTTATCTCCCTAGTGTTAGGATTACAGTAGGACTTCACCACACCCAGATTTTCCTTTGTGGGATGTACTCAGCAAGCAAGGCAGGGTTTTTTCTTTCCTGTTGTGTTTTCTCAAGAAGCTCCCCCCCTCCCAAATGTTGAAGTTCCCTATAAATGCAGCCATTTTTTCTACATTCTGGGGTTGGCTCCCAGCTGTCTCCTGGTATTTCCTAACTCCAGGGGTCTTCTTGAGGGTAACATGGTTTGTAGGTAGGTGTAGAAAAAGAAAAAACCCTGTCTGAACTAGTTCTCAGTATCCTTAAGCTGGAAGGGTTAGTGTGTGGTGCTTTTCTCTTCTGTGTTCCCCTCTCTCCCAGCCAAGCCCCTCTTGCTAATGCTGGGGTGGAGGTGGCAGGTGTGAGCTTTCCAGTGGGGAGTGGAGTGGGTCCTCTGCGCTGAGCCAGTGCTCTCTGTGGAGGCAGTCAGGAGACGGGCTGCTGCCGTAAATCACACCCCGGATTTTATTAGAGTGTTTATGTAACCTCAGTTTATGCTCTATAATTCTTTGTCATGTTGCCTCCAGTAATTCCCACAGAAAACATTCACTCTTTTCCCTTGTAAATGTTTTAGCATGGGCTTTTTGTTTTGATATTCTCTCCCTCCCCCTACAGTCTGGGGAGGGTGTTGTATGTCAGTAACACTGGGTAACTTTGTACTTACTAAACTGTACAATCCAGCATGGTTGTCCCCTTTCTGTATGCAGCATTTCTCCTACTCTTATTCTCAAGGGCTTGGGGGCGGTGAGTTTTTTCTCAAATTAATTTTTTACATTTTTGTGATGAGAGAAAGGGTAACTTTAACATGTTAACTGTTGAGTAAATGAAACATAGAGGTAAAACAGCCTTTGTTGTCCCTGGCTTCCCCCATCTCATGTTGGTAGAGTCAAATTGACTGCTGAGTGAGAACATTCCGACTGAGCATTTAGGGCAAAATTGACTTTTTAACTGAAGAAAATGTCAGGACATGATAACCACATTAAGCAGTATTCCATATAGATAACTGCATAAAGTTGTCTGTCCACTGGAAATGAAGACAATTTGGCTCATGCACAACATGCTTTTCAAGAATTAGATCCATGCTTTTACTTCCTAATTTCTTCATTGAACCTTGTGTTTGGCCCAGAGGAGGGGTTGGGTAATGCACAAAGCTGAGGAAAGTACACTTGTGATCACCACAATAGAATTGCATACCACCATGGTATGCGCTCATCGGCTAATGTCTGATCAATGCTGTAGCTGGAAGGTAGTTATAGAGATAGGTTAATTCTTTGTATTTTAAGAAAGACAGTGAACCAGAGGGTCAATCTCTGAAGGAAGTAGGCACACAACACCATCTTGCTCCCTTTAACATAAAGTTGGATATATGCTTTAGAACTGTGCTCTTCAGTTTTGTAACTACTAGCTATAGCTGCTGAGCCTTTGAAGTACAGCTCATCAAGGTGTGTAACAGTAAAGTACAAGAGGGTTTTACAACTTAAGTAGGAAAGTAACCATGTTAACAATCCATACTAATTACATGTTAATATGTGGCTTAAACTTCCAGGTAAGAGTCCATCATTGAGGACGATTAGGACAAGAACTTAAAGAGATAGCATGGGGGAACACTGCTTGCTGGCTTACTCAAAGGCTCATGCTCAGCTAATTTTCTTATACAGCCCGGGACCACCTGCCTAGGGAATGGTGCTGCCCATAGCGATCTGGGCTTTCCTACATCAGTCAATTATCCATCAAGACAATTCCCCTCAGATATGGCCACAGGCCACTCTGATCTGAGCAATCCTCAGATAATTTGACTATATCCAGTTGACAGGTAAACCTACCTAGGACAATATGTCATTACTGTGAATTTTACATAATTTTACCTTCTTTTTGTATTTTTTAAATGTGGCTACTAGAAAATTAAAAATTATAAGTAAGACTCATACGTTTGACTCACCTTGTTATTGGTCAATGCTGTTTCAAAAGCTTCCCAAGTTATAATTAAAAGAATATGCAGGACTTTTTTTGCTTGTGGTTAAGCAGACCGAACAGGGTTCTTTCATACACTAAGGAGGTGCTCTACCATTGAGCTGCGTATTCAGCCCTGATTTCACTCTTTTCATCTTGACACAAGGTTCTTCAGGCTGGTCTTGAATTCATGATGTTGTCAGGATGGTCTTGAATTCACTCTGTCACTCAGGGTAGCCTTGAACAACTTCTCCCTCTGCCTCAGCTTCCCAAAGAGCTTGGATGTCCAGCCAGCACCACCATACCTGGTTTATGCTTTCTGATGAAATATTAGTGTTTTCATTAGTGACGAAGTATGGATAAAGCTGGATTCTTTCATATGTGGTCTTCGGGTTTAAGACGACATACTGAGGAGAACACTGTTGACTGAAGTGTTCTTTACTTGTCAGGCATCTCTCTCAGAAGATGCACGGAGAGCTCCTACTGGAGAGGGTGTAGAGTGTGAGAGTGTGGACTCTGGGTTGCAATCTCAACTCATCATCTTACAGCTGTGTGAAGAGATCAGGTGACTCAGTTTCCTTGTACCTCAGCTTCCCTGTATGTAAAAAGGAGCTAATATTGAGATAGTTTCTTGAAGCTTCTGCACATCAAATAAGACTAAATGTATAAAACACAGCCTGGGATTTAGATGTGTTATATAAGTGCTACATAGATGTTAGCTATTACAGTGATGAACGTTATTATAATTATCATCATCTTGTCATTAAAGAATGTACCTCTCTGATAGATGATTCAAACCTAAATTCTTTCCTTATACAACTGGAGGCTGTTGGTTTTCAGCAATTAGCTTGACAATTTTTTGTGGTTGTTGAAAATCAGAAGCATCAGGCATTAATTAAGAAAGGGAAAGTAAATGAAGAAAAAGGCGGGGGGTTTCTTAATTGGGACATAGGATTCAAGTATTCTATCAAATGAAATCTGTGGTGATTGTAAGTTGAACTAGTTCTATATTTGGTAAAGATCCTGTAGAATGCTGCTATTTTGTTGTTTTATCATGTTTTCCAGTCATGGGACATTGGTTAGCATTGGTTATCTCTATATTTATTATATTCTGATAAAGCAACGATAATTTCATAATCCTGTACCAGTGTGGCAGTATTATATTGTGTTGGAATTCACTAGAAATTTAGGGCAATATAGATGTGTATTATACCATCCCAGCATACAAAGGGCTAAATAATCTAAGAATCACTTTTTATTTTGCTTGTTAAATTTTGTGGTGTGGTTAAACCCTGAACAGTACTGTAGAACAAAGCTTCTCAAACTGTGCATTGTGACCTCCTGTGGGGTACTGTAACTGAATGTGGGAGACATAGAAATTTAGCAATAAGTTAAAGACTTCTGACTGAGCACTGATGAAAAATTAATTCAAAACCAAATGCAAAATGAATTTGAGGTTTCTGGCAGGTAAAACATCAATGTAGCCTCAGTCTGAACACAAAACAATCACACTTTGACCTGGGCATGCCATTATGCTGCACAATGCCAAAGGACACTACCCAGAATACCTCCTTCAGTACTGAGACCACTGATAGGTTGTGAATTTCAGTGTTTTTACTGTACTTAAGATTTTCTCCTCTTACAGAAGTACGATATTTTACTTATGGAAAACTATTAATATTTTCCTACTGTCATTCCTCAGTGAGTATCAAATTAGTGTATCTTTGGGTTGTATTGCTTTAAAACACCTGATTCTAAAAACTGCTACTTGAGTTCTGACTCTAGTTTCATAAAAATTGTAACATAAACTGTGGCTTGAGATTAGAACAAAATTTCCAACAGTTTCTGAAATGGCCCCAAACATACTTCTGCCATTTTGTACTATGTATTCATGTGAAGTGGTGTTCTCTGCTTGACAATTATAAACACAGAATGTCAATCAACTCTGAAAAACACTGAAAATGCTTGGTATCCTGCAATGCAGAATATTCAGAAGAGATTTCACTCTATATGTAAAAGTAAACAAGCACATCTGTCTCATTAATGTATGCGCATCTGCTTTTACTTTTTTACCAGTTGTTATTGTGCATGTGTAGTACCTGTGACACACTGTGTGCTTGCAGGTCAGAGGACAACATAGTGGAGTTAGTTCTCTCCTTATACCTTTACTTGGGTTCTAGGGCTCAAACTCCCATAGTGTGGCTTACATAAGAAGCGCCTTTACCCTCTGAGCCATCTTTCTGCCTGCTTTCATTTTTAATATGTGGAAAAATTATTTATTGTATCAAATAATTATCTTAAAAGAAACTTCTTTGCAATTTATTATCATTAAATATTTGATTTGTATGTCTGTTTTATGTACTGTGTAGCTATAGTGGGGTACAAATTTCCCAGACAAAAAGTGATAATAGGGGAGAGTATAAGAACACCTGCTCTAGAGCCAGCCTCTTACTCTGATGGGCTGTATGTTGGTAACTGCTGGTGGTAAAGTTTGTCCTATGGAAGCTGATTTTTGTGATAGAATGCATAGATAGGGGGCAAAAGAGATGGCTCAGCAGTGAAGAATGTACTCACAACTGTCTGTAACTCCAGCTCCAGGGGATTTGATGTCCTCTTCTGGCCTCTGCAGGCACTGCGCTCAAACATGCACATGCCCCCCCCCCACCTCATAAATAAAAATAAAAATCTTTAATGAAAAAACAAAAGAAAACGAAAGAGGCTCACACCAGAGTTGTTTTATGGTTTAATATGATTTTTAGGAAGGAATGTATATTACCACATTCCACCTTTATCTTTATATCAGCCACAAACATACACACACACCTTCACTTTTTCTTCCTCCTTATCTGTGATTGAAACCCAGGACCTTCTAACAATCCTTTTTACCTTCCCTGTCTACCCTGAATAATGAATTGAAGTGATGACTCATAAAATAATAAGACTGTCCTTCACCATTCACAGCAAGACACATAGCTACTTTACCTGAAGCCCCTGTCAGGGTCTTGAACTGAGCAGGATACGTATCCTCTGGCTCATTTTGAGGCTCTGACCAAACCTCTGAGTCATTACCTCAAATTCAGAGTCATTAGCTCTTGCTGGGTAATTTGGTTTTTTTTTTTATGGAATTGTTCTCATGGACTTAATCACTAAATAAATAAGGAAGAGATGAAGGAGCCACCCTTTGATAGTATTATCTTTATCTCTTTAAAAAGTTTTTATTTACTGTGTATGAGTCTTTTTTCCTCATGTATGTAAGTGTGCCATATGCATACTTCGTGCCTGTGGCGGCCAGAAGAGGGTGTCAGATCCCCTAGAATTTGGGTTACAGACTGTTCTTAGCCTCCATGTGGGTGCCGGGAACCAAATGGGGGTCCTCTGCAAAAGCAGCCAGTGCTCTTAACCACTGAACCATCTTTCTAGTCTCTTCCCCTTTTCTCTTGAGATAGGATCTTATGAAACTCAGGTTGGCTTTGAATTCACTATGTAACCAAGGATAACCTTGATCCTCCTACCTCTACCTCTGGAGGACTTAGATTACAGGTGTGTACTACCATACCTGGTGTATGTGGTGCTGGGTATGGAACCCAGTGCTACATGCATACCTACTAGGCAAGCACTCTATCAACTGTGTCTCAGCCCCATCTTCCAGAGTATTAAGGCCTGTGCTGACCTCATAGTTATGGCACAGTAAGCTTTTTTAGTGCTTCTGTCTCCTGAATAAATCTT
>NW_008354022.1:1416534-1421261 GCF_000622305.1 Nannospalax galili | reverse complement strand
AAACTGAAGAGAACATGAAGCAATGGACAACAAACCACAATCAGAATAAATACATTGTTTCCTTGGCAAACTTAAATTTTCACTTTCAGAATCTAATAGCAGTAGGCAAGAGATACTTATTAAATCCAAGATTTTAGTGTGGTTTACCCTCCTCATGAGTAGTCTAATCTTCTTTTCTTTAAAATGAGTTTTTAATTTCATAAGAATTCAGATTTGGTCCCAGAGTAGAAATGACTGGATATTGTGGGAGTGGTTGGAGTTTGAGGTTTGTGTGGCTACCATTCCATTTACCCAGGACTTGCTGTACTGAAGAGGTTTCCCAGATGGAGTTTATGGACTGAAATTTAAAATGAGTGTCTTGTGTACCATGCCTTGTGGGTCACACCAGTGATCAATTTAAAGACATAGAACAGAGGAGATACAGGTTGTTGGATGAGTGTTGTGCATACAGAGATCCAGTGATAATACAGTGATGTGGTACCACTTACCTTCACACAGTGGCCTCGGGCAGTGACCAGATCCTGCACACCAGGAAGTACTTCTCTGTCTCTGTCTCCTCTCTCTTCCTCTTCTTTTTCTTCCTCTCCCCTCTCCCCCCCCTTTTCCTCTTGATTCCTATGCAGTGAACAAATCCGAGGTATCAGCAACTCCTTCCCTGCCTCTCTTTTATCTTCCTTCCTGTTCATTTCCTCCCATCTCTCCTTTCATCTACCTTTCCTTTCCCTATCCTTTCTCCCATTTCTCCTTCTCTTTCTCCCCCTTCTCATCTTTCTCTTCCTCTTCCCTTTACCTTCCTCCCTAATTCCTTCACCTTCTTTCCTTCATCCTCCCTCTCCTCCTGCCTTTCCTCCCTCTGTTCCTCTCCCCACAAATAATAGAAAACACAGGATACATGTCTTTCTGAGACTGACTTAGTTCATGTACTGTGATTATCTCCAGTTTTGTCCCTTTTCCTCTTATTATTCAGTCCAGAACCACAAATCATGGAGTGATGCTGCTCCTGTACAGTTAAAGCTCTCTGGAGACTCTATCTCACACACACAGAGGTGTGTCTCCTAGGCGACTCCAAATCCAGCCAAGTTGGCCATGAATTTACCATCACACCAGTGACACTGACAGTGATATTGACACTTAAAACCTGGACACCCTGATTCTGGTCTCTGGAACCTTGACTGATGTTAATTGTGTCATTGGAAGACTTGGTGTTTTCCACCTGGCTTCTGCTGTTGAGAGCCCTCTATGGTCTCCCCATTTTGTTCCCATCTTCCTACTCCCTGTTTGTCTGGTCTTCTCTCCCTCTCCTCCTTGAAGGATAGCTCACTTTTCTTTCTTAGACAGAGAACTGTTTGTTCTTTCTAGTTCTCTACACCTTTCTCTGTTCTTTTTCTTCTGGTATAATGGACATAAAACAGTGTTAAGATTACATGAACACACATGTTTAAGTTAAATGTTCTTGCTCAGTGTCGATTTTTATCTTTTTTTTAACTTTTACAAAAACTTTATTGAGAATTTCATACACGTATATAAGGTGTTTTGATTAAATCCACAATTGGGCTTGTTGACGGTTGTGCTCATTCATTAAAGGAGTGCCAGGGTCACTGGACCCTCACCTGAGTATCCAGCCACTCTTCCCAGCCAACTAGTCCAGCCTTGGAAGACAAAAGAAAAATGAGGAAGAACCCAATAGAGGGATGCTTTTGGAAGCCCTTGTCAAGAAACTCCAATGGACTTTCATATGAACATTTGAAAATTTCCCTGTTCTGACTTTTTTCTAGTTCCCTGTCTAGACCTTGTAATGCTAATTACTTTTACCTTTACTTCTTCTTCACATCTCCTATTCATGATTCAAGGATGTTCTTTTCCCTTTAGAGACAAGAGTTATGCAATTTGGGAGTCTTTTAGATAGACCCACTGAAGGGGCACTCCAATTGCCTCACCCAGCATCCCTGTTCAGCAGGGAAGAAACTAGAATGGCCTGCATCCCTATTCCCTATTGACAATTTGGGTGACCCCTTCAGAAGATGGTGTGATAAGAATAGGAGGTAGGAATTGGCTAGGCAGTTAGGGTAAAAAGACCCCAAAGAAATGTAGCCAGTTTCTGGGCTAAAAGTCAAAATGTCTTTGGGCCTGTTAGCAACACACTCTATTCCAAAGTGGGCATGGATTTTATTTTTATCTTTTTAACTCTGGATAAACTCTGGTTTAGGCCTCGGTTGATCTCTGTGGTTACAGCTGTACATCTGCAGAGTCCCTGTTTCTCCACACCCTAAAGCTCTGCTGTTCTCAGAATACTCCAAGTCATAGGTCAATATACCAGAAACCTCTCGCTGCTGCCAGTTCCAAGACCGAAGCTGTGGTGACTTGTGTAACTGTAGCAGACAGAAAACCAATTTTTCACCTCAAAAGGTTAAATGGGTTTTTCACCCCTGGCTGTGGAAGTTTGTAAGGTGAGTATTGACAGGCTCTATGAGTCATGTGGGCCCAGTGTCTGCATCTCTGAGGCCCTGTAGCTCTACAGACATGACAGACTCTGTAAGCCTGAGTGTTTCACTACCTTGACAAGATAGTGTCAGTGTCCTGCTGGGGGCCTCGCTGTGTACTTTTCTCACTGCCTTCACCCTGTTGTTCCCTTCCTACACCTGCACTTGCAGCTTCTGCAATACACATTTTACGCCTTTGGAAGCAGGATGCTATTGCAGAGAAGAGGGGTAAGGGCTGGGTTGACAGGTGGCCCTGTTCCTGCTTTGCATGTTCTGATGATTCCAGTTATGGCTCACCTGTCCCTTGACACAATTCCATGTATGTTATACAGAACTGCAAAAACTTGTTCTTTGTCCAAAAGTTTTTGTGTACTCATGGTCTGGATTTTCTCCAGCCTGGGCTCAGGAGCTTGTTTGAAAGTTTACTGGTCATTGGGGTGTGATGTTTTCTCACAGACAGCATGTATATAGTAGGGGTCTTGCAACCTGCTGCAGTTTTTCATATATATATACACTATATACACACATATTCATATGTATGTACATATATATACCACATGCCTATAAATATATATGCATCTATATGCCCCCACATACATACATATACATAAGCACACATATACATATACAAGGATATGCACACATATATATGTATATACATACATGCATATACACCACACATGTACACACATTCATTTATGCACACATATACATATATGCACATGCATGCACACACATATGACTCTGCACGAATATGCATATGTATCTATGCATATATACACACATGTATACATGTACACAGAAACACTTATGCATACATACATACACAAGACACACACACATACACATATATATACATACATATATACACATATTCACACATATACACATATGTATACCCAGACCCACACATTTATCTACACACACACACACACACCCCTGTATAAATTGGTCTTTGCAGCTTGCAGAACCTGTTCCTTATCTTTGTCCTATGTACAGTCCAGTGTCACTTCCTTCTGGGGCAGTTACCAAGAGACATTCAAGCAATGGTGGGCAATGGCAGAAGCTTCAGTGATAGAGGGAACTCCATTCACTAGTGGAGTTTCAAAAGGTACTAAACCAGATGACCTGGTTGTATCCTCTTTAGGATAATAGACCGGCACATCTTAGGAAGGGCTGCTTTCTAGGTATTCATTAGGAGAAGTTTTAGATCCTGTGAACAAGCTACATCAGGTGAGTAGTCTACCATGAGATGATCACTTTTCCAGGTACTCCACCCCTGATACTGCATTTATATTTCCAAACATAACTTCTATAGAGTATTTTCATAGGAAGCTAAAGCACAGTATTCATCCCCAAATAGCAATCTCTGTGTTCTCTTTGTCCTGTTGAACCTTCTGGGTCACCAGACCATTTCCTGCCCTTTGACTTGCTTTGAAAGAATATTGCCAGTTTGAGAGAGAAATTATCCCTGGGAGACAAAGCAGGCAAGAGAAGAGCTCCCTGTGTGCACCTCCTAATGTTAGCTCAGGGCTTTGTTGGTACTGTTACTAGATTTTTCTCTGTAAGTTTGCCTAATGTCCAAGAAGTTAACCAAACACTATTAAAGGAGGACCATGATTGTATATACTGAAGTATGATCCTGCCATGAAAGGTTAAAAACACTGAGAAGGGCCTGGAGATATGGCTCAGTGTTTAAGGGGGCTTGCTGTTCTTGCAGAGGACCCAAGTTCAGTTCCCAGCACACACATTCGGCAATTCACAACTTCTGTAACTCTAGCACTAGGGAATCTGAGGCCTTCTTCTGGCCTCTGTAGGTACTGCATTCATTTTCACATACCCCCACCACACACACACATACACACACACACACACACATACACACACACACACACACATAAAATAAAAATCATTAAAGAAAACACTAGGGGCTGGAGAGATGGCTCAGCGGTTAAGAACACTGAATGTTCTTGCAGAAGACCCAGGTTCAGATCCCGGCACCCACATGACAGCTAACAACTGTCCGTAACTCCAGTTCTAGGGGATCCAACTCCCTCTTCTGACCTCCATGGGCATTGCACAACACGGATGCACTTCCATACAAGCAGGCAATACACTCATATACACAAAATAAAAACTTAAAATTTGGGTTGTTTTTGTTTTTGATTTTTTGAGACAGGATCTCCTTGTAACCCCAGCTGGCCTGGAACTCACTATGTAGACCAAGCCGGCCTTGAACTCATAAGA
>NW_008354022.1:1408482-1415835 GCF_000622305.1 Nannospalax galili | reverse complement strand
ATGGATATAACAGTTATGAGCATACAAAATTTGTTCATAAAGAAATAGATCAAGGGGCTGGAGAGATGGCTCAGTGGTTAAGAACAGTGTTCTTGCAGAAGACCCAGGTTCAAATCCCAGCACCCACATGGCAGCTAACAACTGTCCGTAACTCCAGTTCCAGGGGAATCAGACAACCTCTTCTGCCTGCCGCAGGCATTGCACGACATGGGTGCACTTACCTACAAGCAGGCAATACACACATACACATAAAATAAAAATAATAAATAAAATATTTAAAAAAGAAAACACTAAAGAGACATTTACTCATGGGCATAAATCTAAGAAAATGCATGGTCCTATCAGTTGACAGTGCCTGCTGGATTTTATAATAATAATTCTAAGATGGAAGATTTTGCTGAAATGAGGTATTTAAATCACTCTGTGCTTTTGTTTTTAACTTTGTGATTTTTTAAAACTCAGTAAAGCATCCAAGCTAGACATTCACTTAAATGCTTGAATGTCAGAGGGAGCCAGCTGTATGTGGGTCAGAGGGACCCACCTAACTCATCCTATAGTCTACCAGGTCTGGAGTTGCACAGGAGCATCCATGGCCTCATTCTTTCACCTAAGGAGCATTGAGGCTGTATAAGACAGCATAGCTTGATTCTCAGGTGAATTTCCCTGCAGTCTTAGAAGAAGTTGGTTTCCATGTAGCCTCCCATCCTAGCAGCAATATTTGAACTCCAGGGAACACTTCTAATCAGTTTCTACAATCATTCGGGAGTAGCTCTAAAGGGCCTTATAATGCCTATAAAGATTTTTGGAACCAAGAACAAAAATTTCAGGAGGAAATGTACCCATTTTTATCCACCTTCACCTGCTTGCCTTGTTAAACTAACCAAAATAACAAATCTTCTTTCCTGCTATATTGTCTTTCTGTATTAGGGGTAGGCTTTTTAGGAAGACTCCATTCTGACAACAATGTGTTCCCTTATATATAGAAAATACTGTATTTAATATGTATTTAATTTACTTTATTAATTTTTGTGGGGGTGGTGCTAGGTGGGTACACATGTAAAGGTCAGAGGACAATCTGTGGGAGTCAGTTCTCTTCTTTGGTGTGATCCAGGAATTAAACTCAGGTTGCTAGGCTTGTCAGTGAGTTCCTTTGCCCCCTGAACCATCTTGCCAGCTCCTTATGGTTTTATTTTTGACATGAGGTTTTGCCATGGCACTCAAACTGATCTTGAGCTCTTGGACTGAAGTGATTCTCCATCCTCAAAGTCCTGAGTAACTGGGACCACCATTGATCAGCTTAAAACCTTTTTGTATAGAAGATTGTGTATGTTTATGAATGTATATGCGTGTATGTCTGTATTTGTATTTATATTACATTTGTTTACTTATTTAGGTGGGTATACATGCCACAGCATGAATGTGGAGGTCATATGACAACTTTTGGGTATCAGACCTCTCTTTCTACCACGTTTCAGGAATTGAACTCACTGTCAGTAACCTTGGCAGCAAGTACCTTTATCCTCTAGGCCATCATGCTGACCTGACTATGTATATTTTAATGGGCTGCTTAAAGGGCAGTTTTAGAATCATAGCAAAATGGGGCAAAAACATAGATTTTTTTTTGTATGACCTCCTGCCTCTTTCCTAACATGCAGCCTCCCTCACTGGCAGGCACCAGAGTGTACCCATTTGTCATAGTTGATGAATTTATACTGATACATCTAATTCCAGTGTCCATAGCTTATGATGGAATCCAGTTTTTATTTAAAAAAAAAAAACACATTCTACAAGTTTTCACAAATGTATAATGACATGTATTTGGCATTATGGTGTCATACAGGATTATTTCCATGTCCCCAAGTTATCTGTGTTCTACATACATCACTCCCATTCCTGCTTTCCCACGCAGCCTGTGACCTTCTCAGTCACCACAGTTTTGCCATTTTATAGCTGTCCTCTGAAGCAGGTATAGTGTATGTTTTAGTTTCCTCTCCTGTTGCTGTGATGAAGCCATGACAAAGGCTACTTGAAGGAGAAAAGGTTTCTTTGGCTCAGGATTACAGATTACAGTCCATTGTGGGAAGTCAAAGTAGAAGGAACTTGAGGCAGCTGATCCTACAAAAACAGAGAGCAGTGAATGCAGGCATGCATGCTAGTGCTCAGCTCTGTTTCTCTACTCTCACATGGTCCAGGATCCCTGCCTAGGGAATAACGCTACCCACAGTGGGAGGCTTATTCCATCCTAGTGTAATCAAGATAATCTGACATAGACATGCCTATGTGTAGCCTAATCTAGACAGTTCCTCACAGAGACTTCTTTCTCAGGTGACTCTAGAATGATTCAAGTTGACAAAATCAACTATCACAATGCATGTGTATAACATCAGCACTTAAGTGATGGAGATTGGAGGACCAGGAGCTAAAAGTCAGGGCTGGCTGTCTCCTAAGTTCAAGGCTAGTCTCAACAACATGTGACCTGTCTCAAAAAAACAAAAACAAGTCAGTCACTTATTTTGAATTCTGTGTGTTAACTTTCAGATTTACTTCTGGAACTTAACAATATACCTGTATCCTAGTTTGGTTTCTTTTGCTATGGTAAACACCATGACCCAAAGCAACTTGGGGTGGAAAGAGTTTCTTTCAGTCCATCTTTGAGGGACACCAAGGCAGGAGCTGAAGCAGAGAGCATGGAAGAACGCTGCTTACTGACTATCTTCCCCTGGCTTGCTTAGCTGCCTTTCTTACACAATCCAAGCCCACCTGGCCAGGGCTGGCATCTCCCACCCACAGCAGGGTGGGCCCTCCTATATCAATTAACAATCAAGAAAATGCCTCACAAGCTTGTCCACAGGCGATCTTGGAATTTCTTTAATGAGGTCCCCTCTTCCTGGGTGACTCTAGTTTGTGTCAGGTTGATAACTGATGTTCCCTGTGACAGCATGTAAACTACTTTCCTCTCTTCCAGTGTCTCAGCTCATCTCTAATTAGCTCTGTGTAAACTCTGTTCTGTTCACATTCCCCAGTTTATTAATATGGTCACCTTCCGAAGGGCATTTTGACTGCTTCCTCCAGGCATGGTGCCACACACCTATAATCCTAGTGCTTAGGTAGCTAAGGCACAAGGGTTGCGAATTTGAGGCCAGCCTGGGTTACTTAGTGAGGCTGTGTCTCCAAAGGGGGGGAATCTGGCAGAGGAGGCTGCTCTAAACTTTTCATATGCACCTTTTTGTGTGCAGATCTTAATATTTACATTAATCAGTTTAATTTTTTTTTTTTTAGATTTCTCAATATTACTGAATGAGTAATATGAAAATTGGGGGTCTGGAAGTGTGTGGAAGAAGTGGCATTTGAGGGAGTCTCGATGATGGACTGGCTTGAGAACACATGCTAGGTGATAGGCCTTTATCATTTTGAGCTGAGGATATCCACTATGAGGTTGTAGGGGCCATGGCAGATTTCTATGGTGGCATTCACTGTTGTGAGCAGCTAGTTGAGAATTTATTCGAATTGGCTTAAGTGAAATAAGTGAAAAAGTAATATTTATTAAATAATGTCCTCCCACTTAAATTGGTCACCTATTTGGACTGACTTCCTTTATAGCTGGTTCAGGTTAATGAAATATTCCTATCATATGAAAGAGTAGTACCTAACATTTTGTCTCCTGTTCCATGTTCAAGGTCGTTTCCATTAAAATGTAAAATTCTGAAGGATTTAAAACACCCTTCTTTAGGGTCCAGAGGTCGAGGTAACGTTGAACTAGAAGTTTGTGTTTGTGCGTTTATGTGTCTGTGTGTGGTATGTATGTGTTATGGTATGGTGTTTGTGTATGTATGTGTGGTCTATATGCATGCATGTATATGTGTGTATGTGGGTGTGTTTGTGTGTGGCTGCACATGCCCTGTGCATATGCAGTGGGTAAAGGAGGCCATCTAGTGTGTTGATCTATCACTTTCTACCTTATTCCCTTTAGACAGTCTTTTACTGAACCTGGAGCTAGGCTGACAGTGAACTCTGGAGGACCTCCTGTCTCTGCGCTCCATAGCATGGGGTCACAGGCATGTACAGGCAAGCCTGGCTTTTAATGTGGGCGCTAGGGATCTGAACTCAGGTCCTTAGACTTTTTCAGCAAGTGCTGTTACCCATTGAGCCATAACCCTAGCTCCCATGTCTGTTAGCCAGCTATTTTATAAGTTCCAAGAATTAAGAGACAAGCCTCACAGAAGAGATGTGGATGCACTTTAGGCATATCACCTTGGGAAAAGATGTCACTATGGAGTGAGCCAACCTATTTAGGAAATGATTTTGGAGCTTGTAAACAATAACATGTATTAAAACAAGTATGTGTCTCATTTGTATAGAAACCCTGTAAAGTAAACACTTTTTGTACAGAAAAAAAGAAAAAGAATATTACAAAAGAAAGGGGAGAACATTTTCTTTACGTAGAAGAAGATTGTAAGAATAATTAGGAAAGTGGTGAGTGGATTCTACCCACCAGCCTGCCCCAAACTAAATAGATAAATAGCTAAACTATTATGAAGTTTCTTTTAGCCAAACCATGATATTAAAGGTATTAAGTATCCTGTGTGTCTGTAGCACCATAAGTATCTTTTATTATTTATGGTGTAGTAATCTCTTTTCAACCTATTATAAAAGCTCCTACATTCAGGGAATGCTACCTTTAGGAAACATAATGACCTATTTGCTATATTTATTGTGGGCATGTTGCCCCACTTTCTTCCTCTGTCTTAAAATTTTAATAGGGAGCTTTAATTAACTTAATATTTTAATACAAACCTAACACCTCTTATTCCCTCGTCGAACAAAAAATTAAAATACTAACCTTTTTAAATTCACACTGTAGAATGTTCCAGGGTGATACCTACAGGAAGTTCCATGTAAGAGGAACACACCCACCCTGTTGTGTAAAGGAAGTTTTAGCCTTGCAACAACATTCCACAGGCAGTGTGGACTTGTTTCAAAACAGGGTCTCTTGTAGGCCAGGCTAACTTTGAAGTCCCTTTTTATCCAAGGTTGAACTTGAAATTCTGATATTCCTGTCTCTACCTCCCTAAGTGTTAGGATTGCAAGTGCATACCCCGATACCCAGTTGGTGGGGTACTGAAGATGTAATTCAGGACTTTGCGTATGCTAGGCAGGAGGCAGTGCTTACCTGTATTTTGTCTTTTTGTTCAGTTTGCCTTTTTCCTAAAAGTACCACAGCATAGAGCTCAGGGTTCTGCTGCACCACTCTGGCTTCCCACACCACTGTAATTGGCCATCAAGGGGGCAGTGACAGGATAGGGTAGGCTTCAGGAAAACACTGTATACAAGACCCCAGTATAGGTAACAACAGTGGTGAAGATACCATCTTCCTAATTTTTCCTTACTTTTCTTTCTGCAAGCAACAGAGAGTAAGGCCAAGGCCCTAGCCAAGGTACACATGTGCCTTTTAATTACTGAGCTCAGAGTTCTTGGAACAAATATCTGTTTTCTCAGTATCGAACTGGAAGGTATCCCCTACTACAGAAGAGCCAAGTCTGGACCCTGGTGGGTGTAGGTTTTGACAAAATATCTACAGCCCAGGAAATGAAGGCTTTGGACTGTGTTCAGTGCCTGACTGCAGCAGGCCACTCTTTGTCCCTTTAGTGAGTCCCATTTGTCTGCCTTCTGTCAAGGGCTCATGTACACCATGCCACTTCATGTTGACTGGACATTAGAGAGGCTTTGAGTGGCATTGTCAATGAGGACAAATCCCTATCTGTGTTCCCTGACCCAAATGAGGTTTACCCTTTGCTCTGCCCCATACTCTAATCAACAGAAAAGCCTAGCTCACCCGACTTTTACAAGGGGGTCAATTCCAGAAATAGCTCCTTTCACACTGGCCACAGAAGCAACACAAATCTAGCAAGCAGATCATAGACAGTGGCTGCTTTTAGGCCCTGGGGTAAAAGAAAGTGATTTATTCCCACCATCCTCCAGCAGTCAGACATCCTACCTTCCCTGAGGACCAGCACCCTTTTTCCTTCACTCAGATACCTTTTAAAAAGAAACACTTGAAGCTGGTCCTAGTTTTTACCTATAATTAGAAATGAGGGTTATTTGATCTTAGAGACCTCAGGGTGTGAGGACTGGGAACATAGTTCGGTTGGCAGAGCACTTGTCTGACATGCGTGAAGCCCTGGGTTCCACCCCCAGCACCATATAAACTAAGTCTGGTGCTGTACACCTGTAATCCCAGCACTCAGGATGTAGAGGCAGGGGGATCAGATTTTCAAGGTCATCTTCAACATAGTCAGTTTGAGGCATGCCTAAGCTACACAAGACCCTGCTTCAAAAAATATCCTAGGGTAAATATGGTATTTGATGGATCCTGGATGGTTGACACATCTTTGGGAAAGTGTGGTAAAATCTTGAGTTTGGAGTGTGGCGGGAGATCTCTTATGCGGGGTTCCCTTTGGTCCTGGAATTGCAGTGTGTGTGACAGTTAACCCCTCCCCCACAGACCATAAGAAAGTTAATTGATACTGTCATGAGTTGTCCTCCCGGATTCTCTCTCTCCACGCACACAGGTATTAGGTATCACTTTCTTGGTGGGTTACGTAGCTTCTCTAAGAGTTAACCTTTAGGGGATTATAGCAAACATATGTATAGCCCAGTACCAAGAGTTGGTACCCTTAATTGTTGAATGTGTGTGTCACTAAATTGTTGAACAAATGAGTAAACAATTGAGTGAAAGCTACGAAGTAGATGAGCTTTTCTTTTGTGTGTGTAAACACTCACCCCCGCCCCCGACAGTTTCTGAAAAGATCACTCTTCTTTTTAAATTGTGGTGTGGAGGGGTGGTGGAAAGATGGCTCAGCAGTGAAGAACACTGTTCTTGCAGAAGACCCGGGTTTGAATCCCAGCACCCATATGGCAGCTAACAACTGTCTGTAACTCCAGTTCTAGGGGGATCCAACAGCCTCTTCTGTCCTCTGTGGGCATTACACCTCACAGGTGCACTTAACCTACATGTAAGCATAACACTCATACACATAAAAATAAAAATAATAAATAAAATGTTTTTTTTTAAATTTTTTTTTACAATTAAAGTTACAGTTTTAACATATGCAAAATATTACAGTAATTCAGATTTTTTGGCATAATGATTACAGATTTGACAAATACATTTTATATCTCATAATAGAGATGAAGATTATACAAAAGCTATTAAAACCATTATGAGAATAAATTCAATTGTCACTTAAATATCTAAAGCTATTTGAAGGCTGAAACTCTGAAACTCTTAGAAGAAAACTTTGGGAAAAACCTACAAGATATAGGTGTAGGAAAGGACTTTCTAAACCGGACACC
>NW_008354022.1:1405022-1407836 GCF_000622305.1 Nannospalax galili | reverse complement strand
GACCATTGTTGGCTTCTCTTGGAAGCATGGAGGAAATGATTCCTCCGTGTTGACCCTCCTCTTTATAGACTGGACACTGGTTCAAGTCCATCTGGTGGGGTCTCCTTGGCTTCCTTGATCAAGAGGTCAGATGACCCACCACCATTACAGGACAATAAATAAAATGTTTTTAAAAATAAATTGTGTGTATGCATGCTTGTGGGTATACATGTACCATGGTACATGTGTTGAGGTCAGAGGATGACTTTTTGGAATTGGTTCTACCCTTCCACCTTACTGAAACAGGCTCACTCTTGTTTGTACTGTGCTGTGTGCTCCAGGCTATCTGGTTTTTGAGTTTCTAGGCTCATCTCCTCTCTACTTCTGGTCTCCCCATAGGAGTGCTCGGATTGCATATACAGGCCTATTGCATCTGGCTTTTTTATGTGGATTCTGGGGATCAGGTCAACAGGCTTTCCTAGCTATTGCTGTTACTCATAAAGCCATCTCCCTGGCCCCTAAATCACTCTTGGAATTTTTACTCTCTGCACTACCTTCACCAGCAATTTCTTTCCACTCCAGCTCTCTCTGAGATGCATTCTGATGATATATCACATTGAATTTTTTTCTTGGTTCTCTCTTCTACTATTACTAAAAGGAAATTAGATAGACAAACCAGTGCATTAAATTGGCAGGAAAGAAAGGTTCAGTTTAATCTCTTGTCCATCAAAACCCAATGTGGATGCTGGGGGTGGGGGATGGGGTGGTGCATGTCTTTAATCCCAGCACCCAGGAGGCAGAGGCAGGTGAGCTTTGTGAGTTCAAGGCCAGCTTGTTCTGCCTTGGGAGTCCTAGGCCAGCCAGGAATATACAGTGAGACCCTGTCTTCAGGAAAAAAAAAAGAAAAAAAAGAAACAAAAGTAGATCCCAAGGGGGAAGACCTGAAAATTTTGTCAACTCAATGCTTTTTCTAAATTATATTTTAATTAAAAAGGTATTAGACTCTTTAAGATCTTTTTCAAATAATCTTTGCATTCTGTGAGGGTGGTTCTTGCTACAGTAATAAGGAAAAGGGGTTGGAGAGATGATTCAGGGTCCAGAGCACTTGCTGCTCTTTCAAGCACCTGAGTTCACTTTCCAGCATGCACGTCAGGCAGCTTATAACTGCCTATAACTCCAGCTCCAGGGGATCTGACACCCTCTTCTGGCCTCCTTGGGCACCTGCATACATATAGCAGGCACTCATACAGACACATACACCCACATAGACACATAAATAAAAATAAAACGTCAAAAAAGGGAAAAATATCAGTGTAGATAATATTGCTGTTATTTTTTTAAAGTTTCATGAAATGATTTAAAATCATGTGCACAGTATCATAATTTATTTTGATTTTATGTGTATGAGTGTTTTGCCTGCATGTATGTAAGTGTGCTTATGTCATGCAATACCCATAGAGGCCGAAAGAGAGTTGTCGGATCCCCTGGAACTGGAGTTACAGACAGTTTTTAGCCACCGTGTGGGTGCTAGTAACTGAACTCTGGTCCTCTGCAAGAGCAACAAGCCCTCTTAACCACTAAGCTATCTCTCGGTGCCATGAAGTTGATTTTCTAGGTCTGTAGTCCAATAAATAATTTAGACTGCCTTAAAGTGCTTGCATATAAAACAAAACGTTTTATGGGGTTGGGCTTTCTCAGACTTAGTTCTCTCTCCCCCTCCCAGAGCTATTTACAGATCTCCCCAGTCCTCCAGAGCATAATTTTATCCAAATCCGGTAAGTCAAGAGGTTAACTGACCCATGGGATCTGTCAGAGGTGACACACATCCATTTCAGTTACCTGTTCAATGATACTCATTTTCCTTTGTTCAAGAAAAAGGTTTTAGTGAATCTACTGGGGGGTGGGGTAAAGTACAATTTAATATCCTTAGGATACATTTCCCATTGCTTCCTTTTAACCAAAGGAGAGTCCTCATTAGAACAGTAATTCCACAGAGGAGGGAGGCATTTAACTTCTTGTCATCAAATTAGCTCAGTTAACTGAAGGTCAATACAACCTGGTTTGCAAAGAGAAAGGGAATTAAATATCTAAGAATGCAATATACATAATAAATGCAATTAAAAGGAACAAGGAGAAATCTTTTTCCTCTAAGGAAAGTAACAGGGATTTATAGAAACGAATCTCAAGACTTCTAAGAGGCAGAGAGTGGGCCAGTTAATGTGAAAAACCCTGGAAAGGGTTTGTGGCATGTTGGTGATGACTTTTCAGAGCATTGATCCTTTTTAATTTCCTAATCATTTGTTTGGGACATTATTGGGAGACAGAATTGGATGTGAAGAAGAGCACTACACATCATACCAGTATAGAGTCAATTAATGTCATTTGTGTATATGTCTGTGTGTTTGTATGTGCATGCATGGAGGCCAGAGAACAACTACTTCAGTGCTTCCTCAGGCTTGTCCCTCTTGTGTTTTTGAGGCAGTGTCTCTTATTGAGGTGAAACTCACCAAGTGAGCTCAGCTTGCTGGCCAATGAGCCTGAGAGATCCCTGTCTCCTCCTCCACAGCTTAATTCCTGTTTTCTGTGGGTGCTGGGGCTCATACTCAGGTCCTTGTGCTAAGCACTTTATCAACTGATCCTTTTCCCCAGACCTACTTATGTTAATTTTGTATATTGAAATTTTATGCAGAAAGAAATAAAATATATTTTCAAAGAATATTTAACAAAAATATTTACTATGTGTTAATCTTGTTACGAAAGTATATAAACACAAGAATGTTGGAATTATGTATAGAAAAAGATAAACTGGAATGGTGGAGTGCACATGTAATCCCA
>NW_008354022.1:1381119-1404949 GCF_000622305.1 Nannospalax galili | reverse complement strand
GGCAGGGGGAGGAGAAGGAGCAGAAGGGAGGAAGTGGGGAGGGAGAAAGCGAATGACTGTAAAAGGGACAGTGCACTCTTAACAATTAGCTTATGATTAACAGGATGTCTGTACACTTCTATCAGTAATTTTGAGAATTGTGTGACTGTTTCAGAGGTTGTCATATAATGCTTTGTACTCCTTGTGTCTGGAGAGATGGCTCTGCTGTTAAGAGTGCATGATACTCTTACAGAGGACCCAAGTTCAGTTCCTAGCTCACATGGCAGGCAGCTCACCACCACCTGTAACTCCAACTCCAGGGGATCTGATGCTCTCCTCTGGCTTCTGCAGGCACCCCACTTCCTGGTGCACATAAACTCAGGCAGGCATGCACACATAATAGGTGAAAAGATAGATAAATAAATCTTAAACAAATTTTATATTTCTTATGACACAATAGTTTGCTAGGACTTTGTCCTAGTCTTCAGAGTGGGTTTGATGTTGGTTAATTCTGAATGCAGTTTAACAGAAGAAAGATGGTCCTATGAAGTAGTGGATTAAGGCAGCCACCGGGCTTCCTGTCACATCTCTGATGTGCTTTCTTACCAAAGCAGAGGTGCTTAACTAGCCTCAGACAAGTGACACACATGTCAGGATGAGATCCAAGCTCAGTTCCCTTTGCCTTGGGCATGTGTGTATTTTGTAGAAGTGGGATTCTCAGCCTGAGATCTCTCAGTAAGCAGTGATAATCCGCCAGGATTGAGGCCGTCATTCTGGGCTGGAGATTGCCTCTCCCCAACCATAGCTGCATCTGAATGACTTCCATGTCTTTTTTCTAATGCTTTGGAGTATGATGCTAAGTCACTGTACCCTTTTAAGTATGTGGCCAACTGATCCGGAGGCCAACAGAGGATTTAGGGTGATTAGCTGGGTTGGAAAGACTCTTTTGCAGGTTGGGGAGGCAGGCTGTACCTCAGTGATGGGTTTGGGGGATCAATATACAAAGCAAAGTCTTTGCTGACTTGTATATGGACAGAGCTGGGCCTCTAATCTTTATGTGTGTGTCATGTAAATGTGTGTTTGTATGTGCATGTGTGCAGGTACATAGGCACATGTGTGTATCTGGAAGCCAGAGATCTATGTCAGATGTCTTCCTTCATCATGTTCCACCTACATTCATTTATGTGTGTGTGTGTATGTGTGTGTGTGTGTGTGTGTGTGTGTGTGTGTGTGTATGTGCTGGTGTCATGGTACACATAACACATGTGGAAGTCAGAGGACAGTTTGCAAGAACTGATTCTTTTCTTTCACCATTTGAGTCCTGGGATCAAACTGAAAGTTGTCAAGCTTGGTGGTAGGTACCTGACTCTCTGAGCCACCCCATCAGTTCTTCCACCTTATTTTTTTATCATGGCATTTTTATTTAGTGTGTCTCTCTGTGTTTGTGTGTGTCTATGTGCGCATGCATGCATGGTACACATGTGGAAATCAGAGGGCAATTTGCAGGAGTTTGTCCTCAGCTTCTTCCATTTGGGTCCTGGGATAGAACTACAGCTATCAGACTTGGTGGCAGGCGTCTTTACCCACTGAGCCATCTTGTTGAACCCCCCCCCCGCCACACCCCTTATTTTTTGGGACAGGATTTCTTAATGAACCTGGAGCTGTCAGATTCAGCAGGCTGACTGGCCAGCAAGTGCCTGGGATCCTCCTGGCTCTGCTCCGTACTCCCAAACCCCCAGCACTGAAGGCATAGGTGCTGGCTGCAGGGGGGTTGGCATTTTTACATGGGTGCTGACCCTCATGCTTGATTGGCAAACACTTTATTGACTGAGCCATCTCCCTACCTCCCCAGTCCCCTAGGCATCTGCTCTTGGTGGTTCATGTGAGCCACATACCTTGTGAAATTGTTATCCACAGAGACTCCAAGTCCCAGTGTGTGCAAAGTGAGACTTTAGTCTTCTAGGTGTGTTCACACACTCACATATCGATCCCTGGATCTTTTAGGACCATGACTTCATTAATTTCTAGCTGTATAATGTAGGACCAATTAGGTCGGATTCTCCCTCTGTAATTAATTCTAATTGCTTAGGCTTTAATGCTTCCAATAAATGTCTCTCTCCATAATCCTGTCTGGCTTCAGGCTTCTTTATCCCAGGTGGCTCTGACAAAGCATTCAGCATCAGGTACTTTACTGTAAAACTGACCTGTTGATATTGTGGGCTGATCGTCTTGAAATCATATTTACCCCACTTTGGAAAGAGAGTTTTCTGCCAACTATCAGCCAAGGCTGGTGTTTTGTTTTGTTTTGTTTGTCTAGAGATGCTTTCTTAATTATTTGACCTTTCTTTCAATTATTTTTTCCTTTGTTTTTTTTTTTGGAGGGGGGAAGAGAGGGGATGGCGGTGTACAGGATCTTGCTTTGTAGTCCTGACCAGCCTGGTACTTACTATGTGGTTTGAGCTGGCTTTGAACCTACAGCAAAGCATCCTGCATCTGTTTCCCTAGTGCTAGGATCACAGATGTGAGGAACCATGTCCAGCTTTTCCTTTTGAATTCTAACACAGGAATAACAGGCTATGAAACATTAAATATACCCAGCTTCCAAACATTACTGGAACATTACTGCACATATTTGTTATAGATTTTAGAACATGGATTATTTTTGTAACAATTAGAAAGAATAAAGGATGAAGAGTAAATGAAACAACATACAATGAGACATTAAATGAAACTGGCTGAAAGGAACAAGAATATAAATAAAACTGCTCATTTGTGGGCTGGAGAGATGGCTCAATGATGTAAAACTCTGACTGCTTTTGCAGAGGACTCAGGTTCAGTTCCCAGCACCCATATAGCAGCTAACATTCCTTAACTCTAGTTCCAGGGGATCCAATGCCCTCTTTTAATGTCTGCAGGCATTGCATACACATAGTGCAGTTACATGTAGGCAAAACACTCATACATATAAAATTTTAAAAATTAAAAGAAAACTGCTCATTTTCAGTTGTTTCACCCCCACATAGGGAGAATGCCAAACCTTTATTTCTGGAGGTACCAATCCTAGGGGCTGAGGTTCTCAGCAGCAGTCACCACAGGGTCTGTCTTCTTTAGTGAAAGTTCTGTCTCTCTCAGTAACCATGGGTAACTACAGGGAAGAAGTGGGGGAGCTGATGCTGTCTGCTACTCTGAATAGTGGCTCTCGGGGTGGGGGGTCCTGAGTGTCTGCCAAGGACAGATGTACTTATATTTGAACCAAAATGAAAAATGTGGACATACAAGAATGCACTGGCAATGACAGCCAGTTCTAACGGTTGAGATTGTCTTTCCAGTAGTGTAGACTCCTTGGACACAGTCTTTCTGAGGATAGTAGGAAAACTCTAGCCATTCTTGACCTCCTCTTGTCAATAATCAGTTCACAGTGTGTGTTAAATTTTTGAGCACCTTGAGCCTTCTATCTATCATCTCTGGAACCACCCCCTTGGGCATCCAATTCTATGCAGGAATTCTGAGTAGCTTCCCACAACTGAGCACCCTGCTATGCAGCTCTTCTGTTTGCATGGCTGCTTCTCTGTAGGGATGGATGGAAGGAGAGAACCTTCCATGCAATTTTGTCAAGCAGGGGAAAGGGGAAAGGGATGCTGGTGCCCAGGGTCCCAGAAGGCAGCACATTTTCATGCAACTTCCTCCTAGTTTCTAGGGACCAATTTCTTTTTCTTCCCCCTGTTGGTGTGCTGTGATGTTGTGTGTGTGTGTGTGTGTGTGTGTGTGTGTGTATTTGTGCAAATGTGTGAAGAGACCAGAGGACAACCTTGGCTGTCCTTCAGGTGTTGTCTGCCTTGTTTTGCTTTTTTTTATTTTTACAAAAATTCATTTATTTTTATTGTTATGCATGTGAGTGTTTTACCTACATGTATGTAAGTGCATTCATATATGCAATGCTTGTGGATACCAGAAGAGGACATTGGAGTGTTTTGTCTGCATGCATTAAGTGCATCAATGTAGCAGAAGCCAGAAGAGGGTGTTGAATTTCCTGGAATTGGAGTTACAGATGGTTGTTAGCCACCATGTGGGTACTGGGAACCAGACTCAGGTCCTGTGCAAGAGCAGCCAGTGCTCTTAACCACTGAGCCATCTCTCTAGCCCCTATCTTGTTTTTTGAGACAGGGTCTCTGACTAGCTTAGACCTCACCAAGTAGACTAGGCTCGCTGACCATCCCCAGGGATCCACCTATCTCCATCTCTCCAGCACTGGCATTACAAGTACACACCAGTGCACTGGACATTTTTTATATGGTTCTGGGGCTCATAACTCATGTCCTCATGCTTGCTAGGTAAGCAGTTTACCAGTTGAGCTGTCTCCCCAACCCTGAGTGACAGTTCTTAAAGACTTCCTATGGTGTAAGGAACTCCTGCCTCGCCCCTTCCATTCCACCAGAGATGTCACAGAGAGTACCTATCATCCACACAGTCATGTGGAAAAAAATGGGTTCTCATTTCAGCTGGTGGCTCAGTGGTAGCTGGTTGTCAGCATGCCTTTTTTTTTTTTTTCTTCTTCCATATTGGCTTGTTGCTACAGGGTCTGGTGCTGGCAGATTACAACTCTGTAGCTAGTCATTTTCGATTTATTTGAACCCATTTCTCCAGTCTACTGAGCTTTCGGCAGCTAGCATCAATTCAGACGCCTTGCAATTCCTCAGAATCTGTATCCCCATCAGATGGTTCGATCTGCAAGAAATTTAGCCAGAGGCGTTTAGACAAAAAAGAAATATTGTGGCTGGGGAAGCATTCAAGTTACAGGAGGCAGCCAGGGCTGTTTTATTACTTAGGCCTGTGTCACCTGTGATGACCCACGAGAGTGGAGAATATTGATCGCTTGTCACTCAAGGCAGTCAGCAGATTGCATTGACAAAGCTTGGCAGGTCTCTAATAGCGGGGTTACTGGCCTTGGCTGCAGCCCAGGGGAGAGCTCCACAGGGCCCATTACTCGGCAGCTTTTAACTCTTACGCTGACAGAAGCGAGGACACAATTTCACATTTCATAGTTATAAATGACTTTCCCAGCTCCCTGTCTTTTCATCCCTTTTATAATTTCACTTTTCTTCTCACCTTTCCTCCCCAATCTCTGCCAGCCCCTCCTTTCTTATTATACATGGGGAAGGCAGTATTGTTTTTCTGTTGTGTGTGGTGTGTGTGTGTGTGTGTGTGTGTGTGTGTGTGTGTGTGTGTGTGTGTGTGTATTTGTACACTCCTGTGTGTGGAGGCCAGAGGTTGGTGTCAGGGCCTTCCTTGATCTCCATACTATTTATATGCTCAGGCCTGTGACATTACTAAGTCACATTGGAGTTATAACTGAATAAAGAGTCAGCTTGACTCTTAGCTTTTGGTTTTATGGCCAAGAGTGGACTTGAACTCTGAGAACCACCTGTTTCTTCTGGTGTCTCAGGAACTGTGCTTTCCAGCCAGACCCCATTCATGTTTTCATTCATACCATCTCTCCAGCAATAACTTGGGAAGTAGAAGCTAGGATCTACCCTCATCTCACCAGAGAACTTGCCCTTTGGTCCCTAGGTCTACAATATCTCACACAATATCAAGCCGACTTCTCAGCAGTTCTTACTGCTTCCAGTGAGAATACAAATATGAATATGCTGCATTCAGTGCTTCAATGTGTTGGTCATGCATACCCACATTCATGCACTATCTTGGGTGGAAGTCAGAGTGGAACCCTTAGGGATCAAGGTCATATGCCCATGTCACAGAAGCACATGGTTCAGTGAGCTTGCTTACATTATAAACAGTAGCTATTTGGTGCAAGGTTAAGTAAAAATCATTAGTCCACCTTTTATCTTCATTGTAAGTCATTCCTACACAGGCAGAGTTTCTTACTTGAACCCAGAGCCCATGATTCTCTGTCCCTCTGCTTTTCAGGTACTATTTCTACATTTTTCTTCATGAGACAGTCTGGATTTCTTGTGTATTTTTCCCTATAAAATTTTATTTTACTTTATTTTAATTGCACAATCTCAATGGATTTGAACTCCATATATAGCCAAGGATGACCTTGGACTCTCAATTGTGCTGCACTACCACACTTGGTTTTATGTATTGCTGGGGTTGGAATCCAGGGCTTCCAGCATTATAGGAAAGCACTATACAGCTGAGCTACAACCCTGGTCCCCCAAGACCCAATGCCATTTTTTTACATTCTTTTTCTCTCTTTGGTAAAGAAAAATATCATAATCCCCATTTCAAAGAAAAATCAGCATATTACTGCTTGATAAGTGTAAGTGGTCATACTCTCGTTAAAATTTCCCACCATCTTATATATTTTGATGTGTTCAAAGATCATATAGGTTAAATAATGTTCTGTGTCAACTTCTGAGTGGCTACCTTACCCTGCTCCCTTGCTTCCTTTGCCTTTCCTCTTCCCACCCCTTCCTTCCCCCCCGGCCTCACATTCCACTCCCCTCTCTTTTCTTCCTTCCGTTTCTCCTTCCTCTTCTTCCACAGTGCCTTAGGCAGTTCAGTATTGTTCCCTGTTTAACTTCCTGCACAATCTTTGATGGAAAGAGCTTTCTCATCTTTCCTTAGGGGTGTCTCTGAGCACCTCCATCTGCATCTAGACCTGCCTGTGTATGTCTTGTCTTGTAGGTTCTTAAGCATAGGCTAGCCTTGACCCTAAAGCCTCCCATGTTTTTTTCATTCATATTCCAGCCTTGGGTCACATGGGAATTGTGTGCCATTTATAGGGTTACTTCATGTTTTTATGCCTCAATTTTTCATTTGTTAAATGAAAGATAATATGGCTTGTCAAAAATAAACAGATGTGGAGCCTAGAGAGATGACTCAGTGGTTAAGAGTGCTTACTGTTAAGAGCACTCGCTGTTCTTGAAGAAGACCCAAATTTGATTCCCAGCACTCATATCTGGTGGCTCACAACTACCTGTAACTCCAGCTCCAGGGGGTCCAATGCCCTCTTCTGGTCTCCCCAGACACTGCACTTACAAGTGAACACGCATGCAGCACACATACATAATTGAAACTAAAATCTTTTAAAAAATAGGTGTACACACACACACACACACACACACTTCCATGTGCACTCAGAAATAAACAAATGTAAACTGCATATCATTAAAATGTGAATTAATGTGTGAAGTTGCTGGCATAGAGATCCTTATTTCCTTCCTTGCTGCCTTCTTATCTGACTTGCAGGCAGGCAGAATGAGAGCAACCATGCAGGACCAACATTTTGAGACTCAGTGGCACTCCCGGAGGCAGAAGTGTGAAGTTACAGCAAACGGCTGTGGAGCCATTAATATTCTATGGCACTTCCAGCTACTTTGAATTAAAATACTTATCTGTGAAAGGTTTTATAATTCATATGACCCGAAATAATTCTCACCTAATTAGATTTTGTCAACTGAATAATTCCGTCTCATGTTGCTTCCACAGAATAATTTAAGCAACCGCATTTTATTCTCAAAATAGCTGTAAATGTCAAATTAATTTTGTTGACATGATCAACATGTAGAAGAGCTACTTGGCAGAACTGTTTGTCAACTGAATGCATTACAGTTCCCTACAAGATATGTAGCTTGATCAAACTTAGCTAAGACTTTTTAGTCTGTTGCTTTCCTAAAAAGACATCTCTGGCTTGCTTACAAAATAATTACATTTGGGCTGGTGAGATGGCTCAGTGGTTAAGCGCATTTAAGAATGTTTGCTGCTCCTGCAGAGGACCCAGGTTCTGTTGCCAGCACCCACATGATGGATACCCACACACAGGACTCTCCCCCTCAAACATAATTAAAAATAAAAACAAAATCTTAATCAGCTGGAGTGATGGCTTAGTGGTTAAGAACACTAGCTCTTCTTGCAGTGAAACCAGGCTCAGTTCCCAGCACACCTACAGTGGTTCACAGCCATCTGTCACTCCTGTTTCAGGGAATCTGAGGCCCTCTTTTAGCCTCCACAGGTACCACAAAACACATGGTACTCATATATACATATGGACAAAATACTTATACATATAAAATAAAAATACAATTAAAAAATTTTAAATATTATTAAGGTATTTGTGCCTCTGTGGTTGGAAGCATGTTAAAAGGGGAAGTGTCCTCTTCTTTTTTCATTATACATATAGTGTCTCTCCCCTGAGGAATTACCTTTCCATGATGATGAGCCTGGTGTAATTGCCTCCACATTTATTATATAACCCTTTGATGCCATGAGGTCCTGACTGGACTCTGACCATATGTCCATCACTGTCAAGTCTCACCTTATTTGTTTAGAATTGTTCTTTCCCCTATAGAAAGTTCTAGTTTCTTTTTTTGTCGCTATGATAAACTATATTGACAAAAGCAGCTAAGGAGAAGAAAGGATTTATTTGGCTTACACATATAGGTCACAGTTCATTACTGAGGGAAGTCAGGACAGGAACTCAAGATGGAACCTGAAGCAGGAAACATGGAAGATGCTTCTTGCTGGCTCACTCACAGTCTCATGCTTAATTAGCTTTCTTATATAGCCCATGACCACCTGACCAGGGAATAGTGCCACCCATAATGGGCTGGGGCCTTCTGCATCAATTAACAATGAAGAAAATCTCCTACAAACATTCCCACAGGCTAGTCTGATCTACACAACTCCTCAGTTGAGATTCCGTTCCAGGGTGACTCTAGGCTGTGTCAAGTTGACAGTTAATGCCAAGTACAGAGATCTAGTGCTCTACTCAGAAACCCAATTGAAGATGCAGTATCTTTGCAGTTTATTTGTAGCTCACTATAGTTACCCCATTCATTCTGAAATCTTTCCTCCTCTCCTCTGTCATTACCTGCCTGATCCAGTCATCTAGTCACTGATAGTGCAGTCCTGTCCTGCAACCTTTAGGCTTAGTTTAATCCAGTGCTTCTCAGCCTCTGTCTTATCATGTAGAGAAGATAATATTTCTGTACAGAGCTCTGAATGAAACTGTCCAGATAGCTGAGCAGTTTATGCTCAGTTATGCTAAACCCTAGTTATCAGACAGGAGGATCCCCAGGGCTCACTGGCATCAGAGACAGGAGGATCCCCAGGGCTCACTGGCAGCCAGCTGAGAAAACTATCCGAGATTGTCCTCTGGCTTCCATATACATGTGCACACAAGTATATGTGTACCTATACACGTGCATGCACACATACAAACACACGCACACACACACACACACACACACACACACACACACACACAGTTACAGCATGAACATGAAGAACAACCTGTGATTGCATGCCCCAAGGCCTGGCTTCAGCCTGTGCTGTTTTGGTTGTTTGTTTTTGGTCTTGGACTTTTTTGAGGCAGGGTCTCCTTGTAGCCCCAGCTGGCCTGCCATTTGCTGTATATACCAGACTGGCCAGTAAACTGTAGGGATCTGCTTGTCATTCCTCTCCAGATCTAGGATTATACATCCCATCATGGCTGGGTTTCATATAGTGCTGGGGATCCCAACTCAGGTCCTTGTGCTTGCATGGCAGGCAGTTTACCGACTGAGCCATCTGTCCAGTCTCCTGAAAGGGGTCTTGGTGGTACAAATAGAGAGAGTGAAAATGTAGTTCAATGGTAGCCTGTGTGAACAAGGCTGGCAAGCATTCCTAGTCCAGCACATGCAGAAAGAGTTATCCAGGTAGATGAAGAAACCAGGAATCATGTCCTATTAGAAATGGTTGAGAGAACTGGAGATAGTTAGCCTAGAGGGATATATGATAACTGTCTTCAATTATTTAAGGGCTGTCATGTAGAAGAGTAATTGGACTTCTTCTAAGGGTTCCCAGAGGACAGAGGACAGAGCAGTGGGGAGAAGATACAGATAGACCCAGTAGATGAGGAGGAATACTTTAGCAATTTCAGCTGTCCAGAAGAGGGATGGGCATTATTTGGAGGGCTTAGGTCAGCAGGAATATGACAGACAGTCCTGACCTTACAGGGATGTTATATGGCAAAGGAATATTAGCTTCAGCTTGTGGTTGGCTGAGATAGATTTTTGGCGGCACTTCCAACTGTGAAAGTTCATAAAATGTGAGACTATGAACAATGCACTCAGCAGGTAGAAAGTCCAAACTTGCAGGTATTGAGTCCCTTCCTTGTTGGTACAGTGAAAGGATAATGAATGTACATATTCCATATGGGTATCTGTGCTTGCCACCTCAACATAATCTGTCAGATCTGCTGCCTTTTTCCTTTTTGCAAACCTGCAGGTCCTAACCCATGCTCTGCACATACTTGTAGGAAAAAGAGTGTTTATCTGGGGCTAGAGAGATGGCTCAGCGGTTAAGAGCACTGACTGTTCTTGCAGAGGACGTGGGTTCAAGTCCCAGCACCCACATGGCGGCTGTGAACCGTCTGTAACTCCAGTTCCAAGGGAATCCGAAGCCCTCTTCTGACCTCCACGGCATTGCACGACACGGGTATACTCACATACATGCAGGCAATACACTCATATACATAAAATAAAAATAATAAATAAAATATTAAAAAGAGTGTTTATCTGATGAGTAGTACCTAACAGACATACAATCACATGTGATAACAGACACACATTCACATGTGATAATAGATACACATCCACATGTGATAGCAAAGGCCCTTGAACCCTGTCTTCCTCAATCACTCTTCCCCTTAGTTTTGAGACAAAGTCTCTTCCTGTACCTCAAGCTCAACCAGGGTCAGGAAGCCCCAGAGACCTGCCTATCTCTGCTCCACTGGTGCTGCATACAGACATACATATATACAGACAACACACACATCCATACAGACATAGACATACAAACACTGACACACAGATACACAAAGATGTACTCACAGATACACATAAACAGCACACACATATAGACATACACACATACACAGACATGCACACATAGATACACAGACATATACACATACACAGACATATATGCAAAGACACACAAAAACATACACTCACGACAGAGGTACAAATGCATACACACATACATGTATATACAAATACACAAACATACACAGATACATGCACAAATGTATTTACACACAGAAACACACACAGGTACATACATATATATATATACACACAGACACACATGTATATATACAGACACTCATATGTACATATACCCAGGCACATATCTCACATATATACATATTCAGAGACACACATGCATACAGAAACACATACACAGACACATGTGCACAACACACACATATCTTACATCTCTTCTCAGGCCTTGTTAACTTGCCACTGTTCACAGTACAATTGAGAATGGAGCTCTGTGTCTGGAGTGGGTGAGGATCCTGTGTAAAGGTGAAATTACTGCATCTAACCTAGCAAGAGGGTCGGATACCACACAGAAATCCCACCTGGTTTCACTGTATGAAGTCCAGATATTTGAACTCCACTGACTGTAGAACATGTGAAGGATACACTGTTTTTGGATCTTAAAGCACTGTATTTGAAAGTGTTAGAGAGTGTTGAAGGAAGGTGTTAAATGTCACTAGAACCCCAGTAAGGCTTTGGAATCCCACACATTGGAAGGTATTTGAAGGAGGAGTAGGTTTGGACACAAAGCAGGCAATTTAGTTATCCAAGGCCTTTATGTCAAGTAGCACAATGCTTGTGAATTTATCTTCTAGTGGTTTCCTCCAAGAGCCTAGTCCATGAGGAGCAGGTGTTGGGGGCAGGGCAGAGGCAAGCAGCTTTTTTTTTTGTTCTTCTTTTTAAACATTGCTCCAAGAAGTAATTCAATAACCAGAGAAATTTGCTATCCCAGAAATCTCATTATTATAAATGAAAAATCTTGAAATATGAGGAAAGCGACTTTAAAAAGAATAATTAGGAATGCGAAACCGAATACTGTTCTCTTTCTCCTTAACCAGCTGAGACAGCTTAAATAAAAGTGTATTTTTATGGGATGGTTTATTAATAATAGCAGGTATTTCCATTCATTGGTGAAACTTGGTGCTGAAGAATATTTTGTTTAGCTTACTTCTTTGTATATTTATATTTTAATTTTTGAGGCAGGTCTCCCTATGTTGCCCTGTCCAGCTTGAAATTCTTGATACTCCTGCCTCCAACTCCTGAGTACTGGGGTTGCAGGAATGTACCAGTGTGCCCTGCTTATTTAAACTACTTTATTTAGAAACAAAATACAATTGCTACTATTTATAGATAGACTCAGAAAGTGTCTAAAGAACTTTGAAAGTCACTTTTAATAAACAGAAATCAGAATTTTGTTAATGAAATGGTGAACGTGAAGAAGGAAACGCCACTTGATGTCAGTTAATGGTAACTTAAAGAAGTGTTTTCAAAGTTGGCAGGTTTCAGGCTGGAGAGATTGCTCAGTGGTTATGAGCACATAATGCTCTTGCAGAGGACCCAAGCTTGAGTCCTAGCACCCACGTCCCAATAGCTCATAATAGCTTGTGACTTCAAGAGGATCTGACACCCTCTTCTGGCCTCCACAGGTTCTGTGCTTGTGTATGTACGTGAGCACACAAACACACAATTAAAAATAAATCTTTAAAAAAGAAAAAAAGAAATTTGGTAAATTTTCCAACTAATTATATGAATTTAGAAGTGTTGGCTTGTGTAGAGTATGAGTGTGTACATGCACAGATGTCTGCACACTGAAAGGGAGACATTAGGAAAATTATGAATCCCTACCTCCAAGATCCATTACAGAAATAATTTTATTAATTCTGAGTGACTAAGAATGTACCCATACAAAAATAAAGTGTTTTTCTATCCTGTCTGGACTCTGTGACTGAATTGTTGATTTTCTAATACCTGGAACTTCCAAATTAAATTTTACGGTGTACGGATGATTTAATGTAATCTCCTACAAGGAAATTCATCTTAAAATCTTACTCAGAGTCATCCTGTGCTGGGCAGGAGGAAGCATTGCTAATGGGAGGCAGCAGTCAGACTGAGACTGCAGGGCTCCCTAGAGGATGAAGGGGAGGCTTGACTTGCTGAATGTGTTTTTAAAATCTCCGTAGATACAGCTGGACTCTCAGTACTTTACTTCTGGTTTTAATGATGGAATTCCCAAAGGTCTTAAATTGTTCCAAACAATCTGAACTATGTCTGAAGTTCAAGAACAATCCACAGTGGGTCTGAAGACTTTAATCCTAGTTGGAAACTTGGAATAGGAAAAGCTGGCCTTTCAGTCCTGCATTTTAACTTTATATTAACAAGATACCTCCTTGCTTTTATGTAGCTCCTAACCAACAGGAGACTGGTTGATCTGCTCTACGAAAGCATTTTTATATCACTCTGAAATTCCTAAATTTTAAAATGGAGTCATTTCTTTTATTTCCCATCCATCTAGTTGCTAGTCATTACAATTTTTTTGGTGTATTTATTTCTATTTTATGTGTGTGAGTGTTTTACTCAGATGTATGGAAGTGCACTACATGTGTGTAATGCCATAGAGGTTAGAAGAGGACATTGGATCCCCTGAACTGGTGTTAGAGACTGTTGTGAGCCACCATATGTGTGCTGGGACCTGAACCTAGGTTCTCTGCAAGAGCAGCCAGTGCTCTTAACTGCTGAGCCATCTCTCTAGGCCCTAGTTGCTAGTCATTTTATCCACTGTCTACATGTGCTGAGAATACTTTAAAAAGCGTGGCAGAAATAGTCTTTCACATATGGGACTGTCTTTTAAGATTGTTGACCTTTCCTCCCTCGAACTTCATGAATTCATGAACTTGTGGGAAATGATATTTTTAATGATTCTTTTAATGAGGATTTCCCCCATGATTATGCCCTAGCCTTGATTTGTTTGTAAATTCATTTCTGGGATTCACTCTGGAAGTTTTCAAGAAGCCAACACATTGAAATCATCATATGTAATGGTCAGTATTGATGGTCAATCTGACAGCATTCAGAATCAACTAGGAGACAAGCCTCGGGGCATGACTGTGAGGGATTATCTACAATAGGGTCATTGAGATGGGGAGATCCATTTTAACTGTGGGTAGTACTATCTCATGGGCTGAGGTCCTGGACTGAATTATAAGGAGAAAGTGAGCTGAGCACCAGCATTCATCTCTCTCTGCATCCTGACTATGGATACAATGTGACCAACTGCCTCACATTCCTGGGACCATGCCTTCATGCCATGATGGACTGTGCCCTCAAACTGTGAGCCACAACAAACCCTTCCTCTTTTAAATTATTTCTATCCAATATTCTGTTGCATTGATGAAAAAAAGAGACCAGTGCCTCATAGCTATGTATACTTTAGCCTGGATAAGTACTCAGAGAACTTGACTCTTTTGTCATTGTGTCCTGGCACTGTGGGCATCTCCTGTAGTCAGAAGACCTTTAGCCCCACCTTCTGTCCTCATAGCAGGGAAGGCTATGAAATGGGAGTTTTGCAAAAAGCAGAAAGATGGGGCAAATTGCTTCTGTCTTTTACCAGATGATTAACACTGATTCCTAACATTCTCAAATTTCAAAGATTGCTCCTGGGTAGAGTGTATATATACATGCATGCATATATACGTGTATATATATGACCTACCTTAATAAATTTGTTTGCAGTGATATAATCCAGGCTTTTTTGCTGTTACTTTAATTTTTTAAGTTAATTTTAATAACATGTAGGTGTATGTGGCTGTGGTGTTTATGTGTACCACATGAATGCCATGCCAGCCAGGGTGAGAAAAACGTCAGATTTCACTGGAGCTGGAGTTACATGTGGTTGAGAGCCGCCTGACATGGGTGTTATGAACCAAACTTAGGTCCTCTACAAGAGCAGCAGGTAGTCTTAACCACTCATCTATTTCTCCAGCCTCTATTTTAACAGCTTCATTAAACTATAATTGTCATATAATGAACTGGTCACATTTAAACTACACTGTTTGATAAATTGTGACATATGTTTTCACCTGTGAAATGATCAACAAAATTAAGAATACAAAGATACCATGACTCACTGCCAAAGTTTTCCCATGATCCTTTGTAGTTCCCCTCTTTATCAACTCCCTTTCTGCCCCTATCTTAGCCTGTCCCCCAGAAACTCAAGGAACTCTAGACTTCTGTATAGGTGTAATCATGAAGATATGTGGTTTTGGTGGGTCTTTTTTCTTTCACTCACCGTGATTTTTAAATTCATACTATAGTTATATAAATGCAGTCGTGGAGTAGGTATGTTTTTGGTTGGCTCTCTTTCAGTCAGCCTAATTGAGATTCATCTACATTACAGCATATATATGAACTTTATTCACTGTTATTTCTCACTACTGTCCCATTCTCCATTCTCCAGATACATGCTGTCCCTTTATATATTTGCTAATGACAGCCATTTGAGCAGTTTCTGACTTTTAAAAAAATTATAACACAGCTGTGGACATTTGTATGCTAGGAGATATATATATATATCTAGCGGATAAATACCTAGTAGGGGAATCGGTAGATAATGTACTAACTGTATGAATAGTGTTTTCCATCCATGGAGGACAGCAAAGGGTGTCCAATGCCCTGGAGCTGGAGTTACAGTGGTTGTTAGCCATCATGTTAGTGCCAGGAACCAAACTCAGGTCCTATGCAAGAGTAGCAAGTGCCCTTAGCCACTGAGCCAGCTCTCTAGCCCCTATAGTGTCTTTGAGCTGGCATGGTGGTATACACCTGTAATCTCAGCACTCAGGAGAGAGGCAGGGAAATTTTCTGTGAGTTTGAGGTCAGCCTGGTTTCATAATGAGTTCCAGGCTACCCAAGAGAACACAGTGAGATCATGTTTCAAAAAGAATAAAAATCAAACAAACAAAAATGTATCTTAAAAATTAGAGGCTTCACATATCAATGACTAGATTTCAATAGTTTGATTTTACAAATCTTACCTAAGAAATAAATTGTAGCTGAATGCTATAACATTTCCCCCTATACTTTCTTCTGGAAGAGTTAAAAAGTTTTCACTTTTGCAGTATATGTATGTGATCTAGTTCAAATTAAAAAAGACTGTGGAGATTTTAAAAAATTATATGGTACCTATATATCAATTTGGAAAAAAATTATATATTTAGGAATACTGAAACACTTTTTTTTTTGGTCTTTTTGAGACAGGGTCTCCCTGTAGCTCCAGCTGTCCTGGAACACACTATGTAGACCAGGCTGGCCTTGAACTCATAGAGATCCGCCTGCCTCTGCCCCCTGAGTGCTGAGATTAAAGGTGTACGTCACCACGCCTGGCCCAAAACACTTTTTAAAATGTATTTCCCTCAAAATGCTTTGTGATTTTTCAATGTAATTAAGTTATTTTCAGTGTATTTCAGTCTTTCCCACCCATTGTCAGACTCATTCCTGTGCATCTTAATGTCACTGAATTACCAATTTCAATTTCAAATTATATAGCCTATAAATAGTACAGTTATTTGTATATATTTATTGTGTATTTTGTAACTTCCCTAAATTCAGTCATTAATGAGTTTGGCTTTCTGGATGTTTGTATTGTGAAGCAAATAATTTTACTTTTAAAAAAAACAATCTGGGGCTGGAGAGATGGCTCGATGGTTAAGAACACTGACTGTTCTTGCAGAAGACCCGAGTTCAAATCCTAGCACCCACATGGCAGCTGTCTATGACTCCAGTTCCAGGGGACCTGACAGTGTTTTCTGTCCTCTGAGGGCATTGCACAACATGGGTACACTTACCTACATGCAGGCAATATACACATAAAATAAAAATAATAAATAAAATATTAAAAAGAAAAAGAACAATTCTTGCTGCCTTCCAGTTTTTTATGTGTGTTACTACTACACTGTCTCACATCTCCAGTGTAACATCAACAAGCGTTGGAGTTTTTGAGTATAAGCATCCTTCTCTTTACTTATATGAAAGCAAAGCATTCAGTTTCCCACTGTCTTAGCTCAGCTGCAGGCTTCCTACAAGAATTCTTTGTCAGGACTTTGCCCATTCCCTTCTGTTTCTTGTGTGCTGAGAGCTTTATCAGTCTTTGTTTTCTTTATTGTGAAGTTTTGTTATTAGCTGCCTAAATGTTTGAGTTTGTATTTGTGTTAATGAATTGACATTCATGCTATTTTTGACATACTCTTCTCCCTGAAATATATTTTGCCTGGAATTGATACAGCTCCATCTCACTTTGATTGTTCTGTGTTCTCATCTTTTTGCTTTTAGCCAATCTGTCTTTACATATAGAGTATGTTTCACATAGAGAACATATGGTGCATTGGGTTCTTATGTCTTTTTTAAAAGAGATCTTTTTTTTTACTGAGTCTGACAGTTTTTGTTTTTGTTTTTTGGGTTTTTTTGTTGATTTTTTTTTTTGCATTTAGACTATATACTTTGTGGCTTTTGATACTATTACATTTAAATATTTTATCCTTTATTTTTGCTTGTGCTTTCCTATTTATTCCTGGTTCCCTTGTTCCTCATTTGTTAATATTTTAAGTTAGTTGAATTTTTTTTTAGATTTATTTTACTTTTAATTGTGTGTGTGTGTGTGTGTGTGTGTGTGTATGACTGTGACTGTGTCTGTGTGTATCTGTGTGTATATATGAATGTAGGTGCCTGCAGAGACCAGAAGAAGGTATTAGATCCTCTGGAGCTGGGATCACAGGTGGTTGTGAGCTGCCCAATATGGGTGTTGGGAACTGAACTCTTGGGTCCTCTGCTCTTAACCACTGAGCCATCTCTCCAGTTGTCGTGTTCTTCATTTAGATTTTTTAAATATTGTCAGATGCTTGGAATATAGATGAGGGACAAGTGGTCCTCCAGACAGAGATGGTGACCCCTTTGTTTTCTTGAGGTGTTGATTGGAGAACCTGCTTTTTGGACCTGAGCCAGCACTGAGATTCCTAAAAGTCCATCTGTGTCTTTCAAACGTTGCCTTGGTAGTGTCCTGCTGGGATGAAGGAGTGACTCTTCACTTTGCCTCAGTCCTGTAATTTACTGTGGTGATGTGTGGGGGACAGTCAAGAGCCTCAAATCTTATTCTGCTGGTTAACAAGTAGAGGGGATTATTTCCTTAATCCCATTTACATCTCGTCACAGATAGAACAAAGCTGCCCAGGGCAGCAGTCACATCCCCCAAATTATAGTGTGCCAGTTGCAGGTCTGTGACTAAGAAGTTGGCTGTCTTAAAAACACAATCTCCCCAGTACATTTTTTATTCTCTCCGTTTTTAATAAACCAGCTCTGACAGATGACTAGGAATCTGCGCTGTGGCTCACATCTCTTATGTTCTGCGTATTTCAGCCATAAACTTAATTATGACAGGAATTTTCAAAGGACTCCAACTTTTCTCTGCATTTGGCATCAGAGAGAGACCAGGCTCTATTTCTGAACTGATAAAACCCCCTTTCTGAAAGCATTTGTTTATTACAGCCTCACATGCGCCCAGCTCCATCCTGACCCCGCGTTAAGTGTCTGTGGTAGATTTCATTACATCCATATACTGGAAGTCCTGCCAGTGTGCTGGCAGCAGAGTCCTAGTGGAAAATAAACGGCAGTAAAAAAGAGAAATGATAGCCTGTGTGAGCGTGGAGGAGCACAGCTTTATTGAGACTGGACAGCCCCAGAGCACTGACTTGGCATGCAAACATGAGCTTAGGAGAGAGTGAGTGAAAGTTGATATTGGAATAACGACTCTGCAGCCCAGACATGGGAATAATTTAATTAATTGCACTGAAATTTCTTTGATGAATAGTTATGCGGTGCTAAGCGTGGGGTCGAACAACAGAATGAGTCTCAGCTTTTTAATGGGCCGGCGCAGCTGCAGTTTTGGACCCATTCCCACTTTATTTTTGCCTGCAGCTCTCCACCACTCTCCTCATCCACATCTCTCCAGCTAAGCACATCACTCCTGGGGGCTTCCTCTCTAGTGCTTTCTGCAGAGCCAGGGGAGGATGAGTGCATTTGGCCAGGGGAAGCCGGCTGGCGACTGCTTTGAAATGAAAACCAGATCAAACAGGGGGGAAAAATTGTGGGATGGTTTCCTCAGGATGGAAACCCATGTCAAGTCCCTCCCACCTCAAATCTCTAAGATGCTTTTATGGAGTCTTTGCTGCTAAGTTGTATAAAGATTTTAATAAAAATATCTGGTCCCTAGAGAAGGAGGCAGGTTTTTGTTGTCAGACTGCTGGAGGGAAAAAGAGCAGTGAGGCCCAGCTGGAGCTGGAGCATTAATCCCAGGATTCCTAGCCCGTATTTTCAGACAGATCAATTACTTATGGCCGTAACCAATCTCTAGCCGCTCTCTCGCTGTGCTGAGCTCAGTTTTCACACTTGGCAGCTGACATAACCTTCCAACTTGACAGGACCACAGCTGCCAATCTTTTCGAGGTCTGCTGGCTCCTCTGTTCATTGAGGGTTATACAAATGAGTGGTTAAATAAAAATCAAAAGTCAAGGATTGTGGGTGGTAATCTATGCCTGGCTCAGTCACACACCCATGGATCTAGACAACATTTTTAGTTGGATTAAAAATAAATAAATAAAAAGGCTAGATGGATGATTTGGTTGTCTCGTTTCCTAAGCTTTGATGGCCAGGGCACTGCAGGAGAGGAAGAATTCTCTCTAGAGGGAAGAAATTATCCATAGTGGATACATTTCTTACCAACTTCTAGGTTGAAAGATGAACTCTGAAATGGAGAGGAAGGAGGTTAGGAAGAGACATGAGGGGCATATACAGGTGAGCCATGTCTAATGTGTTTCACACCGGGTGAGTCACCCCTCTTCAGCTGCTAGTGTGCCTGGGCTCAAGGCCAGGAGATGCTGCATCAGAAAAGAAGTGACCCTTACTAACATACAGGTGTCAGGGAATGTGTAAGCTGTTTATAGAGTATATCAGCGTGAGAATAGAGCACTTCTGTGAAGAAGTGGAATCAGTGGTCTCTGAAGACTTTACCAGAATTTATTTAGTGTCTGCACATCTTGACTGCTCCTCATGTGAGCTGGACCTTGCACAGCTGTGTCAAGCCTGCCCAGCCCTCCTAGCAGAAGTGCTTAGGGGCCTAGCCAAGGATGGGCTTGAACTTCACCTCCCAAGTGCTGAGATTACAGGACTGGGGCATCTCAGCCAGGGTTTCTGTGGTACTAGGCAAGCACTCTAGCAACTTAGCCATATCCTCAGCCCCATATATACCTCTCTCTCTTTCTCCCTCTCTCCCTTTCTCCCTCTCTCCCTCTCTCCTCTCTGTCCTCCCTCTCCTCCCTCCCCCTCTCCTCTCTCCCTCTCTCCTCTCTCTCCTCCCTCTCCTCTCTTTCCCTCTCCCTCTCCCTTTCTCCCTCCTCTTCTCTCCCTCTCCTCCTTCTGTCTCTCCTTCTCCTCCTCTCCCTCTCCTTCTTCCCCTCCCCTCATCCTTTCATGATTTTTATCTTGCCTGTATATTGTTCTATTAAGACCTTTTTCTTTTCCCTTCAACAACCACTGTGAAAACTTTGTAACTGATTTGCAAGAAGAATACAGTAAAATGTGGACAGCGACAGAAGATAAATAGTTTTGTGTTAGACCTAGGGAGTGTGCATTCATCATGTGGTGTGTCCGTCTGTCTGAGGTCTTGTTACATATTGCTCCATGCCTCACACTGTTCTCCTACCTGGGACTCCTTAGGGTCTTTTTAGAAGAGGTGTTCATGGACCCTGTTAACAATTAAGCCAGTTTGCCCCTGCTGGTACAGGCTGACAACCAGGAACTCTCTTTGGGCTTGTATTTCTTTGGATAGATTTTAAAGGGGGAAGAGAAATACAAAAAATGTAACTGATTTGATTTGAATATTAAAAACCTGCATCTGTTTTCCTCTCTCCTTTCCAGATATCTCCAAGGGAGTGGTAAAACGTGAGTCTCCTCCTAAGCTCTTTCCCCTTTTTCAGACTCTCCTTATGGACCTATATGTTTTGATGATTCATTGAGCCATGTTGGAAAGAGTCAGTGGTAGTCATGTGTGACACTACCCCATCCTCAGAGCACACCAGAAGTTGAAAGTTTGAAAGGCTATAGGAAATAAAGGGAGGTGAGACTTAACATTTGTGGAGTTCAGGTTCCTTTTTAACTCCTTGGAATGTTGCCCATCTTATTAGGAGTTCTTTAAGTGAAACAAAACATAGAGGTGCCTTAGAGAAATGATGGCTCCCTTCCAGCTGCCTGGGGGGGAAGGAAGGGGCTTAGGAGCCTCTAAGCCTTCTCCCCAGGTAGCAGTTAGGAAGCCAGTTGACAGTGTAATACGCTTTTGAAAGTGGGTGCAATGGTTTGTGTGTTCTGTTTGATGTTGCAAATACCAAGCCCCCAGGGAGATCTGCAAAGAGGAAATTCTGTTCTTTAAGAAAAGAAAAGATTAACCTGAACGTGAACTGACAACCCCCCAATTCTGAAGGACTTAGGTGCAGGGGAGGAAGGCTCATGTTCAGTGCTTCAGGGAGCCTCTGGCAGGCTGCCTGCAGGAGACAAGCAGAGGGCTACGTAACTGTTTTAACAATTTTGATTCTCAAAGGTGATTGCTAGTAAATTTGAGAGGATTAGATCCTGGATTGTGTGTGTGTGTGTGTGTGTGTGTGTGTGTGTGTGTGTGTGCATGTACATATGTGTGTTCCTGTATACAGGAGTTTCTTTGTAGACATGTATGGATTCATATACACATTACACCTTATAATTCATGTACTTCCTAGAGTTTGCCTAGTAACCCCTCTCTTCGTATTCAAGGTCATGCAATGGATCCATTCCATGAGGGCTGTTACTTTGCTGTGTTTTTCGTTTTTGAGATGGAATCTCACTGTGTAGCCAGGCTGGCCTTGAACTCAAAGAAACCAGCCTGCCTCTGCTTCTTAAATGCTGGGTGCTGGGATTGAAGGTACGTGCTACCACACCCAACCTAGGGTTGTTATTTTGGAGATTTTAAGTCAATCCATTCAGGAAGCCAGTACTGTTACATGTGAATATATTCATCTGTTTATCAGACATCTAATTAATATGCTTCTATTTTCCTATCACTGGGAATACAATGATTAAAAGAGAAAAAGAAGGTTGGCACGATGGCTCAGTGGATAGTGGCAGTTGCTGCCAAGCCATATGACTGGATTTGATCTGTGGAATCCAAGTGGTAGAAAAAGAAAACAATTCCTACAAGTTGTCCTCTGATTTCCTCATGTGTGTTTGGGAAGGCATGCACCCCCCACAAAGAAAACAAGTGTAATAAACATATTTTTTAAATAGTCTCTGCTTTGTTTGAGAGATGGAAAAACACAATTAGCCATTCAGTTATGCACCTACAGGTTTAATATTGTCCTGAATTCAATTAAAAAATGTATTGAATTGTTGCACATGCAACAATAGTTGCTGTGGGTTAGTGTATGCAACAGCTGTGTCCATGTGCTGAAGGCAGCTCTCCTGTAGGGCCTATGACCTCCCTAGTCATGGGATTTTGATCAGCTTTACAGTACTGGGCATGAATTCTTTTCTAGGGAGCAGGCCTCTAATCAAATCAAAAAGCAGTTGTTTACCTCTCTAACAGTCAAGCCACTATTGCAACAGAGGGCATGTTTCTCCTGGCAGGTCAGTACTACAGCATGTAGAGTCCAACTCTTGCACCAGAAAGACTATTTATATCCCTCAGACTGTTCACTACTAGGTAAAATACAGCAGTCTAGAAAATTCCATTGTATACAGCTATGGGTGAGTCTGTACAAAGCATACCTGATTGCAGAAACCCCAACAAATTTGCTAATGGAAAGTCTGGCTCAGGCAAGCTCTTCAATAATGTGTAGAATCAGCATCCTGCCTTCAAAATATGTCGCCGCATTTATTAGCTGGGTGTGAGCTAAAGGTAAGCTCCCATTAAAAAAAAAAAAAAGTCTTTGTAATGATTAGCAAGGGCCCAGTATAATTTAAGGTGTTCTTTGGAGTTTATAAATATGGCCTCATAAAAAGGCTGAATATAAGGAAACTGTGACTTTAAGTCATTAGAAGCCCAGTGGTTTTGATAAAATAACAGGAAACAGACAATTTATTATGAGCAATCTCAGTAGCTCTGGATTATCTATAAAACTTTTACAGCCTTCCCCAAGTGGTAAGAAGTCATAAAACTTGCCTGAATGAGGGACTTGTTAATTTACTTGTTAAAGCAAATTAAAAATTTATAAGTGCTTTTAGGTAAATGAGATCTCTTCTCCCTGCCGCCCTTGGGGGGCCATGTAGTCCTAGGAGGGGAAAGCGGCCATACTCAGACACCACCGCAGAACAATATAAGCTATTAAATTGTACCAGTTTATTACAACCAAGTGCTGCAGCTGTTGCCATGGCTAGCCTTGGGGTGCGGTGGTTGACGGCCTGGGGTTCCATTCTGTTTTCTGTCTCATGCAAAAGGAAAAAAAACGAAGATTGTGCGCAGGGAGGGAAGAACTAGAAAACAAAGGTGATGTTTTTACATCTGTAATTCCCCATAGTTGGCATTCACATCGTTGCCCCTTTCACCCTTGACCTTACCTAGCTAGAGGTTGTAACCTGTTTTATCTTTCTGAAGATGTTTAACTTCCTGATGTTGGTAGTTGTATGTTCCTTCCCTTCATGAGGCTTCTCAACCATATGGACCAAGGACAAAAGCTAGGCCCTTGGCTGTTTTTATTACCTCATTAGCATTTATTGAAAAACAAATCTCTGGGACTGGAGAGATGGCTCAGCGGTTAAGAGCACTGACTGCTCTTTGCAGAGGACCCGGGTTCGATTCCCAGCACCCACATGGCACCTACGAACCGTCCTAAACTCCAGTTCCAGGGGAATCCGAAGCCTTCTTCTGACCTCCACGGCATTGCATGACATGGGTGCACTCACATAGATGCAGGCAGTACACTCATACACATAAAATAATAAATAAAATATTAAAAAAA
>NW_008354022.1:1379725-1379907 GCF_000622305.1 Nannospalax galili | reverse complement strand
TGCAGGCAGTACACTCATACACATAAAATAATAAATAAAATATTAAAAAAACCCAAATCTCAATCTCCTCCCTCCCTCTCCACCTCACTTCCTCTCCCATCCCTGTCTCTCCCCCCTCCCTCCCCTCCTCATCCCTCCCTCACACTTCCTCACCCCCTCCCTGCATCCTCCTTTCTCTCCCC
>NW_008354022.1:1351608-1379710 GCF_000622305.1 Nannospalax galili | reverse complement strand
CTTTCTCCCCCTTCCACTTTCTCCCCCTCCCTCTTTTCCCCTTCTCCCTCTCTCCTCCCCATTCCTTGTTCCCTTTTCCTCTCCCCCTCCCTCCTGGTATATTTAACCTAAAAATCTGAAGGAGGGTTGGGGAGATGATTCAGTCAATAAAGTATTATTCTTGCTTTGTAAGTATAAGGAGCCGAGTTTCTCTGGTAATGCACCCTTGTAATCCCAGTGCTGCCAAGATTGAAACAGGGGGATCCCTAAGACATGCTAACCAGCCATACTTGTCAAGTTCCAAAACAAGATGGGCAGCTTGTGAGAAACAACACCCAGCCTGGCTATGTTGAAGAACAAGCTACAGACTTACCAAGAAAGCAGGGCAATGTAGAGATCCCAGAAGACTGCTAGAATGGAATGTTTATATTTTGATGAGTGTCCATTGTCTTGATGGGCCATTCCTGTGCCTATCGTTAAACAAAATAGTTACTAAGAAGCTAATGCAGTTAAGAGTGATAGTCTTGGAGAGCTAGGTGTGGCAGTGCACATTTAAAATCCCAGCACTGGGGAGATGGAGATAGGGGGTTCTCTTGGACTCACTGGTGAGCCAGCCTAACCTGATTGCTGAGCTTCAGGTCCACTTTGAGAAGATGTCTGAACAAATAAGATGGAAGGCTTCTTAGGAACTATACTCGAGGTCAACCTCATGTACACAAACAGGTATACCTACAACACATCCACACACAAAGTTTGGATCTAATCAGTTTACATTATAGATAAGAAAATGTATATCTTTACTGAAGTAAAATGGTAGCTGTTTCACAAGCATATTTAACTTTCAAGATAAATCTAGAAAAATCTGGTTCTGCAACAGTTTCTTCTTGACATTTCCAATCACTATGTAGAAAACGTTCATTTTATTAGTTTTCAAAATATACACAGTAAAAGGGCGTGTCCTAGTTAGCATTAATTGTCATTGTGATATAGCCAAGAATCAACGTAAAAGGAGTTTTAATTGAGAAATTTCCCAGATCAGATTGGCCTGTGGGCGTGACTGTGGGGGATTGTCTTGATTATTAATTGATGCAGGAAGACCCAGTCCACTGTGAGCAGCACCATTCCGTAGCAGGTGGTCCTGGGCTGTATAAAAAAGGTAGCTGAGTATAAGCCTGTGAGTGAGCCAGCAAGTGGTGTTTCTTCATGGTTCCTTCTGGAGTTCCTGCCCTGACTTCCCTCAGTGATAGTCTGTGACCTCGAAGTATAAGCCAAATAAACCCTTCCCTCTCCTAAGTTGCTTTTGAGCAGAGTATTTTATCACAACATAATTGCTGTAAATATTTGTTTTCGCCAGTATTCACCTCTTAGTTCCTTACATATAGAGCCATAATTTGGATTTCACTTGGAATTTTGTTTTAAAAAGCATGCTTTTGAAGATAAAGCATCACAGAAAATCAGTTAGAAGAACAGAAGTATGGAAAATAAATTTGTCTTTTGGACAGTATCCCAGAACTTTAGAAGGGATTAGCCTTCCAATTGGGAGTTTTTACTGTTAAAAGTTTGTTTCCGTAACTGGCTCTTCATTGCTCACTGTCTTAACTACTTTAAGCATACCACTTTACAGTGCCACAATAAGCCTCTTTTTAATTGTATTTTACATAATTTTTGCGTGTGGACCATGTGTGGAGTACCTGTGGGTGCACATACCCATGCCTGCACCTGTGGAGGCCAGAGGTTGGCATTGGGTGTCTTCCTCTATTACCCTCCATCTTATTTTTTTGAGACAGGGCCTCTCTCTGAACCTGGAACTCACCAATTAGGCTAGGCTGGCAGGCCAGTGAGACCCCAGAATCCTCTTGTCTCTGCCTCCCTAGCACTGGAATCACAGGCTTGTATCATTACTCTTGGGTTTTTTATGTGGGTGCTAGGAATCTGGTTTCAGGTCCTATGGTTTCAGGTCCTTATGTAGCAACCTTTTACCAACTGAGCCATCTTCCTGGCCCTTTGTGAGCCTCTTCCTGGCATGGCTCATCATGCTGTTTACATTTGGATGGTTTCAGCTTCATGTAGACACTGAGGAAAAGTATTTAGTTATAATTGTCTTCACATAAATTATCTGTGTGCTTTAGGGGCATCTTGTGAATCAGGTCTTAAATCCTCTTTGTATGTATCTTGTCATTGGATTAACCCATAACATTGACCAGTCTGTGGGATGAGAGAGCATTGATGACCATCCCATTCTTTTGTGCAAGAGGACCAAACTAAGTTACATGTACACATGTGGATAGATTAAAAAATTTTAGAGTAGCAGTAGCAAATGACATGGGCCAGAGGTCAATTGCTGATGGGGAGTCCAGGACAAGATTGTTACTGTATTGAAGATAATATGGCATGGACCCCTAGGCCGCTGTGAAGAACTCCTGGTCAGCTTTTCACAGAAAGTGATGCCTTGGATCTCTCTTTGAAAAGAGTTCATGCTAGAATCTTAGTGTATATGTTGACTCGTTAGTAAAATTGATATATGTTGTATAATGATTCCTTAATTGCTAATTTTCCTACGCTAATTGATGTTTTTCTATAAAACCAAATTCTTGAGCTCTTTACATTTATTGAATACCATCTGGCTTATGAATTTTCATAAGAACTGCCAAAAAATAAGTAAAAAAGAAAAAGGTGCAGCCCTCCCCCTGCCTTTTTCTACGGGGGGGGGGGGGGCAGGGGGGACTAGACTCCAGAATGACTTTTAAGGTGTCTTTAGGGAGTGGTTTTAGAGATCAAGAATTAAATATGTGGGGCTGAGGATGAGACTCAGCTGAAAGAAGGTGCTTTCCTAGCATGCAGGAAGCACTGGGTTTCATCCCCAGAGTTGCATAAACCAGGCTTGATGGTACATGCTCTGATCCCAAAACTTGGGAGGTAAAGGCAGGAGGATCTTGAGTTTCAGTCTTGACTAAGTTACACACTAGATGAGAACTCTTAGGCATTATAGACTTTGAGTAAGAAATAAAATTATCTTCATGTGATTATAATGTCTTTTTTCCATATCTTTATTTTATACTAGTTTTCTCTTCAGATGGCTGAAATGAATGCAGCTATGCTCTTAATTGCTGTGCCCTCAACATGAGCCTCCCCGTTGCCATAACTCTGTGTTAAAGAATGGTTCAAAGCCAGATATAGTGGCTCATACACATAATCCCAGCACTGAAGAAGAATCTTGAGGCAGGAGCATTGCCATGTGGTCAAGGCCAGATTGTAGTACGCAGTGAGACCATTTTTCATATAACAAGAACAAAGCCTTCAATTTTTAAGTCATTCTTTGAAGAAATCTGAGTAATATTCATTTAGTTCTCACATTAAAATTGATATATTAAGATTCAGTCCCATCAAATTATGGACTCAGCATTCAGAATTGAGAGACATAACTCTATTATCAAGATACATGAGGTAGTTTCCATTGTGGTGGCAGATACCTGTAATCCCAGCACTCAGGAGACTGAGGCAGGAGGATCTGGCACTGAAGGCCAGGCAGGAATACACAGCAAGACTCTGGCTTTAAAAATAAATATGTAGGGGTTGGAGAGATGGCTCAGCAGTTAAGAGTGAGTACTGCTCTTGCAGAGATCCCAAATTCTGTTCCCAACACCCATGTCAGGTGATTTCCAATCACCTGTAACACTAGCCCCAAGGGATCCAGTGCCTCTTCTGGCCTCCAGAGGCCATCACACACATACACACATACATGCCCACACACAAACACACACATACATGTACATAATTAAAGCTTGTTTTTAGAAAGATTTTACTTTAAAATTTTTGTATTTATTTTTTTTTGTGTATTGTGTCATGCCTGCATGTATGTAAATGCACCCATGTCATGCAGTGCCCACAGATCTCAGAAGAGGGGATCAAATTCCCTTGAACTGGAGTTACAGACCGTTGTTAGCCATCATGTGGGTGCGAGCATCATACCCCAGTCCTCTGCAAGAGCAGCCAGTGCTCTTAACCACTGAGCCATCTTCAGTCTTAAATTGTAAGGGACCCAATATTGATACAACTTTGGTACAAACATGAAACCATCTTAAGGATAACTGGTCTTGTGATAGCCCACTGGACATGACAATGTAGCATGCCTTGTTTCTGTAATGCCCTTGTAATAATTGAGTTTATGTGTGTTGTTTCAGTGGTAAAAGCTGCAATTTAAATAGTTTTTGGCAATTTGAATCAAAATTTACCTGAATTATTCAATGCATGCATCTTTTTGATTATGGCTCAGTGAAAGTTTTTGTTTACAGGTTTTGCCCTGCATTTGTGTTGGGGGGGGGCATGAAGGAGAATCTGATCTGGAAAGTTGGCTTTGTTCTTAACTTGTGTGTGTACATCAAAGCCACCATAGGAATAAATTTAAGCTTGATAGTGTACGCAGTTTCAGTACACATCGGTGAAATACCCTGCTGATTGCTGATTACAAACAGTTGTTAATTCTCTACTTCACTAAATTCAGAGTGGAGAAACTTTCCCTAATAAAGAACAGATTGAGGAGATCCAAGACCTCACTGTGTGGGAATTAATGGCAGATGCATACACTGGTAGTTAAAATGTTTCATTAGATCTTAATGTCTTGCTGTGTTTTTAATTGTTCAGGAATTAGCCTCTAGAATATTAAAACCATCTGTTTGTTATCATGATAAAACAGAATGCTTAAATAGTTATTAATTTGTGTTCTCTCTCTCTTCCTCTCTCATTTTGAGGAATAATCTGTAAAACTTTGATCTGCATAGAGTGTAGGGAATTTGGAATGGGGAAGTAAAGAATTTTAAAGCATACCATTGCTTCCAAAACTGGTTTATCTTTTTTTTTTTCTTACCTAGTGTGTATTTTCTGTCTTCTCCTGCTTTTGTATCATGCTCCCTCTTTCTTTCCTCTATGTCTCCTTTTCTGTAAATAGTCTAAGGCCAAGGTAACTCTTCTTACCCATCATGAAATAAGAATGTAGCTTGTTACTAGTTGATTTAAGCTAAGCTGCAAGACTGCCCTCACACATACTGATCATTTTATATTTAAGATCAAGACTCAAGGTCCGAAGTTATGGTCAGTTGGTAAACTGCTTGCCTAGCATCCAGGAGACGCTGGGTTCCATTCCCAGCACCACTGAAACTTGGCATGGTGGTGCACTCCTGAAATTCTAGCACTTAAAAGGTAGAAGCAGGTAGATCCAAAGTTCAAGGCCATACTTACTACATAGTGAGTTTACAGCCAGCCTGGGCTACATGAAATCCTTTCCATTAAAAAAATAATAAGACTGAGTTTGACATTTAGAGTTTTTATGATGAAATGAGGTTTTTAACCCATTGTTTCCTACAGTCCTCTGCCAGCTCTGCATTTTCTCTGAGAAGCTGGACAGACTGGCTGGTGCAGGATTCCACCCTGACTTGGTACTTCGCTGGATACAGAATCTTTCTGTGTCAGATTTCTCAGTCTGTCACTATTACTTAATGTATATAGTTTATGATGCCCAAAAAGAATATACTACAATTGCACATCTGTTTTATTTGGTAGCCATGTTAATTTCTTCCTGTTTTGATTACATGGAGCCCATGTGATATTTTGGGTACCATTGTGAATCTGTGTTACCCTTGTTGCATGAAGAGTTGGTAACAGGCTCTTCAGTGACCTCTCTGTTGAGAAGTAAACATTGGTACCCTCTACCTGTCCTAGTTAGCTTTAACTGTCAGCTTGACACAGCCTAGAGTCACATGAGAAAGGAGTCTCAATTATGTGATTTCCCAGATCAGATTGGTCTGTGGGCATGTCTTAATTGTTCATTTATGTAGGAGGGCCCAGCCCACTGTGGACTGTGGGCATGTCTGTGGGGGATTGTCTTAATTGCTCATTGATATAGTAGGGCCCATCCCACTGTGGACAGCACCATTCCCTAAGCAGGCGGTCCTAGGCTGTATAAGAAAGCTAGCTGAGCATGAGCCTATGAGTGAGCCAGCAAGCAGCATCCTCCATGGTTTCTGCTTCAGGTTATTGCATGAGTACTGTCCTGACTTTCCTCAGTGATGTACTGTGACCATTAAACTAAAATAAACCTTTTCCTTCCCTAAGCTGCTTTAGGTCACAGTGTTTCACCACAACAGAAAGAAAGTAGTGCTCTTGCCCTCAGAATGAAAACCCCATCTAATATCACCATGAGGAATTAATTGCTACTGTGTCGATACAGTGGAGGGAGCTATCCTCCCTATGGGTAGGCTCCAAGGGGCTCATGCTTGTCATGTCATCTCTGAGATAGGAAAAATTCAAATCTTTGTTTATGAATTTATACAAATCAGCTAAAGTCATACCAAGATTTGGAAATTTTACATGTTTGGATCTTTTTCTATCCTGTTGAAATGCTATGTATGTTGACCAAGAATGAGTGATAGCTGGGAAATTAGATAGATGTGGAAATACTTCTCCATCTGTGATGGTCATTGTTGTCAATATGACAGAATCTAGGATCACCTGGGAGATGAGTCCTTGGACATTCCTGTAGGGGATCATCTTGATTATGTTAATTGATTCAGGAAGATGCATCTTAATTGTGGGCAGAACCATGACTGTGAAGGGGGTCTTAGACTGTTTAAAATGGAGAAAGCATGCTGAGCACTAGTATATGTACACTGATCTGTTTCCTGACTGGGGATATTATGTGACCAGCTACTTCAAGCTCCTGCTGCCTTGATTTCCCCACCCTGATGGACTGTACCCTTGAACAGTGAGCCAGAATAAACCCTTTCTTCCTTCAGTTGCTTTAGTCGGGAGTTTTTTATCCCAGGTACAGGAAAAGAAACTAAGACACTTATATAAACTCTCTCTGTCTTACTTGCCTCTAAGTTTAAATCATGTTTTCCTAATGCCTCTGTGTGTGTTACCAAGCTTAAAAATGGTTTATACTTCCTCACGTCACAGGTTCTGAAACAGTGAGGCATTGTTATGTGGCTGTGAACTTGGTTGAAACTGAGCCTCTGCTGCTAGTCCCTCAGATGCCAGGCTTATAATACAGATAATGATAAATAACAGTACAGGGTTTGAGGACCATCCTGGCTTGGTGTTGCAATGACCCCTTGTAACTCGAGTTAATTCTAAGTAGTGTTCTTGTTCCTGAGAGCACATCCCAGTCCTGAGGGATGCATGTACCACAAGTCACATTGACTGTTTCTTTGCAGTATAGCAAAAAAAAGTCTTGTACTGTCTCTGGAGATACAAAGCCTCTTCTGGTTTAAAAATTTGCCCGGGAGGTTGTGTTGACTTCTGCAATCAATTGAGTTTCTCCATGTTATTGTTATTAATATAAAGCAATTAGTATTTAGCAGTATACTTTTTATTTTAGGGAGACAGGGTCTTACTGGCTTTGTAGACAGAGATAACCTTCAACTCCTGATCCTCCTGCCTTCACCTCCCAAATGCTGGGATTACAAGAGTGTGCTACCATGCCTCATTTGGTATATGCAGTGGAACCCAGGGCTTTATGCATGCTAGGCAAGTGCTCTACCAACTGAGATGCATCCTCAGTTCCATAAGCATACTTTTTCTCCTTTTAATATTCACAAGACACATGCAAACGCAAGCAGACAAAAACAAAAACAAAAACAAAAAACAATACAAAACAAACAAACAAAAAAACAGCATAAAACTGTGGAAATGGGCAGCAGGCCCGAATCTTAGCTGAATAACTATTAGGCAGCTGATTACTACTGGGTGAGGAAGTGAGGTTACCCTTTAAGTGAGTGAATCTAGATAGGCTGACCATACCCCAGTGGATGAACTTGCACTGAGGGATGTCAGGGGACACTAACTTGACTCCATAGGCCTTGCCATAAGTAGCAGAATGCATGAAATCCAGTGGGGAGGGCTTTGGGAGGGTGCTGATGGGGAAGGGGATATAAAGATGGTTAAGATGTTGTATATGAAATACATTAAACTTGAATAAAAATATAAAAATAAAAGATCAAAAATTTTATTTTATATATAAGTGTTTTGTCTGAATTTATGAATGTGAACCACATATGTGCAGAGCCATGGAAACCAGAAGAAAGCATCAAATCCTGGGAACTGGAGTTAGAGCTGTTTAGCCTCCTGATATGGCTGTTGGGATCTGAACCTGGGTCTTCTGCAAGAGTAGCAAGTGTTCCCAACCTCTTTGTCATCTCTCCAGCCCTTTTTTCTCCCCTTTTGTGTGTTACTGAGGATTAAATTGAGAGCCCCACACATTGCAGGCAAGAGCTCTACCCCTGAGCTACATCACCAGCTGATAGTACATGTTTTTTGAAGCTTTCTACTTTTGGAAGATAAACTTGAAGAAAAATTTCAAGTAGATTAATTTTTAACAAAACAAGAAAAGTTTCCTTTAAAAGAAAACTTGTTAGGATGTAAAATAAATAGGATTTTTAAAAGCTTCAATTCATCAAAATTATTTAAGAGTGGCAATCTTTCAGTAAGCACGTATGTTACTTAGAGAGCCATTAACATCATTTAGTGGTTTTTGACCTTTTGTTGAACAGGTACTTTTAAAAATCTCAAATGCCTGAGTGATGATTTCTTAAACTAACTGTAATGATACACTACTTTTCCTTTATTTTACTGAACCTGACTCTCTAAAATAGCTTAAATGACACATTTCCAGAGCAAAATCAATCACTGTGCCTTCTGAAGGAAGAATCTGAGTTTGTAGGAGCATGAGCCTGGGGCTTGACCAGTACACAGACCACTTTTCATGGTACCCAACACTCAGTTATTGACACATCTCAGAAACTAGCCTTTTGTCACCCTCAAATCTCTAACCTGATAATTCTCAATCGAGGATCAGAGCTAGGCGTTTAGCCCATCCAGTGAGAATGAAGGATACATATGCTTTGACCCTGGTGGGAAACACAGGCAGTATATGGCGTGTGAGATGGGTTGGCTGGAAATGCATGTAGGTGAGGGTTCTTCAGGAGGGCAGAAAAGTCACCAAGCCATGGTCTGCTCATCTACACTGCTGCATTCCTTCTAGAACTTGAGCAGGGCTGGAGACTCAGTTCAGTTGGTAAGAATGTTTGCCTACCATGCACAAAACCCTGGGTTCTATCCACAGCACTGATAAACCAGGTGTGGTGGTGCATGCCTGTAATCTCAAAACTCAGGCAGTATAGGCAGGATACACAGAAGTTCAAGGTGAATGACCGCTACATAGCAAGTTGACAGCAGTCTGTGCTACGTGAGACCCTCTCTCAAAATTAAAACACGAACTGACCAAACAACAACAAACCTTAGAGCAAGGAAAAATTCAGGCCTCTAGTGTCCTTGTGAATATTCATTTAAGCAATGTAGGAAACAAGGACATATTTTATTTATCATAATATTGTCTTGATTTTACTTTTACTTGTTTAGACAGAGTGTTTGAGCCCCTTGCTCTGCTCTCTTGCAAATGCCTTTGACATGCTATTGCTGAACTTGACAGGAACAGTCTTAAGACACCCAGGCACAAAAGCCTCATTGACATGGATCAAATGGGAGATGAGAGAATTGGTAACACAGAATACATATTCTGGAGTCCCTTGTAAAGGCAGTGAAAAGTCCCAGTAACTAGGCTTCTTTGTTTTCCTTTATTGTCTTGTCCTCCAAGGTGAGAAGAAAGACAGCCAGGCTCTTTGAATCCTAAAGAGAAGGATTTTATTCATTAGTTTGCTAGGGTTGCTGTAACAAAAACACAGTCAACAGCTTAAAAGAGTTTTTTTTTTTTTTTTCCTTTTTTCTAGAGACTAGAAGTCCAAAATTGAGACTCAATAGAATTTAGCTAGTCTGTATGAGACCCTATGTGTGCTCCACCCCTAGGACTGAAAAAAGACCAGAAAGAAAGAAAAAGTCCAAGATGTTTGGGTCAGTTTGTTGTCTCCTGGCCTCTCTGTTCATCTTGTGAGGTGGCTGCCTTCTCATTGTGTCCTTATCTGGTCTTTCCTTTGCATTTTAGGATCTCTGGGGTGTCTCCCCAGAGACAATGGTATATTGATTTCTACTTATTAGGGTACTGTCAGAATAGGTTATTACTTCCCAGTCACAATCCATTTTCTTCTACTGTAAAAGAATTCCACAGACTGAAGGAATGTTAAGCAGTGGGTGTTTACTTGGCTCATGGTTCTGCAGGCTGGGAAGTGTCAGAGCACAGCACCAGTCAAGTGAGGGCCCTTGGACCATGTTTGTAACTTGTGTGATGTGGATATGGGCTAACCAGGTGGAGAGAGGGCCAGAGGGGTCAACCTTGAAATACACTCATACACTCATGCAAAGCAGCAACCCCTTTAACTGGGATGTGGTGAGCTTAATACATTTATGAAGAGGCCTTGGTACCTAATTATCTGTATAAGTAACTTTTCTGTTGCTATGATAAGATACCATGACCAAAAGTAACTTAGAAAAGGATTTATTTTGGCTTATGGTTCCAGAAAGATAGAGTCTACATTGGTGGGGAAGGCATAGCAGCAGGAGCAGGAAACAGAAGGATCACATTTCATCTTCACACAGGAAGCAGAGAGAGAACAGAAAGTGAGGAGAGGCAATAAACCCTCAAAACTTGCCTCCAGTGACTCACTTCTTCCAGCAAGGCTGTACCTCCTAAAGGTTCTGTAACTTCCTGAAGCAGCGCCATTTGCTGGTGATGAAGTGTCCAAACACTTGACCTGTGGGGGACATTTTTCATTCAAACTACATTCCCAGCATTTGAAGTTTGGAGGATGTTCTGGATAGCTTTAATGTCAACTTGACACACCTGGGTAGAGGGAGCCTCAGTTGGGGAATTGCTTCCATTGAACTGGCCTGTGGCCATGTCTGTGGGACATCTTCTTGATTGTTGTGTGATGTGGGAGCCCCCTGTGCAGGTGGGCCTGTGTTGCATAAGAAAGCAGGCTGAGCAGGGGCCGGGGGAGCAAGCCAGTAAGCAGTGTTCCTCCATGGCCTGTGCTCCAGTTCCTGCTTCCATGTTCCTGTCCTGAGTTCCTACCTTGGGCTTCCTGATGAACTGTGACACGTGACATGTAAGCCAAATAAACCCCTTCCTCCCCTTGTTGGCAGTGGTCAGAGTGTTTTGTCACAGTAATGGAGAATCAAACCAGAACAGAAATTGGTACTGAGAGTGGGGTACTGCTGTGACAGACCTGATGTTGGAGGATTGTGGAAGCATTTGGAACTTTGGACTGGAAAAGCCATTGCATGCTTAGAGTTTGTTGCTGTGGAGCTTGGAACAGTTTTGTTGAAAGAATTGTGGACAATGGAGGCCTGGCTCGTGAAGCTTCAGAGGGAAGCGGAGACTATCAGGGCTGTTTGTGTGATATTTGGAATTGAGAATCTGTGGGTTCTGGTTGGCTGGGGCTGAAGAATCAGCTGTGATTGAGACCAGAACCTTTGCGTTACTGGGACAATTAATGCTGGTTATCAGGGGCTAAAAAATCAGCTGTAAGTAACAAGAGACCAGCATCATTGTGATAAAGTCTTCTGGGAGGTATTTCCTATGGGTCAGCATGCAGAGGCGATTTGATTTTATAGGGGCTTACAGTTAAGATACTTCCCTGAGTCTCAGAAAAGACTTTGGACTGTGGAGTTTTGAATAGTATTGAGACTGATAATGACTATGAGGACTTTTAAAGTTGGACTAAATGCATTTTGCTTTTTATATGGTCATGAGCCTGTGGGGGCCAGGGGGTGGAATGTGGTGGTTTGAATGAAAACATCCCCCATAGGCTCCAAGTATTTGGACATTTTGTCCCCACATGGTGGCGCTGTTTAGGAAGGTCTTAGAGGTGTGGTTATCCTGGAGGAAGCACATCACTGGGGGTGGGTGGGCTTAGAGAATTCTTAAGCCTTGCTGGATCTCCAGTCGCTCTCTTGCTTCCTGTGCCTGTGTGATGATATAAGAGCTCAGCTTCCACTGCTCCTGCTCCAGCCACCTCTGGCCACCATGCCTCCTCCCCATGAAGGACTGTAATTCCCATGGAACTGTAAACTCAAATAAATTCTTCCTTCTATAAGTTGCTGTGGGTCAGTGTTTCTATCACAGCAACAGAAAAGTAACTAATACAGAGGACATATTTACACCCCATAGCATCACCTCAGAGGCTTGCTTAGAACTTAAATTACCCCAATAAATACAATCCCACTATTAGAAACCAAAGGTCGGTTCTTCAATCTATATAATCTTGGTGGACAGAAAGCAGAAAGATCCCTGGGGATCTTTCTAGAACCTACATTTTAACAGCCCCCCATGCCTGCAATATTTAACAAACAGTTGACCCCAAAGCTTGCAGCACCAATTGTAGTCTGTCTCCACAAGGGCAATAATAGTCTCCTGTCAAATAGTCTTTCACTGACAATGTGTCCAATAGCATTTAACTTATTACAATAATTCTAGACAGAGGAGCAGCCTTCACTGTGATGAAATTCTTAATTTTTATCTGATCTGAAATGAACTAGGTTCAAAACTACAGCAACTTGGAAAGAAATTTGCTGTCAAAATTCATATTGTTTTTTTCATAGCTTTCAACCAAAGCGTTTTATATCATAACAAATTCTAGATACTTACAATTTTTCAATTAAAATGGAAAAGATGGCTGGAAAGAAGGATCATTGGCTAAGAGTGCTTGGTGCTCTTGCAGAGGACTTGAGTACAGTTCCCAACACCTACATGTGCATATCTAAACAGTCCTGATCAAGCGTGGTCCCTCCCAACACTGACCCATTATTTTCTGGGTCACCCTAAAAGGTAGTCTGACAAGGTGTACAGGAGACAAGGTCCCCATCTGGCTAGGGCCTTTTACTTCTCCCACAATAATATTCATGGGGAAATTTCTATTTCTTGTGGTTCATTCTTTCAATAGTCTGATAGGGAGGTTAGAGGTCCAGTGTCTCTTTGAAATGTCTTCATTTCTGTCTTTTATTATCATAATTCAATCTAGGAATAGCGTTCCATTGTAGATCTGGATTTGGTTATGTGTGACTCACTGCTGTGCACACGTGCTTTCTCTTCCTTTCCTGATACTGTTATGAAGAAATGCTATGGCAATAGCCTCTTGACTGAGTCAGAGTTATGATTCTCTTGATAAGGAGTAGGTTATGAAGGGCTGTGCGTGGCTGAAGGTGTCTGTTGTCAGGTGCCACAATCAGTCATATCACTCTCAATAGCCTAATTGCTTCTTGTTTATGTTTGAAATTATGCAGTGAGATCTATCTTGCCTTTTTTTCCTGCCTTTATTTTATTTACCTGCATCTTTTTCAGTACTCTGAAGTCCAGTGAACTGCTTTATGTGTTCACTGAAAGCAGATCCTCACGCTTGCCTGGAAAGTCCAGTGAACAGCTTTATGCATGAATGTGTTGGGCAAACAGAGGCTCTTTGATAGTTTTCATTTTCCAAGACACTATCACAATGCGCAGGTCACTTTCAGTGTTTGTGTAGGAACCATTAACAGTGTCCAGAGTTTTCCTTTTTTTTTTTTTCTTCTCTTCCTTCTCATTCTCTCACTCAACCTGGAACTTGATGGCTGACCAGCAAACCCTAGTGATCTTCTTATGTCTGCCTTCTCAGCACTGGGATTACAGTGCACTCAACTGCAAGTGCCTTTTTAGATGGGTGCTGGAGATCTGCTTTCAGATCCTCATGCTTGCCTGGAAACCACTTCACCCACGGCACCCTCACACCAGGCTTCTTCGTGTTCTTTTTCATTCATCCGGTATAGACACTCCCTCACAAACGTGCCCAGAAGTTGGTCTCTTAGGCGATTCTAAATCCCATCAAGTTGACAATCAAGATTAACCATCCCCACCATTCATAACAGTTGGTACTCTATTAAAATCCAGAGTTCAGAAAATATATTGTCCATAGTGTAATCCAAGGCAAAACAAACTTGGTGTCACACACATATACCCCCCCCCACATATATACATACGTATACATATATATTTATTTTTTTGAGACAGGGTCTCCCTGTAACCCCAGTTGGTATGGAACTCACAGTGTAGAGCAGGTTGGCCTTAATCTCACATAGATCCACCTGCCTCTCCCAAGTGCTGGGATTAAAGGCATGTACCACCACACTCAGCTCCACTTATATTTTATAAAAGATACTTTTTTACTGTCACTCATTCCCCACACATTCCCTGTCTTTCATTTTGTTTCTTTTGGTCTAATTCCTTGCCTCCACTGAAATTAGAGAATGGGTTACAGAAATTTTAAAGTAAACACAGTTGTGAATTACATAAACCTAGCTAGTCAAATGTCTCAGTGGGAGTGTTACAGGAAAGCTTTCTTACTCCAGCCACCATGGATACTGGGATGAATCAATGTAAGCAGATTGATTTTTCTCAGGTCTTTAAATGCTTAAGCTGGTACCTGGCCTTTGCTGTATCTCTTACTTGTAGGTAATAGCTGGGAATTGCAGGTGAAGGAATACAACTTATCAACTAGTTTATGCTACACCCCCCGCCATGATTCATTGGATGTGTCTGAAAATGCCAGTTGGAAAATATATTCGTGGGATTAGGAATGAGCACGTCTTGCCTGAAATCTTGTGGTTTAGCTTTAGTGCTTAAGAGAGTCAGGCCGTGTCTTTGAAATATTGAGCTGGCTGACAGCTTAAAATCCGAAGTTTCCTTTTAACTTGAGCCCAGCTTTGGAGGAAAAAGGGGTAGTGCGGGGCTGGATTTTATATAAGGCTCTCCAAAGAGAATTCACTTAAGTATGTTTGCTGGCAGGGCACTGGGAACTCCTCACCCTCCTCCCTAAGTTCTGCTGTCAGTGCATATCAACAGTGGGTCAGATAACTGACATCAGGCCCTCTGAAGTCTGTTGTGGGCCTTGTTAAAAAAAAAATCATCATTTTCCTTTCATGAATAATCACATAAAATGGCCTAAGTGACGTGTCTAGGTTTTGTTAAGCTGTTTATGTTTTTAGGAACAAATCTTGATAATCTTTTACAAATTTTATTACATTTATTTATTTGTGTATATGGAGCTCACACTTCCAGAACTTGCTTTTCTACTTCAACCATGTCTGTTCTGGGAACCGAAGTCAGATCATTGGACTTGGCAGCAAGCTCCCTTATACACTGAGTCATCTGGTTCTAAACCTTGATATTCTTATATCCTTTATTACTAGCTAGGTGTGTATGGGTTTTTATAAATGTCTGATAACATCAGCTATCACCTCAGATCTACTAAAGATACTCAGAATAGTAATATACTGCAAAGTCATGACAAGTGTGGTCTCTGTGAACCTCTAAAGGGGTAATGAGCATTAAAACAGAGAGCAAACTACAACATAGCCTTGGGGCTTGATTCTTGTTGACATTTTCCCCATCTCTGAGCACAGTGAGTCCTCTGTTTCTTCATCTATGCTTTGAAGGTGAATCTATCTGTCCACCATTACAGAACCTTTGAAATAAGAGGTCTTGTTTTGTTTTTGAGACAGGACCTCAGGTATCCCAGGCTGGCTGGCCTTGAACTCACTATGTAGCCAAGGATGACCTTGAACTCCTAATCCTCCTGCCTTTACTATCCAAGTGCTGGGATAAGAGGCATGTACCACCATGCTAGGTTTAGGAGATGCTGAGGTTCAAACAGGGCTTTGTGGGAGTACTCTATACCTGAGCTACTTTATTACCAGCCAGGAATAAGAGTTTGATACTGGGATTGGACAGATGACTCAGTAGTGAAGAACATTGGCTGCTCTTGTAGAGGATGCTGGTTTGGTTCCCAGCACCCACATGGTGGCTAACAATAATCTGTAACTCAGTTCCAGGGGATCCAATGTCTTCTTCCAATGTCCTCTTCTAACTTCCTTGGGCATTGCACTACATGAGTGTACTTATATACATGTAGGCAAAATACTTATACACATAAAATAAAAATAAAGAGTTCTAATATTGCTTATGAATCAAAGCACCTACTCTACATGCAGGTTTGATTGTCAGTATGACTGTTGTATTATCTTAGTCAATGAGATCTCACATTAAAAGCATAACAAGGGGCTGGTGAGATGGCTGAGCAGGTAAGGGTGCTTGCTGCCAAGTCTAGTGATATGAGTTCAATCCCTGGTACTCATGTGGTGGAAGGAGAGAACTGACTCCAAGTTGTCCTCTGACTCTCACACCGGCAAAATTGCACATGTGAGCATACACACACACGCACACACACACACACACACACACACACACACGTGCAATTCTAAAAAAGCATAATAAGGTGTGAGTAATGGTACAGTCTTCCAACGGGGCTTCATCCCTAGTCCCTCCTGTAAGATCCCCTTTACAAAGAGTTAAAAGGTTACCACTTTGAAAAGACAATATTCTGACCTTTATTCCACAGTAAGAAGAATAGGTATATGCAGCTTGCATCTGAATAAGCTTAGAATTAGTGAATTTCACATTAGTGGAAGGGAAAACTCGGTACTTAAAGGGCTCAAGAGGCTAGAAAGTAAAATTAGCACACTTTCTGAGCTCTATTAGAGAAGACTTCTTGGAGAAAGGGGGTTTAAAAGAAAGCAATAAAAACAGCTTTGTAAAGAGGTTGAAAATAGGAATGATCCATTTTGGGATTTGCAGAGAGCTGAGTGAGGTCTGAAGTTTGGTTTGGTCAGACATACTACGGGCCTGGGAATTGTAGCTCAGCTGGTAGAGTGTTTTCCTAGCATGCATAAGGCTCCAGGTTCAGTCCTCAGCACCACATAAACCAGGTATGATGGTTCACACCTCTAATCTTAGAACTTAGGAGAAGGAGGCAGGAGGATCAGAAGTTCAAAGTCATTCTTGGTTACATAATGAATTTTAAGTCATCCTGGCCTATATGAGACTCTGTCTAAAAAGGAAACTATTTAGGATGTTAAAGGAGTGAGATGGATGCTGGAGAATTAGAAATCCAAGTCATTTTTGGCTGCATAATAAGTTTTAAGCCATCCTGTGTTATATGAGAACCTGGTATAAAACAAAAAACAACCAAACCAAAAAGACAAGGTGTGGTGATGATGCTTGCCTTTAATCTCAGCACTTGGAAGGCAGAGGCAGGTGACTGTGAGATTGAGGCCAGCTTGGTCTACATAGTGAGTTCTAAGCCACCTGGGGCTACAGAGAGACCCTGTCTCAGAAAAAGGATGGAGCCGGGCGTGGTGGCACATGCCTGTAGTTCCAGCACTTGGGAGGCAGAGGCAGGCGGATCTCTGTGAGTTCAAGGCCTTCCTGGTCTACATAGTGAGTTCCAGGACAGCTGGGGCTACAGGGAGACCCTGCTTCAAAAAGACAAAAAAAAAGGTTGGAGGTGGGGAATAGATGGGGTGAAGAGATGGCTGAGCAGTGAGCAGTTAAGAGCACTTGCTGCTCTTGAAGAGGACCATTCTCAGCAGGGTGCTCACAACTACCTGTAAATCCTCTTCCAGGGGATTCAACATCCTCTTCTGGCCTCTGTGGATATCTGCACTCATGTTCACATAGACACACACATAAATTAATTTTTTTTAAAAAAAGACTAGATTGTTAAAGATCAGAATTTATAATGACAATGCTCAAAATCATGAGCCAAGAAATGCGTATGAGGATAACTGACTTTTTCCCATTTGGCTCTCTGTTTCCTTCAGCTGAAGCCGGGACAGAACAGCTGCAGGGACAGCGCCAGTGAAAGTGCCAGTGGAGAATCGAAGGGCTTCCACCGGAGCAGCTCGAGAGAGAGGCTCAGCGACGTAAGTTTAAAGGGCACGAGGCAACTCTGCAGTACCATACAGTCTCAGTGCAGGTCTCATATTAACTGCCCTTCCTTCAGTTCACTGACTTTCCTGGTATATGTGTTTGTGTCTTTCAGTTACTGTGCCTTGCCAAAATGTAGGCTGACTTAAAATGTATTTAAAAAAAATTACAGTGCTATAAAGGTGACTCAGTGGGTAAAGTGCTTCCTGTGTGACTCCAAGACCACAGTTAGGATCCCCAGAATCCAAGTAAAAGCCGATTGGGCTTGGTGTCCCATCCACAGTCCCATTAAGTGGGAGGTAGACATGGGGAATCCCTAGAGCCAGCTGACTTGCTAGACAATGCAGAACAGATAGCCCTGGGTTCAAGAGGAAACCTTGCTCAATCAAAACAGTAGCTGGGTGTTGTGGTGCATGCCTTAAATCCTAGCATTTGTCAGTCAGTCAGGTGAATCTCCTGGAGATCGAGGCCAGCCTGTTCTACATAGTGAGTTCTAGGTCTTAAAAACCCAAGATAGATAGATAGATAGATAGATAGATAGATAGATAGATAGATAGATAGATAGATAGATAGATAGATAGATAGATGATAGATAAACAAGCACATAAGTAGAGTGATCGAGGAAGACACCCAATGTCAGCCTCTGGCTGTGCACTGTCAGATACATGAGAATGCACATACACACATGCAAAAAAAAATTATAGTGCAGTTGGGAATAATTTTTGCCTAACAAACAAGAAATGGCCCATCAAAATGGGTCAATGGTAAGGGTACTTTCTGCCAAGTCTGAAGACTTGAGTTTGATTCCTGGGACCCACATTGTAGAAGGAAAGAACTCTCTTTCCCAAATTGTTCTCTGCCATTCACATAGATGAGCTGTGACATGCTCACAAATACACTAAATAAATAAATGTTGAAAAAAGAAGAGATTGCAAAGAGAGCTAGAAATACTTTAATTATGTAATACTTCCTAGTGGAATCAAAGCAGCAGGCAGAGATTTTATACCCAAGAGATGGCATCACTTTGCTATAGGCTCTTAATAATTTCTTCACCTTGCAAATCAGTAACAGTCCATTTCTATAGTTCTTTTTTTGTTATGCTTTTTTGAAAGGGATACCTACCCAGCCACTCACTTATCAAGAGAAAGAATCAGTAATCAATTTCCTGGCAGGTTTCTATGTGGGAAAACTTATAAGAACAAACCATGCCCCTCCCCTCCTCTTGACCTACCTCCTGCCTCCTGTGCACCTGCAAACCTGTCCCCCACCCCCATACACACACTTTCTACATGTTTTGAGGTTCTATAGTCTTGTTAATAAAAGGATTTAGAAATAGAGTGGAAAGGACACTCAAGGACATTTAGAGTGAGAAAAACCACAGGACAGGCAAGCTGTAAATTTCAGACTCAGGGGTCACAGCTTGTACCCAGTCAGCCAGGTTAGGCCACCTATCCTCAATAAGCAAATTAAATGTGCCAAATTAATAGTGAAAAGCCACAAAAAGGAGAATTATTCAATGTGACAACATTGGGTAGAGGCTCAGAGATACAGGGACCCCCTCAAGTCTGTCTTCAGGATCCTAACATGAAGGTAGGATTTAAATAGAATGCAAGAAATATTTATGACAGTCGTCCAGCTGAGTGTGATTCCCTGCCTACCACTGTCTCAGTGCCAGGGCTCTCCTGCCAGATTCTCTGACTAGGTGTCAGTCTTGTTACAGGAGACAAGTCTCTCTCTTGGCTGTACTCAGGACTTGAGACTTTTCTGCTCCTGAGAACTATCTACCTGCTCTAGACTCCCCTGATCCACCTCGCTGTGTTTTATTGGCTGCACCAGCACAGCAGGCCACTGTAGACTCTTGCTTGCTTCTTGCACTTGTATGATCACCCTTGCTGATCATCTTTGCCCTAGTGAGTAATGCTTGGAAGTTGACTTGGAAATAGCCTCAGTGGAAAGAAATATTTATTAATGATGTCAAGAAGGTAACATTAGCAGCGTAAGTGCAGGATGAGGGATGAGGGATGAGGGAAGGAGAGAGACAGACAGACAGATGGACAGATCAGTTTACAGTCTCCAGCCATAAGAAATAGCAGAGATAGGATCGATATTATATGTAGAAACAGTTCTTTTGCTCCAGTCTTCCTGTCCTTCTGCTCTCCAAAGCAATAATCTTCATTACAGTGTAAAAGATATGTTAATTATTAGTGATTTTTCATCATGGAAAAAGAGAAATTATACTTTTAGTTTTCAGTGTAATAAACATGGAGTGATGGATATATATAATTCTTAATCACAAGTATGTTAAGAGTATGTACTTGGAACTGTTTCTGCTAAGAATTGTCCCTTCAGATAAAAGATTGCAAATTTCTTCAGCACTGTGCCATCCCAGATGATACTATTACATTACACTCACCCATTCCATGTGATAATACTGCATTACTCTCACCCCTCTCATGTGATAATACCACATCACACTGGCCCATTCCATATAGTAATATATATTACTCTGATCCATTCTATATGAATATCCTCTATCACGCTGACCCATGGGATAATACTACATTACTCTGACCCATTGCATCTGATAATGCATTACTCTGACCCATGACATATGGTCCATTACATATGAGCACATTGCCGCTCACCATTTCATGTGACAATGCTGCACCACCTTGACTTGTTCCATCTGATTAACCACATCCCCCTGCAATAATACTGCATTACCCTGACCCATTCCAGGTGGTAATACTGCATTACTCACATTCCATCTGATAAACTTCATCACCCTGACTCACTGCATGTAGTAAACTACTCCATACTGATACAGTCCATGTGATAATTCTACATCACCCTGACCCATTGCATATGGTAATAATACATTATCCTGACCTATTATATATTACCCATCCCCATTCTATGTGACAGTAACACATCACCCAGACTCATTGCATGTGATAAACTATATTACCCTGACACATTTTATGTGATAATCCCACATTACTTGGACCCATTTTGTAATAGAACATCTCCCTGACTCCATTTGTTAATACCACATTACCCTGACCCATTCCATATGATAATGAGTACCCCACCCCTTTCCATATGATGTACTATATCACATTGACACATTCCATGTGACAATACTGCCTTACTCTGATGCATTCCATGTGATCATACTATATCATCTTGTCTCATTCCATTTGATGAACTATATCACCAGACCCCTTTCATATAGTAAAGTATATAAACCTGGCCCATTACATGTGATAATACTACATTAACTCATTCCATGTGATTAAAAAAAAAAACTGATACTACAGTACCCTAAACCAATCCATATGATAACACCCCATCCCATTCCAAATGATAAACTATATTAACTTGACACATTCTATGTAATAATACCACATTAGTATAACTATTTCATCTGATAAAATTAATCATCCAAAGCCATTTCATAGGGGAAACTTCATTATACTGACATATTCCATGTGATAATTCTATATTACTCTGGCCAATTGAGTATGATACATTATCTAGACCCATTCCACATGATAATACTACATTACTTGACTCATTCCCTCTAATAATACTACCTCACCAAGACCCATTCTATGTTACAATACTCATCACTCTGACCCATTTGATATGATAATGTTACCCTGACTTATTCCCTCTGATAATACTATATCACCCTTACCCCTCATGTGGTCTGACCCATTTCATGTGGTAATACTGCATTACTTTGATCCATTCTACATGATAATACTACATTGTTGTGACTCATTCCATCTAACACTACTGCATTATCCCAATATATTTTATATAATACATTATCATACCCAGTCTATGTGATAATACTATATTCCTAGATTCACTCCATCTGATAAACTATACCACCCTGACACATTCCGTGCAGTAATAATATATAACCTTAACACATTCTTTGTGACAATCCCATCTTCCTCATTCCATATGATAATACTACATTATTCTTAACATACATTCCATATGTTAAGCCAGCATCACTCTCGCCCATTCCATATGGCATTACACTAGCTCTTTCCATTTGATACTGCATCACCCTCACATATTCCATTTGATATTGCCATATTACCCTGGTCCACACTACATGCCAACCCTGTATTACTTGGGTGTATTCCATATGGTTATATGACATATCTTAACATATTCCATGTGATAAGACTGTATTGCCCTGACCCATTCCACATGCTAATCCTGCATTATCATGTTCCATTGTTTATGATATTGCTATTTATATCTATGACTCCATCAACCACAGTAGACAGCCCAAGACACAGCTTGTTTCCTACTCTTCCAAGTTTGTATGGTTTGTTATGTTGAACTTTGAATTCTTACATAACTTGATCAGAATAAGCAAAAATATTGTTACAGTATCCCTTAATATATTATTAAACCAAGAGTTCTACTATGAATGTATTTTTGTGAGAATGCTTGTTTTTTCCCCCATGGGTTTCATTAGTTTTGTGATAGAAGTATATAAACATAAAACAATAAGTACTTTGCTGACCTAAATTTCTAATAATTAATGCTTACATATCTCTTCTGAGATTTTGTTATGTGTTTTGTTTTTGTTTTCTGAGACAGTCTCATGTAGCCCAGACTAGCCTCAAACTTTTTATGATGACCTTGAACTCCTGATAGTACTGCCTCAGTCTTCCAAGTACTGGGATTATAAGCTATCATGGACCCACACATCCCACTTGTTCTGTCTTTAGTGTGAGATCTTACTGACTCTGACAGTTATTCCAGGGTTACTTAGTCAGATTTCCACCTGGCGTAGCGAATGGAAGCTGTGTCCGTTTAGAGAACTGTCAGTGATTAGAAGTAGTGTGTGTGTGTGTGTGTGTGTGTGTGTGTGTGTGTGTGTGTGTGTAAGCTGGGGGTGGACAAGTCTCACCTCTGAACTTACATGGTTTCATAGAAATGAGTCCCAACCTTTTCGTGCCATGGCCAAAAGTGAACTGAAAGTGGATCAGTAATCCAAACATAGGAGCTAAAACCATGGAACACGTAGAGGAAAACAGGTAGAGAAATCTTCATGAACTAGGTTTCCTGAAACCCCTGTTGGTTGCTAAGAACACAACAAACAAGAGGAGTGAGAGGGAAATAGATGAATTGGAGTTTTGTACCTGAAAGGGAATGATCAGGAAAGGGAAGTGACAGGGGGCTGCAGGGATGGCTTGTCCATTAAGAGCATACTGCTCTTGCTGTGGGCTTGAGTTCAGTACCCAGCACCTACATGGGGCAGTATACAACTGCATTTAACTCCAGTTCTAGGGGATCTGAAGCCCTCTTCTGGCCTCCTCAGCCACATGCATGCAGGTAGCACATAAAAGCTCATGCAGGTAAATACACACATGAATAAAAATATTTTTAAGTGAAAAATCAGAACTGATAAGCATTTATTAGTCACTGTAAAGAATCATAGTTCAATAATAAAAGGAAAGTATTTTTAAAATATGCAAGGAACTTAAACAGGTGTTTATGCAGAGGAGACTTCAAAAGGGCTGCTAAATACATGAGAAGAGACTAGTTCTTAGTCACTAGAGATACAAATCAAAACTGAAATGAGGAGACTGAAATGAGGAGCTGCTCAGTAGTTAAGAGCATCTGGTGCTCTTGCAGAGTACCCAAGCTTAGTTTCCAGCACCCACTTTGGGTAGCTCACAACCAGCTTCTAACTCTAGCTCCAGGGGATTCCAGCATCTTCTGGCCTCCAAAGTAGTGCATGCATATGTGCTTACCGCCCCCGCGAACACACACATAATTAAAAATTAAAATAAAATCTTTGTGGCTAGAGAGATTGCTCAGCAGTTAAGAGCACTGACTGCTCTTACAGAGGACCCAGGTTCAGTTCCCAGTACTCACATGGCAGCTAACAACTGTCTGTAACTCCAGTTCCAAGGGATTGGACACCCTCTTCTGGCCTCTGAGGGTGGTGCATGACACAGGTAAAAGATTCATAAAAAATTAAAAAAATAAAATATAAAAAAATATTTAAAAAGCTGAAATGAGAACCACTTTATACCTAGTAGGATTTTTATGATAAAAGCAAAAACAACAAATGTCTGTTGCATGGAGGAGTTGCAGCACCCATATAGTACTGGCAGGAATATAAAATGATGTAGCTCCTGAAGAAAACAGCTTGGTAGTTTCTCGGAAAGTTGAATGTGCAGTTGCCCTGTGACCTAGGAGCTTCATGTTTCCATATACATCCAAGATAATAAAAAACACGAGCTTGTGCAACATTCCAAAACACTGTTCATACAGCAGCCAAAAGGGAAAACAACCTACATGCTCATCAACAGAAGAATGAACAGAGAAAATGTGTGGTGTACATACAAAGCAATGTATGCAGTCACAGCAAAGATGGGCTTTGTGACACATAGCATAAAGTGGATGCACTGTGAAGGTGTCATAGACATGGGGTACTCACCTATAATCCCAGCACTGGGGAGCTTGAGGCAGGAGGATTGCCTATTTGAGGCTAGTCTGAGCCACATAGACTCTGTCTCAATAAAACATAATTTACAAGTCAGCCTAACAGCAGGATTCCTTTTGATACCATGGCAACACTTCAAAGGCTAAAGATGGCATTAATTTTTGCTTCAACATTAGTTAGTAATTAATGACATTAGAGGAAGAGGCAGTGAGTGAAGACTACTGACCAGGTGGAGTGGCACGTGTGTGTAATCCAGCTTCCCCAGAATCTGAGCCGGGAGAATTGCAAGTTCAAGGTCAATCTGGGAAAATTAGCAAGATACCTGCAATTCTATCTGCCGTGCAAGGTGAGGCAAGATGATTGAAAATTCACGATCAGCCTGAGGAATTTTGTAAGACCTTGTCTCAAAATCAGTTTATAAAAGCTAGTCATATGGTGGAGCACTTGCCTAGCATATTCATGAAATTTAGAGTTCAATCCATAGCACTCTGGAATTTTAACCATTACTGGTTTTGACTTCTGGTTTTCAACGTATCCTCTATGCTATTTCTTGTACTTATTTTGTGTTTGCTTGCTTTTTTTTTTTTGGTCTTTTTGAGACAGGGTCTCCCTGTAGCTCCAGCTGTCCTGAACTCACTGTGTAGACCAGGCTGGCTTTGAACTCACAGAGAGCCACCTGCCTCTGCCTCCTAAGGGCTGGGATTAAAGGCATGCCGCACCATGCCCAGCAGTCACTGTGTTTGCTTTCTTGAATATACATAACAGTTTTTTAATGCACTGTCTGCTAATTGCATTGTGTGGTCCTTTTTTTCCCTTCATGATGGGTCATGTTTTTATATTTATTTGTGTGCCTGGTGTCCTAGTTTGGTTTCTGTTGCTCTAGTAACATCATGACCAAAAAGTCACTTGGAGAACATTAAGGGTTTATTTCAACTTGCAACTCCCAGGTCACGATTTAACATTGAGGGAAGAAGGGCAGGAACGGAAGCAGAGACCACTGAGGAACAATACTGGCTTGCTTGCTACCTTTCTTATACAGCCCAGGCCCACCTGCCTGGGGACAGACAGCACTGCCCACAGTGGGCTGAGACCTCCTGCATAAATTAGTGATTAAGAAAATGCCCCACAAACAGGGACATGACCACAAGCCAGTCCTATGGACAAAATTCCTCAATTTAGGGTCTCTCTTCCCAGGTGACTCTTATTTGTGTCAAGTTGACAAAAATCAACTGGCATACCTGGCAATATTTTTTTTTTAATACCAAGCAGTATGAATTATTTCTTGAAGGTGCTACCTATTTTTATTTCTGTAGGTATTCTTTGTTCTATTCAGGGTTGTAACTTATAAATACTTCTTTGATGCTTTTTTCCTGTGCTTTCTTAGTAAGACCAGAAGAGCTCTGTCTAAAGATAATTTTCACCTCTAACTGAATACTCTGCCAACTGCCTGATATAGTAAAAGTATTTTTCCTTTGGTCTGGTGGAAATACAAAGAATTCTCCACCCTAGTGAGTTGGGATGTCATTCCTGCTTCTTCCCAGAGGCTATTTAGTTCACTGGTGTATTTTTTCACCCGTACATGTACTGATGTCAAGCCTATGGGTACTCTTCTACACAGGTATGTCCAACTTGTGGCCTTTCTGTAGCATGTTGAATGTGGCTCAACAAAAAATCTTTTTCTTTCTTTTTTTTTTTTTTTTTTTTTTTGAGACAGGGTCCCCCTGTAGTCCCAGCTGACCTGAACTCACTATGTAGACCAGGCTGGCCTTGAACTCACAATGATCCCCCTGCCTCTGCCTCCCGAGTGCTGGGACTAAAGGCGTGTTGAGGTTAGAGGGCACCTCCAGAGTCAGGTGCTTTCTCCATGTAGGTTCTGGGATGAAACTCATACTATCAGGCTGGTAGCATTCCTTACCTGCTTACACATCTTCCTGGTCTTTAATGATTTTTTTTATTTGTTTATTTTTAATCTACATGTATGAGTATTTTGCCTGCATGTTTGTAAATGTACCCATGTCATGCAGTGTCCATGGAGGCCTGAAGAGGGTGTTGGATACCCTGGAACTGGAATTACAGGCAGTTGTTTGCTGCTATGTGAGTACTGGGAACTGAACCTGGGTCCTCTGTAAGAGCAGTAAGCGCTTTTACCTGCTGAGCCACCTGGCCAGTCTCAGTCACTTACTGTCTTTGTTAAGCTTTCTCCTCTCAATCCTTGGGTTTACAAACTCCATTTTGTGTTCCCTGGATTTGTAAATGCATCTTCTCAACAGCTGGGGAGATTACTTTTTTGTAGTCCAGGGTGACCTTGAACCTGATATGTAGTTGAGAATGTCCTTGAACTCCCGAACCTCCTGCTTGTACTTCCCCTGTGCTAGGATTACAGGCATGCACTACCACCATGCCTGGTTTATGCAGGGCTGTATGTAGAACCAGGGTTTTGTGCATACTAGGCAAGCACTCTACCCACTGAGCCACATCCTAGCCATCAAGGTTAGTCTTCACTGTTAGTCTGTTGCCTGATAACCAAAACCGTCTCTGACATACGTTTTTTTTTTCTATTTTTTTTATACAGGCCTGAGATAAAGAAATGCATTTGGTTCCTATTAGTCCATCATGCCCACTGATGAATTTTCAGATAAGATAAAAATCCCCCTCAGTCTTGTGCTCTCCTTGGTGATATTTTTAGCTGCTTAGACAGTGGAGGCTTGCTCTCAAATGAGGCTAATCAAGACATCCTATTGTTCTAGCTTTGCTTTTTTGAATTCAGTAGAAAAAAAAAAAAGCTTGATGTAGTTGGAAGCTTTGACTCATGGGTAAAGCTTAAACAATCCAGTGTTCTTGAGTTTTCTAAATTAAGTATTCCCAAGCTATGCCACCAGGAAGGTGTATGTAATTGACCACAAGATTTTGATACTTTATTCTGCAAGGAAACATCCTAACTTGGTTAGATTAGCCATGAAGGAAAAAGTTAAGGGAAATAATTGAACACATAAATATTCATGAGGAGTTATTTAAGGGGGTAAAATATTGCTTCTCATTTATGCAGAATTTTATAATTGAGGAAGTTGTCAAAACTTGGGGATTAAACTTGAAAATTTAAGTACACAGGCAAAGCCCTGATTTCCAGACTACAGGCATCTGTTAAAAATAGATAATGACCACACATCCAGGTACATCACTGTATCATGGTGCCTTCCCCAGAGACTTAGAAAGAGGGCAACAACAGCCTCTGCTTCCCTGGGCCTGCATGACCCACAGGCCTCTCTCCAACCCACAGTGCCAGGGAGCATTCTGGGCCTGGCCCCACCCTCACCTCCCTCTACTTCCCTGAGCCTGTACCGCCCACCAGCCTCTTTCCTGGACCCAGGGGCTGACCTTTCCTCTTCCTGATCCTTTACATCCAGACCAACCCAGCTCCTCAGTGCAGTCCCCAGGAGCCCTTGGGGCAGGTTCCCACCCCCATCTGCCTTTGCATCTTTGGGTGGCAAGACTACCAGCTTCCCTAGACCAGAATCTTTCCTGGGCCGGGCTCCAGTCCAAGCCCCAAATTCCTGAGGCCAAAATCGTTTCTGGAGGGATCCAGACCTTAGGAGAAAGCCTGAAATCATCTGATCTTCACCTGACTTGGGCCTCTGTGGGAACTCCTGAAGACAAAAGCAATCTGGCCACTCCAATATAAAATCAAAAGAGAGAACCAGAAGCTTAGAAGAACCAGCTTTTCATGCCCAAAAAGTAAATCACAAAGACACATAAAGTTCACAAAAAGAACTAGACATAAACTTGAAGGCTTGAGTCTCACAAAATAATCACAAACTACAAAAGAAATTCACATGTTAAAAATCATAGAGAAAAAATAATAACATGAAAAACCAAAATAATATAACCGCACCAAATACCAA
>NW_008354022.1:1350471-1351405 GCF_000622305.1 Nannospalax galili | reverse complement strand
GAATTAAGTGAATTTAAAAAGCACACAAAGAAAGAAATCAAAGAACTGAAGGAAGACAGGGATAAACTTCTGAATGGTTAGAAATATTGAAGAATACTCAGGCTGAAATGAAGAAGGAAGTGAAACACTCGGTAAGCAAATTAGAAATGATATGAGAAAACCTCACCAATAGGATGAATGAAATGGAAAACAAAACATCAAGACTGTAAGATAAAGTGGATGAATTAGACCACTCAAGCAAAGATTATGAAAAATTTAAGAAATCACAAGAATGGAATATGCAGGAATAGTGTGACACCATAAAAAAGACCAAATTTATGAATCAAGGGCATACAGAAAGCAGAAGAATTTCAAGATAACAGTGTGGACCAGATCTTCAACAGAATCCTAGAAGAAAATTTCCCAAAATTAAAGAAAGACATGCCCATACAAATACAAGAAACATATAGAACACCAACAGACAGGACCAGAAAAGAAACTCTCCACGGTACATCATAGTAAAAACATTAAACATACAAAACAAAGAGACAATTCTGAAAGCTGCAAAAGAGAAACAAGTCACATATAAAGGAAAACCCATTAGGATTACAGCTGACTTTTCAATGCAAACTATGAAAGCCAGAAGAGCCTGGACCAAAGCATTCCCAGTTTTAAATGACCACAGATGCCAACCCAGACTACTATACCCAACCACAATGTCTATTATAGTCAAAGGGGAAAGAAAAATCTTCCATGACATAAATAGGCTGAAGGAACTCATGTCCAAAAAACTAGCCCTTCAGAGAGTTCTGGAAGCAATACAAAGAGCTGAATAAAGGAATGACTATACCCAAGGGGTTGTGGAAAGAAATTCAATGAAGGTTTAACTGTGGAAAAGTACAGCTATATCAAGAATGTAAACAGAAATAAAAATGACAGGATTCAATGCTCATCT
>NW_008354022.1:1349382-1350337 GCF_000622305.1 Nannospalax galili | reverse complement strand
GGATGGGAAAAAAAATATATACCAAGCAAATGGTACTAAGAAAAAAGCAGGCCTATCAATTCTAATAGCTGACAAAATAGACTTTAAACTAAAACTAATCAGAAGAGATAAAGAGGGTCACTTTATTCTGATCAAAGGAACAATGAATCAAGAAGATATTACAATCATGAACATATATTCACCAAACTCTGGTGCACCCAACTTCATAAAAACAATACTACAGGACTTTAAGACCCAGATTAATCCCAACTCATTAATATTAGGGGACTTCAATACCCCACTGTCTCCATTAGCTAGGTCAACAGGGCAGAGAGTTAACAGAGAGACATCTGAATTAAACAATACCATGTATCAAATGGACTTAACAGACATCTACCAAGTATTTCACCCAAGCACCACATGAACACATGGAGATTAAACAACACACTCCTAAATGATGAATGGATCAAAAGAGAAATTAAGAAAGAAATGAAAGTATTCCTGGAAGTAAATGAAAAGGACAATACAACACCACAAAAACTCTAGACAGGCCAAAAGTGGTCCTTACAGCAAACAAAACCCAAACCCTGCAGACAAGAAGAAATAACAAAAATCAGGGCAGAAATCAATGAAATTGAATCAAAGAAAACAATACAAAGAATCAACAATACCAAGAGCTGGTTCTTTCAAAAGATGAACAAGATTGACAGACCGCTAGCCCAGTTAACCAAAAGAAAGAAAGAGCACCTCCAAATCAACAAAATCAGAGATGAAAGGGGAAACATCACAACAGACACCAGAAAGATACAGAACCTTATAAGGGAATACTTTTAAAATGTATATGCTACTAAATTTGAAAATCTAAAAAAAAAAAAATGGGCATGTATCTAAAGGCATAGGAACCACCAAAACTAAGCCAAGAAGAGATCAAAAGCTTAAACAGACCCATAAAATATAAGGAAATTGAAACAGTATA
>NW_008354022.1:1334157-1348429 GCF_000622305.1 Nannospalax galili | reverse complement strand
CAGATTTTAAGCTGTATTACAGAGCTATAGTCATAAAATCAACATGGTACTTTCAGAAAAATAGACCCATAGATCCAGTGGAACAAAATTGAAGACCCAAATATGAGTAAATGCAATTTCAGCCACCTGATATTTGACAGAGGGCCAAGAATAATAACTGGAGGAAAGACAGCATGTTCAGTAAATGGTGCTGGAAAAACTGGATCTCCACCTGTAGAAGAATGAAACTAAACCCCTATCTTTCACCCTGCACAAAAGTCAATTCCAAATGGATCAAAGACCTTAGTGTAAAGTCTGAAACTCTGAAACTGTTAGAAGAAAACATTAGCAAAACCCTACAAGATAGAGGTGGAGGAAAGGATTTTCTAAACCAGACATCAATTTCTCAGGAAACAAGGGCAAGAATTAACAAATGGGACCTCATTAAACTAAAAAGCTTCTGTATATCAAAGGAGGCAACCAGGGAAGTGAACAGAAAACCCACAGAATGGGAGAAAATCTTCACCAGCGACACATCTGACAGAGGTTTAATATCCAGAATATATCACGAACTCAAAAAACAGAGAATCAAGACAAGAAGCAATCCACTTAAAAGATGGTCTAAGGAGCTGAATAGAGAGTTCTCAAAAGAAGTAAAGATGGCTATGAAACATCTTAAAAGATGTTAAACATAACTAGTAAATAGGGAAATGTGAATTAAATCCACTTTAAGATTTCATCTTACCCCAGTCAGACTGGCTAAGATCAAGAGAACTAATGATACCAAATGTTGTAGAGGATATGGGGAAAGGGGAACACTCATCCATTGCTGGTGGGGCTGCAAACTTGTTCAACCCCTATGGAAAGCAGTGTGGAGAACTCTTAAAAAACTACAAATGAATCTACCTTTTGACCCAGTTATACCACTCCTTGGCATATACCCAAAGAACTCATCCTATTGCAGAGACACTTGTACATCCATGTTTGTTGCTTCTCTTTTCACAATAGCTAAGAAATGGAAGCAACCTAAGTGTCCTGAATTGACGAGTGGATAATGAAAATGTGGCTCATTTATATCATGGAGTTTTACTCAGCAGTGAAGAAAGATGAAATCATGAAATTTGCAGGTAAATGGATGGAACTAGAAACTGTTATACTAAGTGAAGTAACACAGACTGAGAAAAAAAATCGATGTATGTTCTCCCTCATATGTGGATCCTAGAACCAAACCCTGATAAGTGAGTTTGTATTTAGACATAACTACAGGAATCAGGGTAATGGAAAGGAACCTGGGAGGTAAAGGAAAAGAAATAACCTGAAAGAGAAGAACAGTAGGAAATAGGCATTAATAAGGGAGATATGGAAAAAAAATGTGTGAGTTTAAGGGAGGGGGTAGGGAAGGGTATACAAGGAACCTAGGGGATAAAGGGAAAGAAGGAGCTCAAGAGAGGTAGGACCATAGGAGAAGGGCATTAGTAAGGGAGAAAGGGGGGAAATGGGGACACCTTAAGAGGGAAAACCATGATGGAGGGGTGAGGTAATGTGAGAGGTAAACAATGCCTAGCTAGCTTTGAAAACCAGTGAGAACCATATTACTCCTACAAAGTACTGACAAATTATACACATCAGATCAAGAAATATATGTCTAGGTAAAGTTTATCTGAGAACAATTGGTCTTTGCCCAAGATTTATCTACATGACCCACAGTAATTAAAAGGACCAGACTGGTGGAACTAACCTTGGATGTTTAACAGATATACTTTGAGGCCTATAATAAATTGGTCAGAGGGACATAAAGGACAGTTTTCGTTCCTTGCCAAGGTCGACTAGTTCCAGGGGACTATGAGCATATCTCAAAATGTCCTGTAGTGGTGATGGGTCACCTGTCCTCTTGATCAAGGAGGGTGAGGAGACCCTACCAGATGGATTGAATCAGTGCAGTCTACAAAGAGGAGGGTCAACACATTGGAATCATTTCCTCCATGCTTCCAAGTGAAGTCAACCATGGTCGAGCAGGATCTTTGCCTTATCTTCACATAGGCGGAACTGGTAAAAGAAAGGAGCCAGGGGCTCCTCCCAAGCCCATGTGGCCCCTGAGGAACAGATCCTCAAACGACCTTAAGAGTAAAAATAAATTGGTTTATCTGGGCCAACTGTATGGCCTTAAACACAGAAAAGGAAAGTATAACCAAAGATTAAAGGGGCCAATGTAATTTCTTAAGAGTCCATATGTATAGCTAAAGGCTACATAACAAGCAACAATGCCAGACAGGTGATACCTTCTTTTGATTTGTTGGCCAGGGTGGCCCAAGGGACTTCCAGATAGTAACCCAGCATAGAACTGGGAAAATGAACAGCAGACCCCAATCTTATCTAAAGGAATATTGACAACTGATTACTGCTAAATGAGGGACAGCTGACCCTCCTAAAACAAAGACCTCTAGATAGGCTGACTAGATTCACCAGAAGGGCAAGTAGTGGGGAAGGGCTGGGGTGCCAACAACACAGCAGACAGTAGCAGGGATATCAGAGTATAAGGGCTCTAGTAGGGGGAGGGAGCCTGTGGGAGGGTGCCATCTGGGAAGTGGGTGCATAGTCGAATGAGATGGTTTGGGATGTTCTGTGTGATATACACACAGACACCCACACACAGACACGTACGCACGGATATAAATTTAGATTAGGGTGTAAGTTAATTTTTAATGTTTAAAATTTCTTTAATTGAATTTTTGAGAGTTTAATATATCTGGATTATTTTTAAACCCTCTCCCCTAGCTGTACTCTCCTCATAGCCCCCCACTGGATTTCATACATTTTGTCATATATGTTAAGGTCTATCAAGTCAAATTTGTGTCCCCAGATATCCTTTGGTGTGAGTTCATCCACTGGAGCCTGGTTACCCTATCTAGCATCACTCCCTTAAAGAAGACCAATCCCTTTTTTAAAGGTTAAAAACTCATCCAATTTTATGTCTTACAGGGCTTGTATTGAGTTCAATAATATAAAACTATTAATTCACCTGTGAACCTAGAAACTTGCACCCACTTGTGAAAGAGATGTACTCTTGCTCTGGAGTGTGTTACTGATTATGTTAAAGCTGTAGTGAAATGCTTCTTGTCATGTAGTTATTAAAAATAAAAAAAAAAGATTAAAAAAATAATTCTTCAAAGCATTAAAATTTGCTGCTTAATAATTAGTAGATGTGAAAAACATTACCATTGAAATCTACCTGATGACTTTATATCCATGCTCAGATGCCAAGGAGCTCAGAAAGTAACCAACTGTGACTAGTAATAATCAGATATACAGAGACTAGAAACGCATGTGCAAACATCATAATGTCAATTGCATTAAAAATGAAATTTTCTGTATGAAGCTGTGTATTTTAATAATGAAATGGAGATCTTTCTTAAAGTTTAAAACCTCATTTAATTTTATGTCTTATAGGGTTTATACTGAGTACAATATTGTATAACTGTATTAATTCAACTGTAAACCTAAAAATTTATAGCCATTTTTGGAAGAGATGGATCTTAGCACAGAAAATTGTTATTGACTATGTCAGTGCTATTGTAATGAAATGCTTCTTCTAAGTGTTTGCTTATTAAATAAATAGTTTAAAAAAAGGAAGAAAGAAAGAAAGAAAGAAAGAAAGAAAGAAAGAAGGGCACCAATAGAACCAGTGAACACTTTCCTCATATAGAATGGGTTCACATAACAGAGAGAAGCTGAGAAGCCCCAAGATGTATAGCTGGTGGCCAGAGTCCCAGAAGAGCTGCCCTGAAGACTGGCATATTTAAAATCCAGCTAATTCCCTTACAGTCTGAAATCAAAGTGACACAGGGAAAATCAGGGTCCCCTCTTAGGGTTTTTAGTCTCAATGTCAAGAGAATTTAGGAATGGACTCAAATGAAAGCTCAAGGACAATTTTAGAGTTTCAAAGAGAAACTCCTCAGGGGAGGTAAAATACAAATCTCAGAAGCTGTCTGGAGGAGAATGGGGGAAAGAAGAAAACAAAGGTATGGAGGCAGATACAGGGTGGCCTAGCCTCTGCATGTCAGGGAGGGGAGCTTTAGAGAAAGGGTTAGGAAGCCCAGGGGCTGGAGAGATGGCTCATTGTTCAAGAGAACTGGTTATTCTTGCAGAGGATCTGGGTTGGGTTCCCAGCACCCACATGGCAGCTTAACAACCTCCTGTAACTCCAATTCCAGGGGTTCTGATACCCTCTTCTGATGTCCGTGGGCATGGGACAACATGGGTGCACTTACATACATGCAGGCAATCTACTCATAAATCAGTAAATATTTTCATTACATCTCTTCTTCACAAAGTAGTATGTTCAACATTGTATTGAAAAAAAAAAAAAAAAAAAGAATTTGGAAGCCCAAAATGTTTGGAAATCCAAAGACATGCTCAGATACAGGGTGGAAAGAGGAAACGGAGAGGTTACGTTTCTTAGAAGAATTCTGCAAAGCAGACTGACTTAGGAAACTGCATGTCTGGTGCTGACAAGCTACTGTGCAAAAGCAGGGATTCCAGGCAAGAAAAGTTCACCATCTTATGACCACATGAGTTATTTCACTAAGTTGCCTGCCCTCCTAGGGGTAGTCCTGTGACCACGTGATTGACCCCATCAGCCAGAATGTTAGGTCTCCACCCAGACCAGAGATTTTATTCTCTCAACCAGGGATTTTTGTCTTAAGGAGGCCTTTCTTGCTGCTGTAACAAGAGGATAAAATATGATGTCCTAGATAGGAGTTCCAGAGAAATTCTCTCTTATCTAAGGGGAGGATCAGGCCTATGTTTTCCTTAGTTCTGAGATTAGTGATGGCCCATCCACATCAGGAAAGTCTTTCTGCTTTCATGAGTATTTTGATTTGAATGTGAAATACCTCTAAAGGTACAAGTTCATAGTGTTTGAGCCAATATCTAGGTGAACCATGGCTTAGTGTAGTCTTCAGAAAGTTAACCATCACAGTCACATTCTAAAGTTCCTAGACAAATAAGGTGAGGAGAGGTAATGGACACTTTTCAACCCATTTTAGCTTGTTATTTAAAAACTCACTAGATGGGCTGGAGGGGTGACTCAGGGGTTAAGATCACTTGCTATTCTTGCAGAAGACCTGAGTTCCATTCCCAGCACTTACATGACAGCTTACAACTACCTATAACTACAGCTTCAAGGGATCTGACAAACTCTTCTGCCTTCCACGGATACCCACCCACCCACCCCTACTGCACGTAAATAAAAATATTTAAAAACTCACTGGAAGCTGGGTGTGATAGCACACACCTTTAATCCCACCGCAGGCAGGTGAATCTATATGAGAGCAAGGCCAGCCTGGTCTACATAGGAGTTCCAGGCCAGCTGGGTGTGACAGGAAGACCCTGTCACAAAAAAAGGCAAGTCTCAACAAGATGCTACACAAATTGCAGTTGAAAGATTTTGAGGTTCAAGGTGAACACTAAGGTGGATTGTTCTTTGAGAGTTAGACACTTATTAGCAGAGTTATTAATACTGTAGACAGACATCAGTGTGACTGGGGCTCTGAGGAGTGTTCAGCCCCACATAGCAGAGTGGGGTCCCCTGTAGGTTTCAGAGGAAGGGGGAGGTTCTATACCATGTGACTGATGAGTAGCCTCCAATAGTACTTGCAGTCAGGCTGTCTCTGAATTAGCTATGAGGGCAGGGAGGGCAAGAATCTAGAAAAACAAGTTACTTCAGTTCTGGAAATCAAAGTAATGTAGTTTCAGAAATTGTCACAATTAACTCAAAATGCAGGAGCTTTACAAAATCGTGTGGCCCCAGATGACAGGAGCTAAAATTGGACTTTGATTTTCCTATGAAGGTGGTAATGAGAGGAAATAGAGAAAAGCCAGAAGACACAGGAGAGCCAGTCTGAGCACAAAGAGGGAAATAGGAGGGCTAAGCAATCAACGTTGAAGGCACATGGTGTCTCTGACACTTTTTTTCAAGCTGTTCCTCCCTTTTTTAGTTTTTGATGCAAGGTCTAATATACTCAGGCTGGTCTTGAACTAAGTATGTAGCCAAAGATAACCTTGAACTTTTGATCCCCCTTTCTTCTCCACTTCCTGAGTGTTGGGGTTGCAGGTGTGCACCTGCATGCTCAATTGATGCAGGGCTGTGGATTGAACCCAGAGCCTTGTGCATGCTATACAAGTACTCTTGCCAACTGAGCTACATATCCAGCTATTTGCTTTATTTTTAGTTGACTTTCCCTGGTAAAAATACATCCTATGTCTTGGTGAACTTAAATAATCTTATCTCTAAAATATATATATATGAAGATTTTAGCTTGTTTTCATTCATTATCCAAATTTCATTTCTGTTACTGTGATAAAGTACTCTGTTCAGAAGAAAACAATTTTAGGGGAAAAGGAAGTTTATTTGGTTTGCAATTCCAGGTGACAGTCCATCATTATGGGGAAATCAAGGCAGGAACTTGAAGCAGCTGGTCACATCACATCCACAGTCAAGAGCACAGAAAGATAAGTGCATGCTTAGTGCCCCATCAGCTTTCTGTACTCTTACATAATTCTGGACCCAAATCCAGGGTATGGAGCTACCCACTGTGGGCAGGTCTTCCAACATCAATTTACATAATTAAGACAATCCCCCACAGACATGCCTACAAGCCAACCTGATCTAGACAATCCCTCATAGAGACTCCTTTCCCAGTTGATTGTAGGTTGTGTTAAGTTGACATAAAAACAGACAAAAATCAAACCAAAACACTAGAGGAAAACCTGTGAAAGGAGCTTACTTTGTGATCCATGAAATAATGGACTCCTGTGATTCCTGGCTATGGTTCTTTTCTTCACTCCTGAGAGGGAGCAGCAGAGCAGGGAGCTGTGCAGGTAGGATGTCAGACACAGTCAGTTCCTAGTAAGAATTTAAAATACTCAGTTTAAATGACCCCAGGGTGAGAACCCCCATGCTTACCTATAGCTGATGTACATCCATCCACCCTATACTCAGGGAGCTGTAATAGTAGCTGTACCCCCCTCTTGTGGATCTATAATGGGTGGAGCAAATCTATTTTAGACGGATAATCAATTTTGAAATCACTTGCTATAGGTAAGCTATTAAAACAGAAATGTTAACTTCATGAGTTTAATGAGGAGCTTCAAAGACAGCTTAGTGACAGAGAGGTAAAGAAAGGCAGGTAGAGGGGCAGAGAGAAGAGGAGAAAGGATGTGTAATGAATATCTACTTTCAATGGGACTCTGTCTCCCTCCTGGAAAATATGTTTCAATGGTGCATCCCATTACTGTCCCCATGGCCTGTGGTAGCATGAGAAGGAGACAGTGTGTGTTCCTAACGAAGCTGTCTTTCACAGTAATGAGATGCAGGATGATAATTTACAGAGATGGGTACAACCATGGTCAGATCTGCAAACAGACACAACCACCCCCTCCACCCTGCAGAATGAAAACCCCAGGCTGAGCAGGAGATGGCTTAATGAGCCCAGAAATGGCCTGCCAGGCAGCCTGCTGACTGTGTCCTCATCCTGCACCCTCCCGCTGACAGGCTCTCCTCCTCTGCTTTCTCAGCTTCCTCCTGGTCTTCATTTCTGCCTACTGCATTGGAAATATGAATGAATTGGTGAGTCTCAAATAAAAATGAAGCCCATTTCATTATTCTACAGAAATTTTTGCCTAAACATGGGTATATTAGGTAGTACAGGAAAGGCTGCTTTTGTTACTGTTTTGTTTTGTTTTTGAGATGGTCTCTTGTATTCCAGGCTGGCCTCAAACTCTCTATGTAGTTGAGAATGACCTTGAACTGTTGATCCTCCTACCTCCAACTCCCAAGTGGGTTTGGAACCAGGACTTTGTGCATTCTAGGCAAACACTCCACCGACTGATCCCCAATCAGCCCCAGCCCGAGGCCTAGCTCCAGCCCTGATTCAGAATTCATAAGCATGTCAGATATTTTTGAAATTAAGCAAATGTTTTTTTATTTAAAGAGAAAGAAATTTAAGGGGCAGGAGAGATGGCTTAGTAGTTAAGAGCACTGACTGCTCTTGCAGTGGACCAGGGATCAATTTCCAGCACCCACATGGCAGTTAACATCCATCAGTTCAGAAGGGGCTCTGATACCCTCTTCTGAACCCTGAACATTGCACTACACAGGTAACAGGTATACTTACACACATGCAGGCAATACACTCTTACATAAAAAATTAAAGTAATAAGTAAAGTATTTAAAAAATAAAGAGAAAGAAATTTAAATCTGTCCTCTGATTCAATACAAATAAACATATAGCTCATTAAAAAATTAGCTTTTCCTTTTCTTTTTCCCTCCCTCCTTTTTCTTTCGAGACATCATCTGGCTATGTTGTCCTGGTTGTTCTAGAACTTAGTACATGAACCAGACAGACCTTAACTGTCTGGTGATCTTTATATCTATGTTTCCCAAGTGCTGGTATTGCAGGCATGTGCCACTACCCCTAACACAGTGTAGCCCAGACTAGCCTCAACTTTGCAATCCTCCTGACTCATCCTCTTCAGCCACCATGGCTGGCTTGATTTTTCAAATCTAATTTGACTTAGCTTTTTCTTGATTTCTTGTCTGTAAGAAAAAGGGAAGCCACCAATTCTTCTCATTAGAACTGCCAGGGTGGGGGCTAGAGAGATGGCTCAGTGGGTAAAAGTGCTTGCTGCCAAGCCTGATCACCTGAGTGTGATCACCAGAACCCACGCTGTGGAAGGAGAGAACAAATTCCTGAAAAGTTGTCCTCTCACCTCCAAGAGTGCCATGGCACAGTCACACCCCCACAGAGACACACCCATAAAAAAGAAGTAAAGAATTATTAAAATAAAATTTTTAATTGCTTGGAGGAATATACGAAGTAAAATGAACATCACAGAAGAATGGTTCTGTGTTGTCAGGCAAAGCATCATGGCCTGCTTTCTGTTCAAAGCCCTAGCAGCTTTCTGGTGTCCTGTATCTTCTGAATGTAGTGCCTTCTGTCAGTGAGCAACTCAGAACACATTTCCAGCTTTGAAAATGCTATTTCCAAACATTAGTTCCATTTTGTAGCACAATTGTTATCTGTGGTCTGGAGGTTTGAGAGGCACTTAAGTATTTTCTGACTTGTTGAACTATTATTACTAAAGTTTTCAAACATTTTCAGCTAGGACATAGAATGGGCATGCAGCCTTTTGAGGGCAGGGTGACAGAGTAAGGTGGACTGTGATGGGCACCATCCATCCCCCCACTTTTCGCTGTTGCTGATGCTGATGTAAAAATGACACAACCCTTATCTCAAAGGGAATAAGAAATAGTTGGTTCTAAAGCCAAATATGAGTGACTGTGGACCAGAAACATGGATTCAGGCTACTCCAAATACCATGTTCCAATGTGCTGACAGTTTTGTGCCGGTTAGTTTTGCCAACTTGGTACAAACTAGAGTCACCTGGGAAGAAGGAATCTCAACTGAGAAATATCCTCCATCAGACTGGCCTTTGGCCCATGTCTGTGAGGCATTTTCTGGATTGCTAATTTATGCAGGGGGCCCCAATCCACTGTGGGTGGTACCATCCTAGGCAGGTAGGCCTGGGCTATGTAAGAAAGGTAGCTGAACAAGCCAGGGGGAGCAAGCCAGTAAGCAGCATTCCTCCACAACCTCTGCTTCAGTTCTTGCCCCCAGGCTCCTGCCTTGGCTTCACTTGATGTTGGGCTATAAGCTATAAAATGGAATAAAGTCTTTTCTTCCAAAATTGATTTTGATCAGCATTTTATCACAGTAACAGAAAACATATTAGAGCAAGTTCTGTGAAGTTTTTATAGTAACAGAACAAAGAAAGTCACAAATCAAGATGCTTTTCAAATACATTGGTGGGCTCCATAGGGAGATAGGTTACAGCAAAAGGGCAAAACTATTACAGGACTTGATTTAATCCTCTGGGAGGCAGAGCCAGGCAGATCTCTGTGAGATCAAGGCCAGTGTGGTCTACGTAAGGAATTCTAGTCTAGCTGGGGCTACAGGGAAGTCCTGTCTCAAAAACAAAACAAAAACAAACATAAAACAAACAATATTATAGGACAAGCATGCTAGCTAATGATATATTTAGCTTTTTGATCGTTAGAATCTAGTGATTGACTAAGGATACAGTCAAAGGCTTTGATAGTCACAAGGATATTAGAAGTGGGCAATGGATGGCTTTCAAATAAGCTAAAAATAGTCTTGGATTATTTGGTTCTGATCTGTAATATTTTAACTCTCCATTATCACAAAGTTCAGTCATTTGACTTTGTAGATTCTTTTTTTTTTTTTTTTTTTGTTTTTTTGAGATTGTCTCCCTTTACCCCAAATCTCCCCGTTTGCTGAGTCTCTGAAGTGAGAAGTGTACTGTATTTTCATTCAGCCAGCAAACTGTAGCCTCAGTTTTGCTGACTCTATGGCTAGTCCCAGAATAGTTCATTCTCTGCCCAGTGCATCTCAGCAGGCACTTGTCACTTCCCCCAGAGCTGTAGCAGCTGTTGGCCCAGTAATGCCATGAATTTGTCTCCCTGTGCTGCCAGGACAGCTGCCAGCAGCAGCTCTGGATAGATTCTTCTTTGGGTTGTGGAAACTATTCAACTTGGGATACGGCAGGTTGTCCAGGACTGAAGGCAGTCCACATGGATTCAGCCCACCCTTTCCCAGGCCAGTCTCACTCTGGCTCCATTTCGGCCATTCATCGTGGGTTAAGTTGGGTGTTTTGTTATTTTTTTTTTTTTTTTTTTGGTCTTTTTGAGATGGTCTCCCTATAGCCCCAAGCTGCCCTGGAACTCACTGCCTGCCTTTGCCTCCTAAAGGCATGAACCACCACACCCAACTGACTTTGTAGATTCTTTAACATGTGAGGTTCTTTTGTTTTTTTTTTTTAATCCTGCAAACTTCACAATCCTAATATCTTATGTCCTGACCTTTGGTGACCAAGGCCATTGCCAGAATTGGGACTCCAGCTCTGGAAGAAAAGAAATCTGTTTCATAGATAGAATTTCTGTTCAAATGTTTCAACTAAATCGACCATGGTGGCTCATACCTTGAATCCCAGCACTTGGGAGGCAGAGGCAGGTGGATCTTTTGTGAGTTGGAGGCCATCCTGGTCTACATAGTGAGTGCCAGGCAATCCAGGCTGTGCAGTGAGACCCTGCCTCATAGTGAAGAAAAATGTAGCAGAGGAGAGGGGAGGGAGTGTCAATTCCATGGGTGTTTGGTAAAGTAATTTGAAAGTGGGATTTTTTTTTTTATGAAAGCCAGTTATGGAAATCACAGTTTAAAGCCATGAATCCCTTCCCTTTAAAAAGAAGAAAAAAAGAAAAAAAAAAAAAAGCCGGGCATGGTGGTGCATGCCTTTAATCCCAGCACTTGAGAGGCAGAGGCAGGTGGATCTTTGTGAGTTCGAGGCCAGCCTGGTCTACATAGTGAGTTCCAGGACAGCTGGGGCTACAGAGAGACCCTGTCTCAAAAAGACTAAATAAATAAATAAAAATTAAAGAAAAAGAAAAAAAATGGGGGAGGAGGGCTAAGATTTTAGCTCACTTGGTAGACATGTGCCTATGATGCACAAAGTCTTAAGTTTACTCCCCAGGTCTGAACAAGCCTGCTATGGGTGTACATGCCTGTATTCCCAACATAAATGAGATGGAGGTAGGAGGATCGGGAATTCAAGGTTGGGGTTGAGGAGAGTTTGGGGTCCCCCACACCCACCAGATACAGATCTCTAACCACACACACACATACACACATAGAGAGACTATCCTAGTTTGTTTCTCCACTGCTGTGACAAAACACTCTACCAACTTGAGGAGGAAAGAGTTTGTCTTATAGCTCCCAGATCACAATTCATCAGGGAGCCCAAGGTAGGAACTTAGGGCAGGAACCTGGAAGCAGGAGCTGGAGCACAGACCACAGAGGAGGATCCCTGCTTACTGACTTGCTCCCTGTCCCCTTCTCAGCCTGCTTTCTTATGCAACACAGCCCCACCTGCCCGGGGTGGCACCGCCCACAGTGGGCTGGGCCCTCCCACATCACTCATCAAGAAGATGCCCCTCAGACATGGCCACAGGCCAGTACTATGGAGGCAATTCCCCAATTGAGGCTCCCTCAACTCAGGTGTGTCAAGTTGACAGTAAAGCTATCCAGCACAGAGACACACACACAGAGACTGGCATACCTTCCTGCACATGTATACATACACATGAACATACCTACACACAAAGAGAATTTGAGGAGGCTGGGGAGATGACTCAGCAGTTAAGAGCACTTGCCACTCTTGCAGAGGACCTAAGTTTAGTTCCCAGCACCCATATCAGGATGCTCACAACCACCTTTCAGTCCAGCTCCAGGGAATTTGAAACCCTCTTCTGGCTTCCCTGGGCACTGCACTCATGTGCACATACTGACAGACAGACACATGCACATAATTAAAAACAGAAGGTCATCTTCAGCTACACAATGAGTTCCAGGTCAGCCAGGGATACATGAGACCCTGCTGTTCGTAAATAAATACATATTACTATTAATGAAAATGAGCTCAGTGAGTTGGCAGTTGCAAGTAGCCTCTGATGCTAAGATTCTGCATGTGTGCCTCCTATAGATTGTGAAGTAGATTCAGCTTCAAAGTAGGGAGGGTCCAACATCCCTTGTGTCCTGTGTCTTCAGTGTGTGTATGCCCGCGTATGAGGGAGAGGGGGTGATAAGGCAGGGTGCTTAAATGCTTTGTTGCATTATGTTAATTCTTCGGCAGTGCAATCAAATCCATGTCGTAATTAAAGCTGTCAGTTGGAAGGCAAGCCAATCGCTGCGAAAGCACAGCATAACAAATGAACTGAAATGATTCCGCGTGTAGCTATACAATGCTTCACCAGGCATGAAATTAAATAAGTAATTTGATGTTGACATCAGAAATTGAAATGATACCCACTGTTCCCTCATTCAGTCAGACCTGCATAAACAATGGCCAGAGCAAACACGCACAACAAAGCCCTCCTCTCCACCCAGCTCCTCTAGTAATGCACAATATATATGCAAAATAAGCATATCAGAGCTTGCTTAGACCTCAAGGATGTAATTTGCTTTGGTTTACAATACCACAGGATGCATATGGGGGTGGGAAGCTGGGTTTGGAGGGCTCCATCTCCTTCTGGGATAAAACATTTGCAGGAAGCCAGGTGAACAGAATTCACAAATTCCATGGATTCTCTGTCATTTGGCCTAAAATGAGTTTGGTTCCCAGAGGCAGGAGTCCGGGCTGGTGGAAACCTATCTTGGGTTCTGCCAGGACCTGCTCCAGGGGGGCCTGTGGGTGCACAAAATAGGTGATGTCACATGGTCAGTCATTGGTATAAGTGGTCTCCATGACTACTGTGGAGCTCATTCATATTCTCTCTCTCTCTCTCTCTCTCTCTCCCTCTCCCTCTCCCTCTCCCTCTCCCTCCCCATCTCCCTCCCCATCTCCCTCATCCCTTCCATAATCAGGAGAGAAAATCAAGAACAAAACCGAGTTTTGAAAAAGATTTTTTTTTTTCAATGTGTGTGGGTATATCCACTTGAGTACAGTGCCTGCAGAAGTCAGAAGAGGGTCATCACATCCCCTGGAGCGGGAGTTGCACACACCTGTGGGCTGCCATGTGGGTGCTGGGAACTGAGCTCTGGTCTTCTGAAGGAGGCAGCAAGTACTCGTAACCACTGATCCTTTTCTTCAGTTCCAGCAAGTGCTCTTAACTGCTGAGCCATCTCTCCTGCCCCACTAGTGCATGAGATGACATACCTACTATACCCTTTGTGCTTTGTTCCTCTCAGCTTGTAGGACACACTGAGATGAGTAAGTTTTACTCTGGGAATGCCATAAAGAATACTGTCCTTGTTTGATGTGGACAGTCAAAAAAAAATCATTCCCTCCTGTTTCCATTTGAATGAGAAATGTCGTGGTGCTGTTGTGAGAGACTGAGGAATCATTAGGAGGTAGAGCCTTGCAAGAGGAAGTGACTCTAGGAGCAGGTCTTGAGGTTTTATAGGCCTCCATACTTCCTATCTGTTCTGTTCTGGATACAGTGTGACCATCCACCTCAGGTCCTGCTGCGCTCATTATCAGCCGTTATGGAATGTGCCTTCAAACTTGTGATCCAAAATCATCATTAGTCAGCTTTTTCAGTTGCTGTGATGAAACACTGACTAAAAACAACTTGAGTAGGACAGGGTTTATTTGGCTGACAGGTAACAGTCCATCATTGAGGGAAATGAAGGCAGGAACTGAAGCAGAGACCATGGAGGAA
>NW_008354022.1:1300677-1334024 GCF_000622305.1 Nannospalax galili | reverse complement strand
TTACAAACTTTTCTGTTAAAAACAAAGCTCTTTCAACATTGCAAACATGCCTAAGCATCCTCAAAAAAAAAAAAAAAAAAAAGCCAGACAGTCATACCTACAGGCCAGATTGGTGGGGACAATTCTTCCCAGGTGACTCTACTTTGTGTCAAGGTGACAAAAACTAAACAGCATAGCTTCCTTAAAGTTACTTTTGTCAGGTGTTTGAGTATAAACAGACAAGAAAAGTAGCTAGTATACCGTCTGAGCCCAAAGTCAACAAGAATCACATTCACTGTGGTTTTAGAGAGGTCAAATCCTCTGTAACCTCCCCATCCCATCATCTATCCATTCATTTGTACATCATTTCATTCAGTGCTTCTCCAGTTCACCTTGTGTGCTAGGGATGATGTGTGGGCACATGTCCCCTCTCACAAATCATTTAAAGAGTATGGGATAGGACATGTAGGATATGTAGGTGGAAGAGCTAAAAGTCAACCTAATACTTCCTGAATCAAGGTGGAGGTCAGGCTTCTCCAGAGAAGGCAAATGCCCCACTCCAGCAAAGCTGCTGAACTGGGGCTGGAAGACTTGGCACCAGGTTATTTTCATTTCAAGCTTGTTTAGGACCTTCCTTCTTCAGAAAGAAGATGCCAAACTTTAAATTATTTGTTAAGACAGATTTTAGAGAAAGAACAACAGCATATAAACAAAAAGGATCCAGACCTAGGCTGAAGCTGCTTTGATAGAGTGCATGGTGGCACACAAGTAATCCCAGTACTCAGGAGGTAGAAGCAGGCGGATCAGAAGTTTAAGGCCATCCTCAGCTACATAGGGAGTTGGAGGCCACCCTAGGCTACACAGAGATCATTTCTAACAAAAGTGTTGGGGTGGTGGGGCTTTGGTTCCATTGGTAGAACAGAGTTGCCTAGCTTGCATGAGGCTCTGTGTTTGATATCCAGCAAAAACTGGACTTGGTGTTGCAAGCCTGTAATCATAGCACTCATGAGATAGAGGCAGAAGGATCATAAGTTCAAGACCAGCCTGGGCTACACAGTCACCATTTCTAAAAAAGGGCTGGGGCCTAGGGATGTAGCTTAGTTGGTTGAGTGCTTGACTACCATTCATGAAGCCCTGGGTTCCATCTCCAGCACCCCCTAAACTGGTCATAGTGGTATATGCCTGTAATCACAGCCCCATAGAGTTGGAGACTAGCCTGGGTTGCATGAGATTTTGTTTCAAAGAAAAAAAAGAAAGAAAGAAAATATACAAAAATGACTTTTGTATTTTGACTTCTTTGCCTCAGTATGTGATACTCAGAGTTCAATACAGAATTATTCATTTTTATTGGCTCCCCATGTCAGAGTTATGGCAGCCTAAATTGATATTCTTGAGACGAAACTTTCTGAAAAGTGCTGCTTTTTTCCCTGCTTCCCTCTGCCCCCATATTCTTTGCATTTTAGTCAACTAATTATGTTTACAAAATGTCTCATTTTTGCAACGTACCAAGTGTGTACTAACGGAGCCTTCAGGGAATGAACTGGCAAGTAGGTCATATACCAAAAAGTCATCCAAACCCATCGGGCTTTTTGTTTTCAAGTCAGTCTGGGCTTTTTCCTCTTGCTTGCCTCTCTGTGGCCACAAAACCAAGTAGCTTGAGACCAGGGCCTTGAATGTCAGCAAGCTGGGGAGGCAGGCTGCTGTGTGCCTGTTCAGTCTCAGTGCAGGGCGAAATACCATCATTAATTCATTACCCAGCTGCCTGTCAAATAAATTGGCAATTACGTCCACCGCAAAAGCTGGGAATCCAGTAAATAGCACGTTAGCATCTCCGCGTCACTGAGAGATGTAAAGGGGAAAATTAAGCAACATGGTGTCTTGTATCAGCAGCAGATGACAGGGGGCCTCACAGTCACCATGAAAAGCCCGTAGAGGGCTGTTAATGAGCTGTATGGATCAGAATGTGTTAAAACCACCACTGACTTCCCACCCTGTGTCTGTGCTTTCTCTGCAGAGTTCCGCTCCATCCAGCTTGGGAACAGGCTACTTCGTAAGTCCATCTCTCTACTTCCACCTCTGCGCCTCATGTTGATGACCGCTCACTTCTATAATAAATGCTCACTTCAGTGTGAAAAAATAATATTCAAGGAATCCCTCTCAGTCCAAAGAGCACTCTTTGACCTTTTCATGGAGGATTGCTTTATTTGCTGAGCCCTGGGCATCATTTGACACCTGCCTGGGTTGAGACACTTAGCTTGTTTGTCCCATCCCTGGCACTGTGAGAGACTCAGAGAGGCATGAATGCTCTTGCCACCTGAACTCCATAATTGTTTGTTTAGTGACAAGTGTTACCAGGCAGTTAGATTCAGATTACTTACCAGGGTTCTTGCCGTCTTCAAGGTTTGAAGAGGTTTTTTAATACACAGTGGATTGCCCTTTTGTTGTTGTTCCTTAATTCTAGGCCCTGTTTCTTTCGTATTCTGGTAGGCAGCCTCTATCAAGCTTTTTTATGTCTTGCAAACACTGAAGTCCTCATTTTTGTAAATACAGAGCCATTATTTTCTTCCTGGTCCTTGTACTCTCTGTCTTTATGGGAGGAGTGAGGATGGAGGAAATTATTTTTGGGATTATCACATTATCTGTCATTCATAGACAGAGAAACGATTGTATCATTAAATTTTTACAGCAAAATTATCCTTTTTGGATTCAGTAATCCTCTTCAATATACAAGTGAGAAAGATTGAGAAATTGGTGTTATCTACACAACAGGATAACATACCAATTTGAAAGTTTACTATGATGTTTGCAGGAACCTGGCATGTGTTTTTAAAGGAAGATGTAATACTGTAAGGCCTGTCCAGTGTTTTCTGAGAAAGACTTTGAGCACAGGCCTACACAAAACAGGAAAATAAGTACCAGTTCAGTCCATTCACTTCAATGCTGTTCTCTAACTCACCAACTGCTTTCTTCTGCTGGCTTGTTTATTTCACTGTATTTACACTGAATATACAGAAACCAGCATCATTTCATTGAATACCAAGTCTTTTCTCAGCTAATCAGAAAAGGCTCCCCCACACCTTGCTCTTAATTTGTAATATAGTGAAGACTCGGGCCCAGCTTCACATAGTTAGCTCACTTATGGCTGCTTCTGCTTGCTGGGCCTGAATATTCATGCTTCCAGAAACAAGCAGGGTACGTTCAGTGTCTTGCTTTAGCAGCCGAAAGAACAGACGTGGTACCATCTGCCATCTTCACACCAGGCTGAGTGTGGGTTGAGATGCTGGAAGTAAAATCTGGAGGCTGTTGGTATCTGTTCTCCTGCGCAAGCTATTTTTTCCTCTTCTCTCACTCCTCTCTCTCTCTCTCTCTCTCTCTCTCTCTCTCTCTCTCTCTCTCTCTCTCTCCCCCTCTCCCTCTCCCTCTCCCTCTCCTCCCTGACCTCCCCCTCTCTCTTTTCTTTAGAAATAAGACCATGGTCTTCCCTTTCCCTTTGTTCAATTATAGCCTGAGCATTCTAGTACCTTTTTATTGTCCCTAGAAGAAGAAAATCACCTTGAGAGTCCACATTCTCATTTTGGTTTTCATCAAATTCTTCTTTTTAGTTTTAAGAATGCTTGTTTTTATTCTCTAATAATGTATCTTAGAAGTAGTAAATCTTTAAATACGCTTTGGATTTTTTTTTTTTTTGGTCTTTTTGAGACAGGGTCTCCCTGTAGCCCCAGCTGTCCTGGAACTCACTATGTAGACCAGGCTGGCCTTGAACTCACAGAGATCCTCCTGTCTCTGCCTCCCGAGTGCTGGGATTAAAGGCGTGCGCCACCACACCTGGCTGGCTTTGGGAATTTTTATATGCTCAGTCAACATTGGTTAGCTGTAAAACTTTCTTATTTTTCTGGAGTTGCTTTGGTAAAATAGACTTACTTTGCTTATATCAAGAACTGCCATGTGATCAACATACATGGAGAAGATGAGTACCAGATGTCTGCTGGGCTCCCAACAGGGATAAACACGTCCCTCTTCGAATGTGTTTTCTATATCCTGTTGTTCTGTTATCACTCTAATGTCCTTGGTGTTGGTGCACTAGCCAAGCTTCCATCAACTCATCTCTCTTTCAACTGTCATTCCATTGGTCTTACTTACCAAACTGATTTTAGGAACCCACTTTCTCATTAGAGAGTTTCACACTTTTATATGGAGTTAATGTACTTAAAACTTTTGTTAGTTTCCCCCTCTCCAACATACTGTTCACTGTGCTCTGCTGTATCAGAATAGCTCTTTACTAAGTTTGGGATCAGGTAAGTTGCATACTAAATTTTCCCCTTTCATTAATCCTCTTCCATGTCCTTTTGAAATGGGGATGGTGGAAAATCACCTGCACAGCCAATGAGGTGAGCTAATTTATGTAATTAAATCACAAAAGGTCATGTATGAGAAAGCCAAGGTCCCTCGCCTTTGTGAGGTAACAGCCCAGAACTGGTTTCTTCAACATTCTCCTAAGCCTCAGCATCTCTCCTCATTCCAGAATCTTCCTATAGTTTTCATGCTGTATTAGAGAGCTTTTAGTAAACTAAGGTAAAAAGCTATCTGTTATATTTGTTCATAAAACACCCCCTCACTAGAATCTGTGCATCTAAGAGTCCATATTTGCAAGAGAGAGAGAGAGAGAGAGAGAGAGAGAGAGAGAGAGAGAGAATGAATGCCTGGGTATGTCCATCCTGGAAGGTGAAACTGATGTATTGGATTTTTCTTTGACTCTTTTGACTGTATCAGTCATGTTCTGCTGAGGGGTTTTGGGGAAGAAGGCTTTGTTTTCCATCTGGTTATATTTGTTTATCTCTGGTTTTGTGTTCCAAAGATGTCTGCTTAGGTCTGTCAGTTTTCCAATCTGTGTAAAAAGCAGAAGATTTGAGAGATGAGAACAGCAGAGAAGTGCAGTATTTACATAAGCATATTGCAAAGAATTCTGAAAGTAGACAAAATAGAGGAGAATTGGAACAAACTTTCCGCATTTGGGGGGAGGTTTTGAATACCGTGGGTGTTAACACAGAGACACACATATATATTCATTACATATTCATGCCCAGCCCCGTTCATGTTCTAAATATAAATGAAATTACAGAGTGGTTGGAATCAATTTGCTGGGTTTTTTTCTTTTCTTTTTTTTTTTCCTTTTTGGCAAGCATACTGAAACTTGTTGGAGTGTGTGAGGGGTTCTCTTTTTCTTTTTAAACGTCAGTTCAGTGAATACATTTTCTTTTCTATTTAAATATTTCTAGATATCTTTCCTTCTGAAACTTGTACATGAAATTTCATTATGAATAATGTGTAGTTAAGGACATAGCAGGATGATCTTTAAGATCTGTATAACCTTGGGCAGGTTATTTGATAATCTCTGTTTCCTCCTCAGCACCCACCTAATAAAGTCATGATTATTAAGCCAGATGAGACATTTACTGTGCACAGAACACCCACTAACAGCAAGTAATAGTGCCTCTGTTTTTTAAAGTTAAAAAAAATTTTTTTTTAATTATTTGAACGTGCTGGGCGTGGTGGCACACATCTTTAATCCCAGCACTCAGGAGGCAGAGTCAGGCGGATCTCTCTGAGTTCAAGGCCAGCCTGGTCTACATAATGAGTTCCAGAACAGCTAGGGCTACAGGGAGACCCTGTCTCAAAAAGACAGAAAAAAAAATTATTTGAATGTATGTGTGTTTGACTGTGGATATGTGCATGTGAGTGCAGTGCCCATGGAGACCAGAAGAGGACATTGGATTCCCTAGAGCTATAAGTTATAAGTGGTTGTGAGCTGTTCAACATAGGTGCTGAGAATCAAGCCTGAGTCCTTTGCAAGAGCAGCCAGTGTTCTTATCCACTGAGCCAGCAGCACTCCAGCCCATCCACTTTATGTTTTGAGACAGGGTCTCTCAGTGAACCTGGAGCTCACCAGTTATTTAGATTATCTGGCCAGTGAACCCTAGGAATCCTCCTGCTTCCCCCTCCCTAGCACTGGGATGACAGGCATGTGCCACCAGGCCTGGTTTTTTCACATAGGTCCTGGGGAGCCCACCTCAGGTCCTCACACTTGTGGGCCTTAAAAGTTCTGACTTACCCAGGCGTGGTGGTACATGCCTTTAATCCCAGCACTTGGGAGGCAGAGGCAGGCAGATCTCTGTGAGTTCAAGGCCAGCCTGGTCTACACAGTGAGTTCCAGGACAGCTGGGGCTACAGGGAGACCCTGCTTCAAAGAGCCAAAAAAAAAAAAAGTTCTGACTTGTACTTTTCTTTCCCCTCACCTGGATAATTGGTATTCAAGTACTCCAAGAAACCAACCCACTGCTACCTAGCTATTCAAACTAGCCATTCTACAGCCAAAGGGGTTTGTGCAGTATTATGCATCTTGAGATGGGGTTTATTAGATTACCATTTTCAGTGAATTACTTAAGTTGCAAGGATAGTGCTGGGAACAGGCAGAAAGTGCAACATGGCAACCTGTAGCTTTTATGCAGTTATAAAGGCCGCAAAGGGATGGCTCCTTCTTTCTTTCTTACTAGTTTGTTTAAGCTACAGACCCTTGAAAAGTCTTTTTTTTTTCTTTTCATTTGCTGTAATTTGTGTAACTCTTCATAATCTTTTCAAAAAAGATTTATTTATTTTATGTGTATGTATGTGTGCCTGAGTATATATGTATGTGCGCTACGTGAGTACAGTGCCCATAGAGGCCAGAAGAGGATGTTAGATACCCTGAAGCTGGAGTTATAGGTGCTTGTGAGCAGCTGCCTGATGTGGGTGCTGGGAATCAAACTTGGGTCCTCAGCAAGAGCAGCCAGTGCTCTTAACCGCTGTCTCTTCAGCCCTGTATAATCTTTTTTTTTTTTTTTTGTCTTTTTGAGACAGGGTCTCCCTGTAGCCCCAGCTGTCCTGGAACTCACTATGTAGACCAGGCTGGCCTTGAACTCACAAAGATCCACCTGCCTCTGCCTCCCGAGTGCTGGGATTAAAGGCGTGCACCACCACACCCGGCCCTGTATTTGCATTTGTTCTCTCTCTCTCCTCCTTCTTCCCTCTCTTTCCTCTCCCTCCCTTCCTCCCTTCTTCCCTTCTCTCCCTCTCTATCTCTTTCTCTTTTTCTGTATGTTTGTATGTGTGTGTCTGTCACAACCTGTGTATGGATGGTTAGAAGACAGTTTGCAGGTATTGGTTCTCTCTTTTTACCATGTGGATCAGCCTTCTGATTTTGGTGGCAAGTACCTTTACCCCCTGAATCATTGCTCCAGCCCTGGTATTTTGTATGGCTGGTTTGTGGTGATTCGTGTAGTCATATTTGAAAGTCTCAGAGATTTTGTTCTTAGGTGAGAGAACGTGAGTTTCTTTTAAAAGATTGTGTGTACTTGTGTGTGTGTGTGTGTGTGTGTGTGTGTGTGTGACTTGTAGCTGGTACATCCCATTGGTCACAGAGGTGACACAGTAGGTGCTTTAGCACTACAGGAGACAGGCAGATCACTTGCATCAAATGCTGAACGTGTATTTAATTTTAACCTTTTTTTTTTTTCCTGACACTGTCTTCAGACAAGGTGGTTTTATGTTTATAAGAGTTGTCTGTGTCACACAAATGTCACATGAGTTGATTGGAATTATATCTCAAAAATCACAGGAAATGTGGAACCCCAAGATGTGCCCCATGGGGACTGTGGAACCCCAAGGTGTGCCCCTTGTACTCACACCACCTTTCTTCTGGTGGATTCGGTGGCTCTGGAGTTTTATTGTCCATCAGTCAGAATCTTTCAGATCAAAAGACTCATCAGTTTGTGTAACTGGTTTTAAAAAATAGATGTTTTCCCCTGAAATTGTAAATTATATGCCTCCCTATTCACTGCATGAAAATCTTACAGCTTGGGGAAACACCTTGAGTATAGTTGGAAAAGAGGTTGGAAAACACAACTGGGGTTTGTTAAGGAGGAAAAGTGCTATTTTAGCTCCAAGTGTCGTGTTTTCCCGTAGTCAGCTCAGGCGTAAACAAGAGTTATTAGAGGCTTTGTTAGTTTGAGACACTGTCTCCTGGTCTTTGATTTCTGAAGTCAAACATTTAAAATGCATTTTACTCATGTGAAAGTGTTTATCCATTTAAAACAGTGTCATTTTAACAAAAGCACCCTGATGGCATGCTGTTTAGAATGCAGCACAGTTAATAAACTGTTGGGTCCTGTACACATAGATGGGGAAAGACTAGTAGTCACCTAAGGATTAGCATTATAAATCATTGTTAACAGACTTTAATTTACTTAGCAGACTAATGAGTGAGCTCTGATTTTCCTTTAGTAATTAACCCTACTAACAGTCATGTTAAAAATGACCTTTTTCCTCTGGTCTGCAGTTGTTGGATGGAAAACAATAAATAGGGGCCATTGCCATCTCCACTGGAGACATCTCCATCCCAAACAGTGATCTGGGATGGTGGCTATTTTCAAGTAAGTGACGATTGTCAGGGCTTGTGAAGTGTGGCCTCTAAGCAGGCGTGCAGTGGATCTTAGTGTCTATAAGGAACAATCTCTGATTTTAAGGAACACTTTAAAATGTAGTGAGACACAGCAACCCTGCTTCCTGCTGCACTCCGAATACGTCATGTGTTCATCACAGTTTGTGTCCTCTTACCTGACCAAGACTCAACTGCTTTATGTGTACAGATGAAGGAAGTCAGAGAGAACCTGGATCACACAGGTAGTGTTACCAGCCTGCCCCAAAGAACTTGCCCCAGAATGGTGGTACATACCTTTAATCCCAGAAGAAGTAGGCAGATCTCTGTGAGATTGAATCTAGCCTGATCAACATAGCAAGTTCCTGGCCAGTCAAGGCTACAAATAACTAAATAAATAAAAAGTAAATTAAAAGCAAAGGGTCCTGGAACTCACTATGTAGACCAGGCTGGCCTTGAACTCACAGAGATCCACCTGCCTCTGCCTCTAGAGTGCTGGGATTAAAGGTGTGCACCACCTTTAATGAGAGAGTCACTTTTTCTAAACCTTTAGTAAGAGGGTCCTGTAGGTACCTGTAAATACCTTACTTAATCCTACTTGAGATAAGCATGACTCTGCTAAGTGAAAGTAGGGCCATGTACTGTGCCAAGAAAGTCATACGTAGGAGGTTGGAATCTCAGCCCTAAACCCATGTGATCAAAAAATTTTGTTCCTTTTGAATTTGTATTTTATTTGCTTACTGTATATATGGTTGGTTGGTTGAGACAGAGTCACATGTAATTCAAGCTGGCTTCTAACTTGCTATGTAGCCTTGAATTTCTGATCCTCCTGCCTCCATCTCCTGAGTGCTGGAATTACAGGCCTGTACACCGTTCCCTGGTCATGTGGTGCAGGGGATGGAACCCAGGGCTTTGTATATGCTGCTAAGCAGTAAGCAACCAAGCCTCATGAACAAGTGGAGGCCTGAAGCTTCCAATGTGCCAAGGCCTCAGACACTCATGGGTCAGCCTCATCTAACTGACCTTCGTGGCTGACTTTACTAACTTCCTTACTGCCACTGACCTGTTACTTTGTTTTCCTATAGGCTTAGAGTTGCAGACCTTCTGGGTCACTGGAGCCTTCAGACATTGGCCCATCCAACAGTCCATACAAAGTGTAACTCAGAAAGTTGGGTTCTGGGAAGACAGACTGGCAGTGAGGAAAATTTTCGATGTGGTTTTACTTATATTAAACTACTCTTTTGGCAAATGGAATTTGTACTTTTATACTTTTGACAGTTCTGTAAGCAGTTTCACTTTAAGCAACAGATGGCTGTTTGAACATTTTTAATCCTGATTCTGTTTACCAAACTGACTTTATTATATGTTCACTCATTTTAGTATTTTGTATCATTCAGTGAAAGACCTGTTCTTGGTTCATTTACTCTTTATAATTGTTTTTCTTTACTTTTTTCTTTTATTCATTGTGATGGTAGGAGGGTGGTATGTCACAGCTCACATGTGGAGGTTAAAGGACAACTTTGTGGAGTCAGTTCTTTCCTTCTACCTTTACATGGATTCCAGTGACTCAGGTTCCAGGCTTGTGCAGAACAGGCCTTTGGCTGCCAAGCTATCTTACCAGTTCTGGGGGTTTTGTTTGTTTTCAGTTCATCTTTTTATTTGTGCATGTTCACATGTACACATGCATGAGATTTGTGAGAGGTATGAGAGGGCATGTATGCCATGGTGGTTGTGTGAATGTCAGAGGACAACCTCATGGAGTCGGTTCTCTGCTTCCACATTTACATGGATTCCAGGTATTGAACTCGGGTCATCAGGCTTGGGTTGCCAGGCAGCAAGACACCTTTACCTGCTAAGCCATCTTGCCAGCCTTGATTTATTCTTCTAAAGGAGCAGAACTGTCTATTCAGCTTGGCTTCAGTCTTATGATCTCCACCCCCCCACTCCTATCTGGTCCTACAGCATGGTAAAATTGCCAGCATGCATGTGAGTACTAAGGATCCCATCGCTGATTGCTAAACACATATCACAGTGCTTTAAATCTCATCTAGGGTCATTGTGCTGCCAATTAGTCTGATTAGGAGCATTTAAGCTGTCACACACAGGCCTTTCTCTTCCTAGGGTTTCAATTTCAAATCACGAGAAGTGAATGCTCTACATCTGTCTGAGTTCACGGCTCACTTTTAAAAGATGAAAACCCGTTATGTGCTTCACAGGTCACCTACAGTTTCAGCATCTGGATGAAGCCAGTGTGCAATTTTAAAGTAGTCACATAGTTTTATAAGATGATTTATTTTTTTTAATTTTCATATAATTGTGTGTGTGTGTGTGTGTGTGTGTGTGTGTGTGTGTATCAGAGGACAATCTTTAGGAGTCAGTTTTTTCTTTCTACCATGTAGATCCCAGAAATTAAACCCAGGTCATCAGGCTTGGGAGCAAGCACCCTTACCCACTGAGCTATTTCACTAGCCTTAGCAGACAATTTAAAAATAAACATGCACACATATATACAGGTTGGTGACCTCTCATCTATTCACCTCACCTTGTCCAATTAATTCCTACTTTCCTAGGGCATATTCATGTCATAAATTTGTCTCGTGAAATTACTAAGACTTCTGGCAATTGCGCATCAACCTGCTGATATGATGTGTGTTGTTAAGCGGTGACTTTAGAAGTCTCTAAAGAGAGTCTACTGTCTGCAATATTGTTTCAAGTACCTAGTACAATCTCTTACTACGGGAACTTCAAGACCCCTTTGTTGAAGACCAGGACACTGTTGTACCCATAGCTGAATGCATAGCTTCTACAAAAAACATTGAGTAAAATGAAGACACAGTGTGTAAATGACAGAGTTAAACGACTGTGGTTAATTTATTCCTTTGACTTTTAAGAATTGAAAAATCTGAGGGGAGTTCATAACAAGAACAGTTTGGTCTACAAAGGAAATTTGGTTATTTCTACAAAGTACAGAATGATGCTAATTAAAAAAAAATCTTGGACAAAAGTATAAGCAGGGCTGGGCATGGTAGCAAATGGCTTTAATCCCAGCCCTTGGCGAGGCAGAGGCAAGAAGAGTTCAGTGAATTCAAGGCCAGCCTGGTCTACATTGTTCCAGGCCAGGTGGGGCTAAAGGGAGACCCTGTCTCAGAAAAACAAAACAAAACAAGTGTTCACAGAAGGGCCCATGGAGCTATTGAGACTTACTGCCTTTCTTCTTTTCTGGATTCTGATAGCCAGGCTACCCCAGTTTACTTTCTGAGGATTTTCCTTTTTGTTTTATGCCCCTACTTTGAAACAAAGTGACCCTTGCTTTAGGACTCTGAAGTAAAAGATGAGCAGCCCTGGTAAGTTTAGAAAGGAAACCAACAGGATTCTCTTTAGTGAGGTTTATTAGAATGAACTGGGCCTCAGGGCCATGATTGGGCCATGAGATGGGAGGGAGAGCACAAGACAGAAACAATAAAATAGATTGTATACATAAACTCTCGAAGATAAATATACATTACATAAAATAAAAATAAAATATTTAAAATATAAAAGTATTGTTAAATAATGCCAACTCCTTTTATTATTTGCAACTCAGACTGTTAAAATTTCTATTGACTTTGTACTTGAAAATTTCATACCCATACAACATGCATTCTGGTTATTATACACCTCAGTCTCCCTCCCACCTCTATTGTCCTCCTCTTCTTTCTACAAGGCTCTTTCCCATATTCATGACTTTTCCATTTCTTTTATTTGAGATCCACAGTGTTTAGCATGATCCTGTGTGACCATGAGTTTGGAACTAGCCATTGAACCTCAATAAACACTTCAGTGGGTGCACAACAGAAAACAGTGACTGCCCTGCCCCAGAATCCATCAGTAGCCAACAGTTTGCCAGAGGGGGGTGAGCCCTTTAAGCTCCCCCCAGATCCATGGTTGATTGTTTATAAGTCCAATCTTGTGCAGGCCCATTGCACAGCTGCAGAAGTTAGGAAACTAGAAAAGGGCTATTGGGATAGGCCAATAGCATAGCACCAATGATGAAAACAGAGAGAGGGAGCTTTAAGGGTGGGGAGTTTAAGCAGGGATAGGTGTGGCGAGAGGGTGGTGGAGGAGATGAAGGAGAGGGAGGGCTAACCAAAACTAGTTATAACTTTTAACAAACAGTAACTAACTTCAGTTCTGCAGAGTAAGTTAAGGAGGGTGGTGATGACTGTAAGCTACCCTTCCCCAAACTATTAGTGTTCTAGAGGTATGATGAAGAAGTAAAGCCATGCTTCTCCATCTCTTACACATCCCTTATGAAAAGACCAAACTGCACATGCTCAATAATGACCCAAAGATAGAGACTTCTTTGTAACTTATAAAACTAAGAAGCAGGAACTATAGAGATGGCTTAGTGGTTAAGAGCATTAGCTGCTCTTGCAGAGGAAAGCAAGGGACCTGGGTTTGATTCCCAGCACCCACATGGCGGCTAACAACCATCTATAACTATGTTCTCTTCTGGCCTCCATGGGTATTTCATGACACTGTGGACTTACATACATGCAGGCAAAACTCTCATACACATAACATTAAAATAACTAAAAATTAAAACTAAAAAGTAAATTTAGAAATTAAGATGTTACTGTTTTAGTATTCTTAATTAAAATGGTCTGGATATTTGGTGAATATTCATTAATTATTTTAACATCCATCTAAGGTTGTAAGACTCTTAAAAATCTAAGAAAATTTCCAGGTGTGGTAGCATATACCTTTAATCCAAGCCCACAGGAGGCAGAGTCAGACACATCTCTGTGAGCTTGTGTCCAGCCTGGTCAACATAGTGCCTTCCAGGCAAACCAGGGCTGCATAGTGAAACGTTGTCTCAAATAAGTACATAAATAAATAAATTAAATAAATAAATAAATAAATAAATATAACAGTAACAACAAAATCTAAGAAATTAAGTTAAAGTGAATGTACTGCAAAACAATTATGCTAAAAACAAAGTTCCTTAGACTGTTGATTCAGTTTGATCAATGAAATGTAAAAACAAAAGATGTATAAATGAAGTAGTGGTAACTCATTAGCAAATCTGTATGTATTTGGAAACTAGATTTAAAATGACCAGGCACAGTACAGGTAACATGATGAATCTGGGAGGATAAAACTGTTTTTATTAAACCAAAATGAGTTATTCTAATCTTGTTTGGCAAAGAATTACCTAATAAGGTAAATCTGAATTTGTAAGGTGTTTCTCAGTTCGCTTATATAACAATTTACCTCAAAGTGTTAAAAACTCAATTTCCTTTTTCTGAGACTTAGAGGATTAGTGTGTATAAGCACATATTTGATAATCCTATTAGAACAAAACTTCCAGTTTTAGAAACTTTCCAATTTCATAATTAATATGGGAGGTGGGCAGGAGTGATGGCTCAGTGGTTAAGAACAGCCGCAGCTGTTGCAGAGGACCTCAGTTCAGTTCCCAGAACCCTTGTTGGGCGGCTTACCATCTGTAACTCCAGCTCCAAGAGATCCAGTGCTTCCTTCTGGCTCTGAGGGCATTGCACTCTTACACACACCCCACATATATACACAATCAAAAGTAAGATAGATCTTAGTCAAACAAGGTGGTACATACCTTTATTCCCAGCACTTGGGAGGCAGAAGCAGACTGATCTCTGAGTTCGAGGCCAACCTGGTCTACATAGTGAGATCCAGACCCTGTCTCAAAAAAGAAACAAACAAATAAATCATATGTGATGAACACATGTAATGAAAGTCAGAGGCCTTTTGGAAGTATAGTCTGAGACAGATGTTAGCTCCCTAGTGCTAGAATAGCAGCCATGGCTTAGAAATGAACACAAAGATACAAAAATCTTCATGAGCCTTGTCTACAAAGCGAGTTCTCAGCCAACTGGGGCTACAAGGAGACCCTGTCTCAAAAAGACCAACAAAATAAATAAAACAAACAAATTGTCAGAGGATCAGAAATTCAAGATCATCCTCAGCTACTTAGGGAATTGGAGGCAAGCCTGGGCTACATGACACCCTATCCCACCCCAAAATACAAAAACACACAAAGAGAAATTTTCACGTAGTCAAAATTACCAAATTATAGACTTCAAATACATGTAGCTTATTTTATTTCATTTATATATCAGTAAAGCTCCTTTTAGAACAGTAAGGAAAACCACTTCTCTGCATTGTGTCATGTGTGAGGTAAGGTTGCATTTTTTTTCCTGTCTCTTGTGTTTTAAATACAAGAGCCCCTCACACCTAACTTCTTTCTGCCTTTGACAAGGAAACATAAAAACTCATTTGACAAATGTCAAAATGCATATTCCCATTGGATAAATATCTCACGGTCTTTTGTTCTCAAAGATACATGATTGGGCTTTACAAAGTAAATATCCTACTTTATATAGTTAAGGGAAAGAAAGTGCATACAAAAGAGCCAATCACTGAGATTATATATATATATATATTTTTATATATATGGCAGCCTTTATGTCGATGCAGAATTGCCATGTGATGAAATGTAGGCCACCAGATTGAATTACTCCATTGAACTGCTGCTGCCCCATGTTAATGGTAATTGCACAGATACTGAAGTCTTTCTGGGCAACATCTCAGATATTTACCTCCTACCGTTTTTCAATTCAAGCCTTTGATGAAAATATTCCCAGTCCTTCTTTAAAGCAGACATCCAACTGTCTTTCTTGACAAAAGCAAGGTCTCTAAATCAGATCCTGACAATTTTTGACACAGTGGTCTATCCAAATCACCTTTTACCTGTGTCACTATGTCATTTCCTGAAGAATACAGTGTCCATCAGAGGAGCAATTGCTGTAGGTTTGGGGATGAGAAGGTTGGGGCTGCCAGGAAAATGGAAGAGGAAAAGAGAACTTCTTCCTTTGACTTGAGTTGAAGGTATTCAACATGGGGTTGACTAGATATAAACAAAATAGGACTATTATTTGTTTTTGAGATTCATATATATGACATAAAAGAAATTTGCAGATACTGTTGTTTTCAAGATGGTGATAAAATTCCAATTTATTTGTATTTTTATTTACCTGTGTACATGTGTGTCTGTGTGCACACATAAGTGCAGTGCTTTCAGCGGTCAGAAGAGCGTATCAGATGCCCTTGAGCTGTACTTACAGGTAGTTCTGAGCTGCCTGACATGGGTGCTGGGAATGGAACTCAAGTCCTCTGCAAAGCAGCAAGTGGTCTTGACCGCTGAGCCATCTCTCTAGTCTCTAAAATTTTATTTAAATTTCCTTCCCTCCCTCCTTTCCTCCCTTCGTCTCTCCCTCCCTCCTCTTTTCTTCCTTTGTGTTCTTTTTGAGACAGGGTGTCACATGTGCCAGGCCTCAAACTCACTGTTGGTTTTTGAGCCCCTGGTCCTCCTGCCTCTACCTGCCCTTGAGTTTTGTGACTTTCAGATGTATGCTACCATGCCTAGCTCCATTTAATGTTGTCTAAGAACTATAGCTTTTAAGGAGGCCCTAAAACATATTTTGGGTTTATTTTTTTCTTAATTTCCCATTCCCTTTTGGTAACTGTCCTCTAGCTATATTTAGCAGATTGTCTTCCTACTGGGGACTTAGCTCAGTTTCTGGTCTCCCTCCTGTCCCCAAAGGTAGATTACACTCCAGCAAATAAAGACTGTAGGAGAAATACCCTGGCATGTCCAGCGACCAGCTTGCTGTTCCACCATGGTGGTGTTACACTGGCTGGAGGACAGAAAGTGGGGCAGGAAGGCCAATTTGGCTGAGATGGGCTGGATGACCCTAGACTGAACCTCCCTATATTGATCTGTCTGGCTGGTGTTGGTTGGACCCTGTTTCCCAGTTCTGTACTTGCTAATTGCTTTCCTGGATGCAATTGTAGCATCATATATTTGATGGATGGAGCCCTCTGTGGATTGGCTTTCCAGGTTTGGTGAGTGAACAACTGAAGACCCAGCAGTCAGGCTCCCTGCTGCCAGCCTGAGTTTGTCCTTCCCAAGTGGATACCTCAATTCAGAATGAGCTTTGGAATGCTACTTGCCAGTAAGACTGCCTGAGAAGGGATAGTGGCTGTGTGTGTGTGCGTGCGTGTGTGTGTGTGTGTACAGGCATACATGTACACATTCCTGTACACTTACTTGCACATATATACATCTGTGCATAACTTTGCTATGGAGGCCAGAGGTCAATGTTAGTATCTTCCTCTATTGCTCGGAACCCTGTGTGTACATGTAGATCTCTTGCTGAATCCAGAGCTCATCCATTAATATGGGCTGTCTAGCTAGTCCTCAGTAGTTTGCTCGCTTTCTTTCTTTCTCTCTCTCTCTCTCTCCTTCCTTCCTTCCTTTCTTTTTCTTTCCCTTCCTCCTTCCCTCCCTCCCTCCTCTCTGTCTTTTTTTTTTTTTGAGACATGGTGTCATGCAGCCTCAAACTAGTTTATTGTGTAGCAGAGAATGACCTTCCTGCTTACTAAGGTGTTGGGGATGGAATCAAGAGCATGTTAGGCAAGCACTCTACCAACTGAGCTGCATCCTCAGCCTTGGATAATAGCTTTCTATGGCATTATGGCTCCAGTAGACTCTCCCTTTTATAATGTGGTCTCATGTAAGACCTAACCAAATTTTTGCAGAATAGAGAACAAAACCAAGGGGTAGACACTGGAGAGAATTTGATTCAGGAAGAAAGTATGTCTTTGAATCTCAGAGTAGAAACATTAAAGAGGTGGAAAAGGAAACCTTTTTTTCAGGTGTCTCACCGCCAGCCATTACTCTGATTATGGCCAGATCCCTTTAAGAACAGTGAATCCTTCAACGGGGCCAGTATTCCTTTGCTCAGAGATCAGGAAATTTGTTCTGTGGAAGGAGTAAGCCAGCTAAAGAAGCCTCTTCAATGGCTGCCTCTCCTTTGTTCCCACTCCCTTTTCTTGGAGCCCTTCCCTGGGATCAGAGGCTATGAAGAGGTCACCAAGAACATCAAGGACTCATTGAGTACTTATGTCAATTTGGGTCCCTGAACCCCCAGTCCCTGCCCACCCCCATCGAGGTTGAGGTCTTTAAATCGAAGCCTCAGTTTTGTCTGTACTCAGATGATCTGATACTTAGCAACTCAGAGAAAAGGATGGGAGGAGGAGAGGCTATGTGCAGGCTCATCACTTATACCTGGAACAGAAGCTTCTGCCGCAGCATCTCCCTCTGCCAGGCAGGGAGGGAGCTCAGTTGCTGGGTCTGCCTGTGAGCACTGCTCACCTGATGCCCACCTGATGCAACTCCATCATCTGACAGAGGGGTGAACCCATGGGACAGCCTCTACGAATGAACCCACTACTTGTAGACACCGTTCCCTTTCCCATTCCACCTTGAGCCTCTCCTGCTGCCTTCTCTTCCTGGCTCCTCTTCCCTCGTTTTCTTCTCTCTGTTGACACACAGTATATGAAGTCCAAGAGTTGTAGCAATGCCAGTTAGAGCCAAATGACATGCAGCTGGTGGCGCCACCTGTGCCTAGTGAACAGCAGCCAAAGCAGTTGCTTTTCCAGAGTGCCCTCTTGTGGGGACTTGGACAGTAACTCGGGGTGGGGGAAGCCAGGGGCTGGAGATGACAAAGCATATATAGAGAGATAATATAGAGAGATTACATGTATGCTGGGTTTGATCCCTGGTATGACAGAAACAAACTGAAATGAGAATATATAGGGAGAAAATAGAATGTATATACATGAAAAAAATATGTACAGAGAATATATAGAGAAAATGTGTGGAAAGAATATATATGGAGAGCATATTTATGCACACAGAGAATATATATAGAAAGAAAATATAGAGAGAATATAAACAATATATAGAAATAATATCTACAGAGGGGATATTTAGAAAATATAGAGAGGAAAGACTTGTAGAGAGTGAATATGTAGAGTGTGTGAGTGTGTGTATGTGTGTGTGTATATATATAGAGAGAATAGATATATAGAGAGAATATTTACATACCGTGAGACTATAGAGTATATCTAGAGAATATATAGACTGTAAGTATAGTGAACACATGCACAAAGAGAATAGGTATATGTAGAGAATATATAGAAAAAATATATGTGTACAGAGAGAGGGGGGAGAGGAAGAAGGGATCAGGATTCCCAGATACCCTTTAAGTGTCCATCCCCTGTGGCTACTTTCTCCAGGGAGTCCTTATCTCCTAGCAGCCCATTCAAGTGTAGACTTACTGAAGGGTTAATCCATCAATGATGGCAGAGCCTTCCTGGTCCAGTCACCTGGATCCATCCCTGACCCTTGCTGTGTTAGGGATGAAATCTTCAGTACATGAATCTTGTGGAGGGGGCATTTCATACCCAGTCCATACTACAAACCAGGCAGGCTGCATGATATATCAGAATGAATAGTTTGGGGATTTTCAGGACCTGAAAATCTCAAACTATGTTTTCTGGAGCACCTGGCAATGTTTACTAAGCTTCACTCACACTGTGTCTGGTGTCCAGACACAGCAGGATTTTATTTATTCTGTTTATTAGAGTGAGGGATGTACAGTGAATGCCCCCTTGGTTTCCCCTTTTGTGGGTATTTTCAGCCTCAAAGGGGTATCTATAGGAACAGTCCACATTTCTTCTGGCTTATTCAAGTTTTTTGTAGACTTTTTAAAAATGTTTAATTATTTGTATATGAGTGCAGTGCCTGTGGAGGCCAGAAGAGAATGTAGGATCCTTTGGAGTTGAAATTGCAGGCAATTGTGAGCTGCCTGACATGGGTGCTAGGAAGCAAACTGGGGTCCTGTGCAAAAGCAGCAAGTGCTTTTAACCACTGAGCCATCTCTTCTGCCCTTCCCTTGAATCTCTACCTAATCAAAGTGCTATATGTAGTAACACCCAGACACCACTTTTACTTATTACTTTTTAGCAGCATTATAATTCAGATGATACTTGCCCAAATATTTGTACTTTTGCCTTCATACTGGAAGCTTTAATAACTTAGTTGAGTATTAAAAAGTATTTGATGGTCAAGACATTCTGACAGTATCTGAGAAAGGTGACTGTTCTAGTTTCCCTTCTGTTACTGTGATAAAGCAGTCTGAGCAAAAACGATTTAAGGGAGGAGAGTTTATCTGGCTTATACTTCCAGGTCACAATCTATCACTGAGGGAAGTCAGGGCAGGAACTCAGCAGGAACCTGGAGCAGAAACCATGGAGGAACACTGCTTGCTGGCTCACTCACAGGCTTATGCCCAGGACCACCTGCCTAGGGAATGCTGCTGCCCACAGTGGGCTGGGCCCTCCTGCATCAATTAACAATCAAGAAAATTCCTCACAGGTAGGGGAGATTCAGTATTATGGAGGAAATTCTTCAATTGAGGTTCTCTCTTCCAGGTGATTCTAGGTTGCATCAAGTTGACAATAAACAGTGACCTTGTGTAGCGTAGAGGGGCATCTACATTTTGAAGACCTTTTGCTTAAGCTATGGCCATCTAGTGGCTGTCAGAGAGTGCTTTACTACCCTTAATTTTAACATGAAAATTATTTTTAAAATTTAGTTTTTATTGATGTGTGTGCATGCATGCATGCATGCTTTTGTGAGTACACAGACATGTGTAAGCCATTGTGCACATGGAGGTCAGATGACAACTTGTAGGAATCAGTTTTCTCCTTCCACTGTGGGTTCTGGGGATTGAACTCAGGTTCTCAGGCTTCAAAGCCAGCCCTATTACCTACTGAGCCATTTTCCTGACCCTAAATGTCTAAATTCTTGAAGATTTTGTCAAATGAGTTTTTTCAGAATTCATTGGAAGAGTAACTGGTAACTTGTTAAACAATTCCCCAATTATCCCCATAGTTATCGTGTGGAGTTGTCTTGTGTCTTGCTAGGAGGCCTGGTTGATGAGATTTGATGCTCAGAGGCTGGAGAGATGGCTTAGGGGTTAAGAGCCTTTGCTGCTTTTTCAGAGGGTCAAAGTTCAGTTCCAAGTCCCCACATCAGGAAACTCACCTCCACCTATAACTCCAGCTCCGGGGGATTGGACACCCTCTTCTGGCCACTGTGTGCACCCACACTCTTGCCCGTGCATGAGTGCTCACACATACATAAATAAAGATAAATTTGAGCTCAGAAAGGGTAGCCTTAGGTACAATGTTTTAGTTTTTTCCACACTGTTTTAAGTGGCATTTCTCTTCAAATACATCATGTTCGTGTTGACTCTCCTTGTGGCTGAAAGACAAGCATGTAGACACTAACATGACATCTGGAAACGGTCTTCATGCCTGACACAGGCAGACAGAGGAAGCACATACTGGTTACACAAAGCCACATTTTGCTGCTGGTGAGCCTGTCATTCCCTTTGCAGTATGTCCAATGAAATTGTGAATTCTTTTGCTTTTAGCAGATTCTTCTTTGATGGAGCTGTGATTTGCAATAATCTTGTCATGCCAAGCTCAAAATACTACTAAATGAAGACATTTGTGGAAGGCAATGATTGTAAATCGCATGCAAATTTCAGCCTGGCTGGAATTAATCAATAGGGAAGAGAACATGTACATTCGCACACAATGATGCTACAGCTGATCCCGTGGTGTTCTGTTTTCGTGGGAATTGAGCATTTATTTTAATTTAAATCTCTGTCCTTTTTCCTTGAAGACAAAATGTGGGGTGTTCTTGAGTTTTTTAACAACTTCTGTGGGAATGGGGAAGGGTTTAGGAAGGAAAGGCAGAAAATGCAGGACTCTGCCTGTGGGGCAGCTAACCTTCCCCGTTTAATCCCCTGTTTGGGAATTGTTTCTTCCTCTCCTCTATTTTTCTTCTTTAAATCTTTTTAAAGGTTTTATGAAATTAGTATATTATTTTTATTAATTATTTGAGAATTCCATACAATGTATTTTGATCATATTTACCCTCACTCCTCTACCCAGCTCCCTCCCAACTATCTATAAAAGCTCTAGGAGGGGTGGAGCCTTGAGAGCTCCCTCTCCCTAGCAACAGTTAACTGTTTATATTCTCAGGGAGAGGTGAGGCCTCCGGAGCCTCTCCCCCCTCCATGCTGGGATGTTGATTGGCTTTATCTTGTGCAGGGCTTGTGCAGGTGACCGCAGCTGCCATGAGTTCTTGATGCAGCAGTCCTGTCATGACCTGAAGAAACTGTTTCCCTCTGTTATTCATGTCTCTTAATTTTTGAACTTATTTAATTTTTTAAAATTCTTGACAGTTTCATACATGTATATTGTGAATTTTAGTCATTTTCAGCATCTTTTACCCACTCTTGTCCCTTCTTCCCAAGATTTTGTTTTTTGGTAGCCCCTTGAGTTAATAAAGGCTGCCTGTTTGAGCGTGGGTAGAGATCATTTACTGGAGCTTGGGAAACTCATTGAAAGGTCTCAGGTTAGGGATTCAAGGGGGACACTGAGGCAGAGTGTCCCCACGTGGGTTCTTACCCAAATAAGACCATGGAAAGACAGCATGGTGGGGGGCTCTGAAGTTAGTTCACCCTGAGGTAGAGTAGGGCTCTTACAGATTTCAGAGGAGGGGGAGGCACCATGCCAGGTGGTTGATGAATGGTCCCTACTGTGTACTTGCAGTCAGCTAGTCAGGCTGTCTCTGATTCCAGGAGTCAGCGGGAAGGGAGCAAATCTTGCAGCTGAGGAAAGAATATGTGACCCTGAATATGTGTGAGGAATACTAAGAGCCCATTTAGTTCCTGCATGTCTTCTATTCAGGGTGTGTCTCATTTAGCCTCTGAAAGCCTGGCATTTGTACACAGAATCAGCTAAGAGGGAGGAGAGAGGCAGAGCTGCTGATAGGCATTACCTAAGCAGCCTGTGGGCAAAACAGCCCTCATGTTAAATATATAACTAGTTTCAAAATGACACCTTATCTCATTTTTTAGGGTTAATTACTCATTAGTTGTTTTAGGGGGTTATTTTACGTGCTGTTCTCTCTTTGGTTTTGATGAGTTTTGTGTTTGAGACAGAATCTCAGCCTATAGGCCCAAATGACCTTGAACTCATCGTGTAACCCAGGGTGGCCTCAAACTCATAGCTGTCTCCTCCTGCCCTAGCCTCCTGAATGCTGAGTTATAACCAAGAGCCAATAGGCCTGGCTTTGTTTAACTGTTAAAGATAAATTGCCATAAAATCATACTTCCTGGGGAGTTAGTTACAGTCAATGACATTTTGGTGCCAACCTGGGCTCACAGTCTGTCATTTCCTTTGAATGGCAGGAGTAGACCTGTTGTCTTTTAGCCTCATGTATGACTGCTTGATCCGTTACTTGTTACTTGTTCCTTACCTTTTATTCAAGCCGTTTAAGTCAAGATCTTGTAGAAAGCAGGAGTTTTCCAGGCGCTTTTATATCAACCCTGTGCCCTGTGTCACACTATGAATCCTCAGAGCCTGACAGCTTACTCCCAGCCCCTCTGGACTTCTTTAAGAGCCCCTTTATTTATAGCCCTGTTTGAGCCCCAGAGTAGCACTCCAGAAACCACAGTGACATCCACTGGCCTCATGGTTGAATTTTTTAACAAAAATATCCAAAAGGTCGGTATTGCCTGTCAAGGGAAATCCTACTGAATTGCTGCAGGGGGTTTCCCACCCTCTATGGCTCTACCAGGAGCTGCTGTTTCTCTCTCTCCAGGACAATGATTTATTTCTAATTACGTGTTCAAGTGTGTGTCCTTGCATATTTGAGTGCAGGTGCCCTCGGAGTTCAGAAGAGGGCATTGGGTCCTCTGGAGCTAGAGTTACAGGTGGTTGTGAAGTGCCTGATGTAGGTGCTGGGATTTCAACTAAGGGCCCGTGGAAGAACATCAAGCTCTCTTAACCTCTGAGCTGCCTCTCCAGCCCCCATGTTTTCTTTTTAAGTGTGTGTGTGTGTGTGTGTGTGTAAGTGCTAATATATTTTATTTCCATTTTTTGTATATGCATTATGCATGTGCATATACATGTTTTGCATGTGTGGTACATGTACGTGGGTGTGCATGAAATTGTTGTAGGGAATTATCTTCCATCACTCTTCCACCTTATTCACTGAGGCAGGGTCTGTCAGTCAAACCCAGAATTCACCAGTTGCTCTGGGGATCCCCTGTCAACACACACACACACACACACACACACACACACATAAAATATTTTAAATGAAACAAAGAGTGGAAGTGATAAACAACATGCTTTTGGGAAGTTATTAAACAGTATGGCATATATAAAGAGACAGGAAATAGCAACTGGAGAGATGGCTCCAGTTAAGGAGCACTCACTGTGTTCCATTCCTGGCTCCCATATTGGACAGCTCACAGCGGCCTGTAACTCCAGGTCTGGGAGATCCATTGCCCCCTTCTGGCCTCCATGATCACTGCTCTCACATGCACAGATCCACACACAGACACATATGTATACATATAATTAAACATTAAAATAATCTTGAAAAAACAGAAAATAGGTGAAAGAAAATAGAGAGAAAACAACTGAAAAGTTTCTGACACAAAAACAACAAACCACAGAGGTAAATGCAAAGAAGCATATCTCTATACATTGAAGACAGACAGCTGAAAACCAAAGATGGAGATGAAAGCCTGAAGAACACCAAAACAAAACCACAGAAGGAGCCTAATGCAGGTAAGTCAGGGACTTTGTCATAAATGACACAAGCTACAAGACAATGGAGTCAAGTCTTGAAGAAATTGAAAAATGGATCATTTCAACTTAGGATTCTATATTTAGGAAAAATACCTTTTACAAACAAGAAAGACTACCAGATGAACAGACATAAAACAAAACCAAGTAAATTCTTTGCTAACTTACCAGTACTACAAAAGAAGCTTTAAATTTAGAATATTTGTATTATATAGTTTCTATGATATACATTTATGATATGTTATGGTGATCACATTTATTTATTGTGTTTGTGAGAGGGCACACATGCCATGGCACAGGTGTAGATCAGAGGACAACTTGCTGGATTCGTTTCTCGCTTTCTACCATGTGGGTTCCAGGGATTGAACTCCAGTTGTCAGACTGGGCAGTAGGTGCATTTGCCCACTGAGTCATCTTGCTGGCCCGGGAAGTGCTAGAAGAATCTCTTTAGGCAGGAAGAGTATGGTGCTTTAGAGAACATCGGTTTTGTATAAAGAACAAAATGCACTGGAAATATAAAAACATTGGTAGATGTGAAATGTGTTTTTTCTCTTTAATAGTTTGAAGAGAGATCACAATCAATATTGAAAAAAATGTAGATAAGCAAAATTGAACCTCTGGCTTGTATTTGTGTATCCCATGAACTAAGTCTGTTCTCAATTTTTAAAATTATTTCACATTTGTTCATTTTGTGTGTGTGTGTATGTGTGTGTGTGTGTATGTGTGTGTGTGTGTGTGTGTGTGTATGTGTGTGTGTGTGTGTGTGTGTGTATGTGTGTGTGTGTGTGTATGTGTATGTGTGTTGGTGTGCACATGCCATGGACCTTATGTGGTGGTCAGAGGACAACTTGTGGAGGTTAATTCTCTCTTTACACTGTGTTGGTTGTGGGGACTAAACTCAGGTCATCAAACTTGGCAACAAGCTGAGCCATCTTGCTGGCACTGTTTTTTTATTTTTCATTTTTTTTTCACTTTTTAAGGGTTCTAAGGAAAACCTTATGGGGAAAACTCAAAGTGATCAATGAATGTCTAATAGAGACCATACATAGTGTGCAAAGTCTAAGCTACTTATTTTTTGGTACTAGTTTAAAGCAAAGATGATAATTATGTCTTACAGGATTTGTAACATGTCAAAATAAAATTCTGACAACAGTAGTATAAAGGAAAGAAGGAAGAAAGTGGAACTTTACTGTGATAATGTTTCTATACCTTATGTTATAGAGTATAACAAAATTTAAATGCAGAGTAAAAGTTAAAATCGTATCTTTTGAAGCCCAGAACAGTTGTTGTGAGAAAAGTTAAAGCCAAGTAGAGTTAACAAGCCAATAAACCAGATAAAAGGAAATTATGAAAACTTCTCAATAGAAAAGAAGGCAAAAAGTAAAAGGTATAGGCTGGAGAGAAGCCTCAGCAGTTAAAAGCACATGCTGCTCTTACAGAGGACCTGAGGACTTTGGTTCCCAGAACTGATGCCAGGTAGCTCACAACTACCTGTAAGTCCAGGTTCAGGGGATCTGATGCCTTTTCTGGCCTCACATACACAATAAATAAATAAAATAAATTAAATAAATAAATAATAGCTCTTAAGAAAATAATTTACCTGGACATGGTGATGCATGCCTTTAATCCCAGCACTTGGGAGGCAGAGGCAGGGAGATCTCTGTGAGTTCGAGGCCAGCCTGGTCTACATAGTGAGTTCCAGGTCAGCTAGGGCTACAGGGAGACCCTGTCTCAAAAGAAAAAAAAGAAAAGAAAAGAATGTAAGCAAAAGATATAAGCAACCAGTAACACAGCCTTGGAATGCATAAAGCAAAAACTAATACAACTCTTAGAGGAAAAACAAACCCACGTATGGTTGGAGGTACTTAAGCAAGTTAACATAAGGCCACAGAAGACTTAGGTAATGCTACCAGGCACCACGCCTCATTTGGCACTTACAGAACACTTCCCCCAACCATTTTCAAGTACACATGGATTATCAACAGGAAATTATTTTCTGAGTTTTAAAATTCAGTAAACATAAAAGCACTGGAATAATGCAAATTACATTCACTGATCACAGTTGATGTAAACTAAAACTCAATAAGAGGAAGATACTCAGAATATCGCCCAGACACCTGGAAATTAAATATGGTACTCCTGGAAGAACCCACAGAACAAAGAAGAAGTTACACATTTAATTTTATTTTAGTGTTTTAAGGACTTTTATTTCAGGTCATTTAAAGATCACAGAGTTGTACTGTTTTCTTCATACTCATTTATAGATAATAGTAACAATTACTTGAGATTTATACTGGTATAGTATATACTTTTTAAGTACATTTGACAGTTCATTAAGATGAAAAAATACACTTCTAAGCCTTCTGACAGTCTTTTAAAAAACATTTAGGTTTGTTTGTTTGTTTTGTATGTGTGTGTGTGTATGTGTACGTGTATATGTACGTGTACATGTACATGCACACACTTGCACACATACCATGACATGTGGTGGTAGAGGACAGCTTGTAGGAATTTGTTCTTTCTTTCCCCAGCCTTGGTTTAGGCCTGGTGGCAAGAGCCTTTACCTGCTGTGCCATCTTGTCAGCCCCGTTATGTTTGTTGTTAAGGAAGTTGTAGAACTGCTGTGAATCTGGCTTAGCTTGAAGTTGCAGGAGTTATATTGAAATTGATGAGTTCACTCACAAGCTGATGAAGTGTGAATTAGTCCTGCGGACTTGTAGCCCATCTGTCTGTCACAGTGTCCAGTGTATGTTCTGTGACCAAGAAGCCTTTCCTTATGGGGTTCTTGGCTACTCCCTAGTACTGATACCTGTCTAAACACAAAGTATTAGGATATAGGTGATGGAGGTAGAAAGTAGAATATTTCATTAAACAGATAAATAACCAAAGATGGAGAGGTGAGGAGCTGGCTTGGGTGATAGACTGCCTGCCTACCTTGTCCAAAGCCCTGTTTCATTCTGTAGCACCAACTATATAAACCAGGTATGGTAGGCTGTGTCTGAATTCCCAACACTCAGGAGGTGGAGGCAGGAGGAGGCAAGAAGTTCAAGGTCCTCCTCAGCCACATAGTGAGTTTGAGACCAGTCTTGGTTACATGACTGCCTAAAAAAAACAAAACAAAATTCTGTTCTGTTTTTAAAGAAGATATTTGCATGTATGTCTTGGAAGAACAGTTCATAATATAATAGTAGTGAGGTGACTAGCTCTTAATGTGTGTCTGAATCAGGTTCTTCAATAGTCCTAGTATTTAAAAATTTGTGGGTGTGATGGTGCACACCTTTAATCGCAGCACTCAGGAGGCAGGGGCAGGTGAATCTCTGTAAGTTCCAGGCCAGCCTGGTCTGCATAGTGAGTTCTAAAACAGCCAGGGCTACAGACCAAGACCCTGTCTCAAAAATTAGAAACATTCTCACAGTACTCTTTAATAAAGGAGACTGTGGGCTAGAGGGTGAATGAACTTGGGTTTTTCTTTTCTCTTTTTCTTCTAGAAATTCCAGTAGCTATTGTGAATATAATATTTTGTCCCAGGTGTTTACAATCATTTTTTTCTTTACTGTCAGAAACCAATAATACAAGATATTCTCCAGATAAAGTGTGTGCACACTCATGTGTGTGTGTGTGTGTGTATGATGTGTCTGTGTGTGAACATGTGTACATGCACATCTACGTGTGTACCCACAGCATGTGTGTGGAAGTCAGAGGACAACTGTAAGGGTCTGTCTTTGCCCTCTACCTTGCTTGACAGAGTCTCTTTGTCATTCACTGCTCTATATTCTGTAGCTGGCATGTGGGCTTCCAGGGATTCTCCTGTCTCCACATCCCATCTTACTGTAGAATGCTGGGGTGACAGACACTGGCTTTGCATGGATTCTGAGGATCTGAATTTAGGTTTCCTCACTTGCACAACAAGCACTTTACTGGGGTAAAACCGTCTCCATGGCCCCTCCCCCTTGGAGAGCTCAACAATCTCAAAGATTCCCATTTTGCAAGTGCATCTCACTTTCCTGGTTTTTTTTTTGTTAGCTACATGACATGGGTATAGAGCAGACTAAGGTTTATTTTGACAGTTTGCTGCATTCAGCAAACATAGCTAGCCTGTTTGTAAAATTCTTTAAAGTAAGAATTGCTTTATTTAAGTAAAAACAAAAATCATTTCTTGGTTGAGTACTTCAAATGAGTTATTTTTGAGAATTGCTACAGAGCTTATGGCAAACAGTTGATTGTTCTTAGAAGCATTTATGTTGCCACCATACACCCACCTAAAAGCCTTCTGTATCTCTTGACTTTGGGAAGGTTCCTACTCATGAATTTAGTGCTGTAGTCCTGATTCTTTCAGGAACCGGAGTAATGGAGGTAGAGAATCAGTGGATTTGTGACTTTTTTGTTGCTGTGATAAAACACTGTGACCAAAAGCAACTTACAGAAGAGTTTGTTTTCACTTAGGTTCCTGAAGGAGAGTCCATAATGGTGGGGAGGCATGGCAGCAGATGGCCAGAGGAAACCAAGAGATCAGATCTTCAACCACACACAAAAAGCAGAGAGCAAGCTGAAAGTGGAGTGAGGTTGTAAGCTCTCAAGGCCCACCCCTCATGATGTACTTCCTCCAGCCAGGCTCCGCCTCTTAAAGGTTCCAAAACTTCCCCAACAGCTCCACCGCTTGAGTGTCAAGTGTTTAAATGTGTGAATCTATGGTGGACATTTCTCGTTGAAGCCACACTGTAGCTCAGCAGTTTAGAGCAGGTGCTGCTCCTCCAGCACTGAGTTCTTGGCACCACATGACAGCTCACAACCATGTGTAACTCCAGTTCCAGCAGATCTCATGCCCTCTTCTGGCCTCTGTGGGCACTGCCCATCCATGCACACATACACACATAAGTGCACATAATTTAAAAAATATTTTTCAAAAAGAGAATGCTATAAGACTATAGAATGCAGGAGTTTCATGAAATATACGCAGAAGCACAACAATAATTTCCCACACCTAGAATTCATGTAAATAACCACCAATTCGATATATAATAAATCTGTGACAAATTCAAGGAAGCTGTTTTTGCATTTGGTCACAATACTTGGTTATTGTTCAGGTATCATTTGTTAATAGGGTGGGCCCTAGATAGTAGCACTAGCTACTTAGAAAACTGTATTTGATGCTTAATTTTCTATCGTTGCATCATTTCCAAAACAGCTGCTAAATCCAAGTATAGTTCTAGTAATACTCCCGAAAATTGGAAACCATAAAAACTTTAATTTTGGTAGGAAATTTCATATAATAGGATTTCCTTTAAAAAAGAAAAACAGTTTTGGGTCTGGAGAGATGATGGAGTAGTTAAGAGCGCTTGTTATTCTTGCAGAGAACCTGAGTTTAGTTCCCAGTGCCCACATCAAGCAACTTGCCTGGAGCCCAGAGCTCCAGCTGAATGTGATCTGGCAACCTCTTCTGGTCTCCTTGGGCACAGCACTCACATGCCCAAACCCACACAGAGACGTACACTCATGCACATAAATAAAATATCTTGCTAAAGGCAGATTGATGGTTAAAGTTTTAAGGTTTTATATTGCTTCCATTTCTTCTTTAGCAGTAATGTTAAATGAGCATACATTTTAGATATTTATGTGGAAAGGTGCAAGCTCTTTAAGACAGAAGGTGCTATGGGTGTTACCTTCATTTAACCTTCTCTGTCTGCTTAGGGAAAAGTAAAATAAAGGTCCTTAGTTCTTTTTTGGGTGTGGTCCATATCCTGGGTGATAGGTGGAAGTTTTAGCTTCATAGATGCTTGGCTTGGGTGCCTTAACCTCCTGCATATCTTGTGGAAAAAAACTCATACTATGTTACTAAACTGACTTAAACAGGTAACAGAGCCTACCTTAGATTTGAGGCTTCCCTGGAAATGACTGCAAACCATCAGATGGCATGCTATTGTCCCAGGCTGCCTGGTATAGAGATGTATGTAGGAGGGCAGGTGAGGGCAGGTACTTGTGGCAGGGAAGGGAGGGTTGGCAATCAGAGCAAATCTCTTTTCCTTCCTCCTAGCTGCACTTACGTCTACCTTCACTTCACCCTTTGCAGTTCTGCTCTGAAGGGTGGGGGACCAGCCCCATCCGGGCCTCTACTGCTAGATTCTTGCCATTAACAGGCCCTCACAGCTTCAGAGGGAGCCTCCTTTTCATTAGTATTTGCAGCATGTTCACCAGCAAAATGATTATGTTATGCGGAGACATCACATCACTTACATTTCATAGCTCAATGCAATTTTCATAAACTGCAAGGCAACATCCAAAAAAACATGACTCAGAATTAGAGTTTCAGAAGATTATTATATAGACATTATTTCCCTCAGGTCACGGGCTTTAGTCAAATTTGGAGGAGAGTGAAATTGCCAACAGTGAAAAGCAGACAGAAAGGTATGAGTTCATGCGCAGAGAAATAACATTTTCATTTGTTCTTTCCCCATGGGACAGATTCAGCATTCCGGTAAATGGAGACGGTTATAAGAAATGAATTTTTGTCAGCGGGGATGTGATTTTAAGGCTCACTTATCTATTGGCAATCTAGATTCCTAACCCCAGGAATCTAGGAAATTGCTACAGAATGTAGTCTTTATTATAAACAAGTTTTTTTTTTTTGTACTTCCCCCCCTCACTTTTTTTCCTTGGTCAGATTTTAAGACAGAGGACCAGATTTCTTTCTGTGTTTTGGGGGTCAGATGGCTGCTGAATCCCTCCTCTGCCTGAGTTCCTCTACACTGCTGTGGATGAGGATTCTTTTCTTTCTTCTTTTTTTTTTTTATACACACCAGGCCTCCCCCAGTCTTGGCTTTGAAACCCTTCTATTCACCTAGCACAGAGTCAGCAGCATTAGAAGACACAAACCATGGCAAGGGATAGCTCCATGGCCTCCACTTGGTCCCTGGTATTTTCAGGCTTCCCTATGCTGCCGCTTCCCTGTTCACAGTCTCTTTGTGTATCTAGACTTGAGATACCAAGACTCTGAACAGACCTCCCCCACTGCTGTTGCCTTACCGATCGCTCCTCTGTTTAGCTAACACATCAGCAAGAATGCAAGGCCCCAAGGACAGCAAGGATGCTTTGCTGTGTGGGCTCTGCCTCTGCCTCTGGCATTTTCAGGACACTGTGAGCAGCCACTTCGCGCTGTTCTTGTCCACTTTTGTGTCCCTGAACCAGAGAGATCAAGGTATTCCAGGTAGCTGGCCTTCTCCCAGGTCTGAAGAACTGGGATTTGCAAGGTTTCTGTCTGGTAATCCCAGACAACTGTCTTCATAATTAAAGACCGTTCTTTCAGAGGAAATTTTATTTCCTTCTTCTCATCTGATGCTTCTCAGCCCATCACTCATTCAGATCCATGCAGAGGTTCTCCTGCCGGCTCCCGAGCATCCTTGAGAGCTGGAGATATTTCATATCACCTAAGCCCTTCATTTCTGGAGATGCAGATACGTGCTGTAACATTAATCTCACCTTTATGTTTTTTCAGTTTTTAATAACTGAAATATGTGTATCTAATGCCTCCTTCCCCGTGTATCCTTGCCTATTTTCGTATCTGTCAGCACCATAAACCCTTTCCCTGGCTGTATTCTTCTTGCACAGTGCTACCACCTGCCAGCATATACTAGGAGCAAACCACAAACCCTTCTATGTTAATATGTCTACATTACAGTGGTTATGAAACTCATGATTGTAGTCGATTAATAGATGAGAATTGATGACTCTCACTTGGTTCATTGAATTTGGCCCATGCAAGTCATCATGAGCCATAAACCAAACCTTCAGGAATCTGAGAGGAAGAGAGAGAACAGATATCTGTGTTTCTACAGAGTACATCTGATCATGTGTGTGCATATGCATGTGTGCATGTGAATATGTGTACAGGCACGTGTGTGTACGCATATGTTTATTTCTATACATGCATGTGCATATATGTATGATGCACGTGAACCTTTGTATGTATGAGCGTGTGTATACACATGTGCATACATGCATGTGCTATGTGTATTTGTACATGTATAAGTGCATATGTGTGTGCACACTTGTGTATATGCGTGTGTGTGTCCGTGTGTCTGTGTATGCATGTGCACATTTGTATATATATGCAAGTGCATATGTACATGCATGTGTGTGTGCACACACCCTTACACATTTGAAGGCCAGAGGAGAGCACTGAGTGTCTTGCTCTATCACTCTACACCCTGTCCCCTTGAAAAAGGGTCTGTCACTGAACCTGGAGCTAGGTTGGAAACCAGCAGGCCCTAACTGTCTTTCTATCTGTGGCCTCCATAGTGTTGGGATTGCAGGCATACATTTTCAAACCTGATATATAGCCAAAGATCATGTTGAACTTCTGATCCCCCTGTCTTCACCTCCCGAATGCTGACATTACAGGTGTACCCAACTACACCTTTGTGCATGCTAGGCTCTACCTACTGAACTACAGCCCCAGCCTCAAATCCTGTTTTACAGATGATGACGTTGAGGCTCAGAAAAGATGAGGCTTGGGTGAACCTGAGAACTCAAAATTGGATACAGCTAAGACAAAGAACCTTCTCTCCAAGATTGTTCATGTTTATAATACATGAGAGACATAAGCCCCCTGTGCACTGTCTACCCTGGGGAGAACCTGTTTTCTTTTTTAATTCACTCTGCTCTGTCTCAGCTCTGTCTTCAGTTTCTTTGGGCTGTTGATGACATGCCTTGCTTTCTTCCTTCCAATAGCACCCTGTGATGTGATTGACTCATCTATACTGAGCATCAGTCTGATTTCCATTTCTCATTCTTAGAAACTTAATTTGCTTTGAGTTTTGGGTTTTTAATGTTATGCCCTCTTGCTCCCTGCAAAGTGGGCCTCCCTGAGGTGCTGTTGGGCACTTATAGTCCTAAGAACATTTGAGAAATATGAATGGGATATCATTTAGATACCAATTAAAGATAAGTCTTGGGGCTGGAAATGGGGCTCGTAGCTCACTGACTGTTCTTGCAGAGGACCTAGGTTTGGTTCCCAGCACCCAACATGGCTGCTCACAGCTGTCTGTACCTCCAGTTTTAGGTGCTCCAACACCCTCTTCTGACCATTGTAGACATTGTACACACATAGTTCACATATGGACATGCAGACAAAACAAATTAAAATAAATCATTAAAAAGTAACAGTAAAGCTGGGCGTGGTGGCACACGCCTTTAACCCCAACACTCAGGAGGCAGAGGCAGGAGGATCTCTGTGAGTTCAAGGCCAGCCTGATCTACATAGTGAGTTCCAGGACAGCTGGAGCTACAGGGAGACCCTGTCTCA
>NW_008354022.1:1241878-1300493 GCF_000622305.1 Nannospalax galili | reverse complement strand
ATTACCTTTAAGCAAGCCAAGACACAGAGTCCCCGCCTCTTTGGTTTCCCCCACTATTACAAGCATGGTAGTTTCTACTGCACTAGAAAGGGATTTTAGTGGAGAGTTTATTTTTTTCTGTTACAGTAGTCAAATAGGCTGTTCTAACATAAATAAATTAAATATTATTAATATAAATCTATAGTACCAAATGTATCAACTGGATGCTTAGTAGGTATTACAAAGTCCAATCATGCCTCCATTGTTGTAGGACAGCATGTTGGGGTTTCAGAATGCCGGGCCATGAGGGGCAGCCTCAGACAGCCCTCTGTGACTCCTGGGTTGTTCATGACTGACTTTTGATGGGCTCAGCCTCCTGCAGTCTGGCTTTCCTGACTGGCCCTCACTTCTGTTTACCTTGGCCACACCTTTGGCTTAGCTAGACACCACAGGTTTGTACCCTCATCTCTCTAGCCCTGGTTGTCTTCCTGTGGTATTTTATGGCTCTGAGAAAACTGGAGCTAAAGCTTGGGTGGCCAACGGCTGGCTGCACCTTGCCAGATGTGGACAAGCGGAGAAAAAGTGTGGGTTTTCCACCATGCATGTTCCTTACCATTCACATATCTCTGAGTCCAAGTGAACTCTGCCTTGACTTCAGTGGCTCCTTCCTCAGGCCCTGAAGGATGTATGTTGGTTACCATTGTGAGGTAAGACATCTAGCCAGGCCTGTTGGGAAGAGGATACAGTACTGTGCACCTCTAGTCATGTCACCTTCACAGACAAGAAGAGATACTGAGACCTGTGTCAGACTTCCTGTGAACATCTGGGCAAGTCCATGGTCCTGTGTGCTAGTGCATATGTGTGCATGTGCATGTGAAGGCCAGAAGTAAAGCTTGGGTGCCATTCCTCCAGTACTGTCCACCTATATTTTCTGAGACAGTCTCTCACTTGCTAAGAATTGGTCATGTAGCCCAGGCTGGCCAGGGAGCCCCAAGGATCTGCATGTCTCCACCTCCCCAGCACTGGGATTACAAGCACACATCACCACACCTAGCCATCTTTTTCATGAGGTCTGGTGATAGGACTCAGGTCCTCCCTTTACTCACAGCCATCTCTCCAGCCCCCATGTGTATTATTTTTTATAACACACTGATTTGGTTGATGTTTGCTGCAAATCTCTGCCTTACCTCTCCACAGTTCTGGCAGAGAGTGGTCCCCTGGGCCCATGGACTCACCTTGTGTGGTGCAGTTTGCCCAGAGACAGGAATGAGAGACAGATTCCACAGAACAAAGACTCCTTTCTTCTGAAAGCCAATCTGAGTTTAGTCTGCATTTTCTGCCCTAGTGGGAATGGCGGGACCTCGAGACCAGCCCTTCCCAGCTGGCTGCTGGGTTTGGCATACAATGCTCATTGCAAATGCTGGGATTAATGCCGTGGTTAGGCATGAAGATTCTTTCATGGTGGCATTTATCTCTGTCCAGACTCCTTCAGATGTAGTGTTTGTTAACTCTCTGGTGTGGGCAGCGGTTGGAGGGGCAGGGATACTGCTACCAAGGAAGAGCACCCATAACTTCCACGTGACTCTGCACAAAGGAGACTTTCTTCACTCCTCCTGGTCCTTGTGGTTAGCATAGAAATGGTTTATTGTGAAAGTCTTTCAGTCACAGGTCTTTCTAAGGCATAATTGTACCCTCTGGGGAAACCAAAATAAATACCACCCTAATAAACTTCAGATTCTTCAAAAATAAGTTATCCGATTGCATTTCTGTATTGGCAGGAAAGCATGAGGGGTTGGCGTGAGTGCTCTTTCTGCTTTGAATTACTCCCCAAGCTTCCCTATCCCAATTCAGCCCTAAAATGGAAGAAAATACTTTATCATTCAAAGAAATGAACATCGGGACAGAACTCAAGTCTTTCAGAAGGACTGGCAAGGGAGTTTTGTCTCCAACTTGGGAATTATTTTTATTTTTTTTTAACTTGAAAATACTTTTATTCATTCTTTGATAATTTCATACAATGCATTTTGATCATATTTAGACCTCCACCCCCATCTCCACCTCTACCTTACTATTCCCGCACAGGACTTCATGTCCTCTGTTATTATTTATTTTTTAAAGGCTTATTAAAGTCTAATATGTGTTTCCTAAATGCTCTTGGGTGTGGGTCTGTCTTTCAGAATCTGATCAGTATAGCAGACATCACACCCTTAAAGAAAACGACTCTCCCTCTCCCAGAAGCCATCAAGTGCCAATGGATCCTCAGCTAGGCCTGTAATTTCTTGCATACCTCCCCATTCATACTGATTTTTTGTCTGGCTTGGGCTTGACAGGTCTTATGCGTGCTGTCACAAGAGCTGTGGGTTCATAGGTGTAACTTCTCTGTTATGTCCAGACAACATGATTCCCTTGCATTCATCCACCACCTCTGACTAAAAATCTTTCTGCCTCCTCTTCTGCAGTGATCCCTGAGCATTGGGAGGAGAGGGTGTGATGGAGACATTCCATTTAGGGCTGAGCACTACAGTCAAGCAGGGTGTGTCATGCATGCTTATTTGTAGCTGAGGTTAATGATGTTTATCATACAGTGGAAGATTTTTGATGTAATTTCCCTGAAGTCTAATTCTAGCCTGGGCTCACCTAGTCATCTTGCTAGTGCCCCACCCCTTCCTTTGCTGTTCTGCCAAGCCTTTGCTTCCCAGTTGTTGAGAGTGAGGATGCAGCTCAGTTGGTAGAGTGCTTGCCTCCCCAGCAGAAAGCCCTGGGTTTGATTCCCAATACCACATAAACTGGGCATGGTGGTACACACATGTAATTCTAGCATTTGGGAGATAGTGGTAGGAGGTTCAAGGTCATCCTGCACTACAGGACAATTTGAAGATCAACCTGGGTTATATAAGACCCCATCTCAAAAATTTTTTATGAAGTACATATTTTTATGATACTGTTATCTAACTAAAAAAAACTTAAAATCACCTCCCTCTTGAGTTGTCTGCTGGCCAGCTCTTTCCAGCTTTTGAAGGCCTGTCTACTCACTAGTCCCACCCTTCTCTGACCCACAGCTCCTCTGAGTTGGGGGACCCAAGTCCACAGCATCCGTATTTCCATTTTGCAGAAAACGGCAGAGAAATGAGGCCAGTGGTTTGATAAATTATATCAAAAACTAGTCCCTTCATGCTAATGGAGCATGAAGAAGCTGATGTACTGGAGACGATTTGTAATATTTCATATTTCTCTGAGGAGAAGAATGATAAACCTGATGATGTGTGATTTATTCCTGTTTCCTCAGATGAGGAAAAAAAAAATTTGTCAAGTCAACCTTCCTGCTTCTCGCTCCCAGAAGCAGCCGCAGTTTTACACTGGGATGGGAGGCTGAGCTTGTTTTGAGAAATGCCACTGATTAATGACCACACCTTTGGCATTTGGTTGAGAGAGGGTAATTATGCCAGCATTGCCACTATTTCATCATTGCTATTTTATGGCTCTCCAGCACCAGGTGACAAATGTGTTAATTATTACATTTCTGATCCAGAGCCTTCCTGGCTGCCTCCTCCCCTCCTGGCTGTGGCCTTTAGTCATTCCCAGCAGCCCAGCCTTGGACAGCAGTAAGTTCTGCAATCAGAGAGCAGCTCTGTGAAACCATGCTGAGAGGGACATGGTTATCAGCCCTGCTGTGTGCAGACTCTAGCCATGGGGGACCTGGTTAATTCCCTTTCCTCTTCCTCCTGCCCATCACCCTTTGGGTCAAGTGCTGCTCAAAGCTAGAAGTCCTGTGTGCTTCTTTAATAACTGGAAATGGCGCCCCTGACTGGGCCATTTCACTCTAAATAGCCCCCTGGAGGAGGTTGGAAACAGAGGTTGTCATAGGCAAAGAGATTTAGCAGGTAGAAATGCTCTTTTTCTTTCCTTTCTTCTGTTTCCTCCCCCCCCCATCCTTTGCCTATTCTTTTCCTTTCTCTTTCTTTGCTAACCCTTCCTTTTGACCACCACCTTGAGCAGAGCAACTGTTTACAGACCCTACCCAACTACTTCCTTTCTGGACTCTAACACTTTTCTTAACACCTGCCCATCTGTTTTCCCAAGAACCCTGTTAATAATTTGCTACTTTTACTGGTTTGATTATATATTATGGATACTAAAAAGCTTAAGAGTCCTCTTTACAAGGAAAACAATTGTGGTTAGAAGACTTTTAGAGACCCATTATAGAAGCCCTAAAAGAAGCATGAGTAGAGTTTTGCTGGAGCTGGAGGGGGAGGCCTTCAAGGATTCAGAAGATCCTTGAGTGGCCATTTTCTCCTGTTAGGCTGAATCAACTCAATGAGTAATTAGAGGTAAGCTGCCCACTATCTAGGCTCTTTATCTTGTCTGAAATTGCATTCTATTTCAAGTTTGCTATGATTCTATTTAAAGCTACCATAGATCATTTCAGGAAAACAGACTTCACTGTAGATATCAACTTCAGGGTTGTTTTTTGTTTTGTTTTGTTTTTGAGTACTTATGTTGCCCAGGCTAGCCTTGAACTCCCTCTGTAGTGGAGGGTGACCTTGAACTCCTGGTTTTCCCATCTCTAACTCCCCCATTGGTAAGGTCACAGGCGTGTCCCACCATACCCATTGAATGTAGTATTGGGGACCAGACTCAGGGCTTCATGCTTCTAGGCAAGTGCTCTACCAACAGAGCTGTATTCCAAACCCTAGAAATTTCCTCTCAAATTCAATTTTTAAGTTAACAAGACAAAATAATGAGCTGCATTAGAAATTTCTTAAAGACAAATTTGAAAAGTTCTTACATTTTTTTTAAACAAAAGACCATGTACACCCATAAATTAGTTTGGTTTGTTCTACAGATGAGAAAAAAATTAACTTACCCTTCTTAGGTTCATGACTCAGACCCCTATAAGAAAAAACAGATTAATGAGCGAAAAAGACAAATTCATTTAATAAATTTCATATGAGGAAACCTTGAAACCTACGTTTGTTTTTTAGTTGTTGTTTTGAGACAAGGTCACACATAGCCCGGGCTGCCTCAAACATGTTTCTAAGAGGGTAATGTTGAACTTCTGGTCCTCCTGCCCCTACCTACCAAGTTCTGGCATGACAGACTTGTACTACCACAACTGGATAACATGTTCTGTGGATCAAACCCAGGGCTCCCCGCATGTTAGCCAAACACTCTACCAGCTGAGTTACCTCCCCATTCTGGAGGAGGGTATTTTTATGCTGAATTTGATGAACAGTGAAAATTCATAGCAGTGGACTGAGAAAATATGCCCAGTCCTTCATCTTCCCTGTAGACATGAGGATGTTTCTTTCCTGTGGTCACTTAGAGGCATTTGTCACAGAAGGGTCTCATGTCCCCCCTCTATGAAACTTTAGAAAACCTTCCCTTGGTTTTATGACTTGTTGCATGCAGGGTGTGTAATGAGAATGTCAAAGCTTCCTTCATGAAGCTTCTGTTCTCCCCATGTCAAGATCACCCATTTTTGCTTTTTGGTTGTGAGCTCAAGCCTTTAATGCTGAGCCTCCTCTCTAAAACAAGATCACCCATTTGGGGGTGGCATGCACTAACTGCCATTAGTTTCAACACAGAAGGTTGTCTGAATGGAAACCTGAATTTTCTTCGAGTAATTTAACTGTTCCTTTTTTTTTTTTTTTCATGTCCTGGACAGCAAGCAACAGTGACATTATGCAATGTCCAGTGATGAATGTTTAAGTACTGTTTATGCACAGCATCCTTTAAGATGCACTGTTTTTAACTTAGCATTGTAGTAATAATATTGCAAAGGGCTTTAACTATACCACTCATTTTCTCAGTTGCTCTCCTTGGGGGAGCCATCTTCTGTGATTGTACTGGAGCTGGGGTTTGTTTGTTAAGGCAGGATGTGGACCCTAGAATGTAGTACTGAAACAATTCATGTGCCTACATACCCACCTGAAACTCACAGCTGGAAGAACTCCTGTCAAATTAGCAGTAGTGATACACAAGACCTGCACAAGATTCAGCCAGTCAACATTCCATTGTGAATCGAGGAGGGGCTCACTGGGTTCCACCCCTCCCTGAGTATCTGTAGACTATTAATGGTTGCTGAGTAAGACCCACCCCTCCCTGTGAATCAATAAGTAGTTCATGCTTGCTCAGAGGAGGGGCTCACGAGGCCCCACTTCTCCCTGAGGATTTAAAGACAATTCATGGTTTCTGGGAAGGGACTCACAAGGCCCCACCCCTCCCTGAGGATTTAAAGACAGTTCATTATTGCCAGGGAGGAACTCACAAGGCCCTGCCCCTTCCTGAGGATTTATAGACAGATTATGGTTGCTGGGGAGGGACCTCCCTGAGGATTTATTGACAGTTCATGCTTACTGGGGGAGGAGGAGACATTTTCTTCAGTGGTGTAGTTACTGGTAAGGTGCCCATGGAATAATCCCTCACACGTGCCACTGTAAACAGCCCTAGTTGAACTCATTGGGTGACCAAAGCAAAAGACATGAAGGTGGAAGGGGGCTACTTGGGAAGAGGAAGGGACTCAGGTAGTGTGTGAGGGAGACAAGAGAGGGTAATGTGGTGACTATGATCACAATACATTATTATACATGTATGAAAATGTCATAATGAAGCCCATTAGTATGTATAATTAATATCTGCTAATATAAAGAGTTTGCATGAAGTATTGTCAGTGATTAACCAGGCAGTCACTGTCCCCCAGGCAGTGTACATTAGGGTCTGAGAAACCTCTGTAAGCATGTTTACAATTCTACCACAGCATTTTCAGGTAGTAGAACTAAATCTCAGATGTCTACTTGTAGAAGGAGATTCTGACAAGTTTTCCTTCAGGAAGTCCCACAGATCTGTACCTCCACAATTCATTTCCATGTGCGACTTGGGCATACTTGAGATTGGTCAGGTCTTTACAAAAGCTTTTTTCTGTTCTTTTGCTGAGGAGCATATGAAAATAAGTAATGTGCTGGTGCTTGACCTCATGAGTAAAACCATTTGGTTCCATTACAAAGGAATATTAAACCAGGCATGTTGGTGTACTCCATTAATCCTAGCACTTGAGAGGCAGAGGTAGGCAGATCTCTGTGAAATCAGGCCAGCCTTGTCTGTATAGTTCCAGGCCAGCCAGGGCTATGCAGTGAGACCCTGTCTCAAAACAAACAAGCTAACAAAAACCAATTAAGATGACAACCATAATAAAAACATTACATTGTCATAGAATATAGAAAGTATCATTCAGACTCACCTCAGAGCAGGTGAGACCCTAGCTTAGGGTAAAGGCAGAGCTTAGGGTGAAGCTGGGCTAGCCTTCTTCAGAGTTCCCATACCCAAGAGAAAATTTCAGCTTCTGACCTGCATTCTTTCTTGGTCTATGGATCCCTATCTTGTGCCCTCTAGGGGAGTTTTTCTTTATTGTCAGTCTCTCCCAGTAGAATGTAAAAACATGACAGTCTTGCCATGCTTTTGCTTGTATACCCTGTTTTAACAACATGACCTGAAACATCCTTTATATACATGTATCTCTGAATGGATGAATATGTCTATGAAGCAAGGAATCCTAACACAAAACTCCCTTCCACTAGACCAGGCAGGATTTTGAGGCTTAAGTCTCTCTTTTGATTCAAAGTCTTTCTAAAAGCAGAGTTTCCCTGGTACTGATCAAATGATGACAGAAAAGGAGGACCTGATGGCTTTGTCTTCTTGGAAACTTGAAGTGTGTCCCTGAGGAAGCTCAGAAGGTCCTTTTTCCAGAAACATTAGATTTCTTTTTTTGTGACTGAGCTGGAGACTTCTGCACATTTCTTTCAGTGTTTCCTTTTCAAGCCAATATTTGACATAATCTTCTCTTAAATAGCAATATTCATCTTAATTATAATCCACACTTGGATGTAATACAGATTTACTACCACATGTGACTGCTGTGTACTTTTTTAAATATTCAACACCCAGTCCTGTGCATTGTAGTTATGTGTGTGTGTGTGTGTGTGTGTGTGTCTTGCTTTCTCATTAAATTTTAAACTCTGTGAAGTAATGTTTTATTTTATATCTGTATTGCTAATAAAGGGTGGATCTTAATAGGCCCTTCATGAATTGTTGCTCACAAGGGTACTGAGGGAATTTATTTACAGTACCCATGGTGTTGTGGTTTGATTACGAATTGAAAAGCTCATGTGTTTAAACAGTTAGTCCATGGATGGTGGCATTTTTTGGAAGACTGTGCAACCTTTAGGAGGTGGAGCCTTACTAGAGGAAGTGGCTCATTGGGGGTGGGTCTTGAGGTTTTGTAGCAGGCCCCACTTTCTGTTCACTCTCTGCTTCCTGCGTGCAGATGCACTTTGACCGGACAGCCTTCTGCTTCTGCCTCCATGTCTTCCTGCCATGTGGACTGTATCCCCTGGAACTGTGAGCCAAAATAAACCTGTCCTCCTTTAAGTTGCATTTGTTAGGTATTTTTTATCACAGCAATGAGAAAGCAACCAAGACATAGTGTACCTCACTTATCCTTTGGTGAGGGCAAATAATCTGAGTGGTCGAAACCAGTGGTTTTGGTGTGTGCCTGGATGACATATTTGTTGTTGTTGTTGTTGTTGTTTTCTGACAGTAATTAAGAATATGCTCAAGACCTATGAGGCCCTTTGTGGTGTGTGAGGCCACTCACTGGTCTCTGTAATGATAGAAGGACTCAGATGTATCACATTTTTGCAAAGGTGGGACAGATTTATTTCATTACAGTTTATTAATGAGGAAGCTAAAATGTGGCCTTTTTAAAGACTATTTACAGTCTAAATCAGTCACCAAGACTTCTTTTTCCCTTCTGCTATGGAGATCATATTGTGATAAACTTTTTAGAAACATTAATAACTTAAGAGTCAAGCCTACATTGTGTTCAGCTTAGAGTCTTTCCATATGAGGATTTGGAAACAAACAGCTGATTAAATTGTGTGCTGTGTGAAGTCTTGCATTGTTCTTGGAATACATCAGGTCTAAAAGCAGAGTGTAAAATGAAGCCAGGTCTGGAGGTAGAGGCAAACAGATCACAAGTTTAAGGCCAGCCTGGACCTACACGGTAAGTTCAAGGCCAGCCTAGGCAACTCAGTGAGACCTTATCACAAACAAACAAACAAACAAACAAACCTATGTCTACTGTTTAGGAATGAGTGTTTCCAAAAGCAATATAGCCCATTTTAAAAGAAACCTTTATAGATAATATTTTAGTATGATTGAAATTTTGACAACAATGGTGGTAAAAAGTAATTTATCATTGTCTTGGACTAGGTCATTCTTGAAATATGTGATCCATTTGTGTGTGTATGTGTATGCATTTAGTCTTAAAGATTTATTTTCATTTTATGTGTGAGGGTTTTGCCTGCATGTATGAATGAGCACCATGTGCATACCTGGTGCTGGCAGAGGCCAAAAGAGGGCATCAAATCCCCTGGAACTGGGGTTACAAATGATTGCGAACTGCCATGTGCGTGTTTGGAACCAAACAAGGGTCCTGTGCAACAATAGCAAGTGCTCTTATCTGCTGAACCATCTCTCTAGACCATGTGTGTATTTAAATACATATGCATGTACACATGTGTATGTACGTATATGTAGTGGGATTACATTTGGACAGGTAAATATAATGTAAAAAAGAGTTAAAAATTGTGTTTGAAACCTTAGAAAAATTATAGATAGTAGAATTTTTTTTTTATTCAGGTTTTCCTCAGAGGCTACCTATGAGACATATTTCATTGGTTGATTCCTGTGGTGGCTTAAATGAGAAACTTCTGGGATTGGAGCTGTGGCTCAGTTGGTAGAGTGCTTGCCTAGTTTGCATGAAGCCATGTCATCCCAGCATGGAGTGCTTAGAGGCATGCTTGGCTGCATAGTGAGCTTAAAGCCAGCTTGGGCTACATGAGACCCTGCATCCACAAAGGAAGCTTTTGTAAGGATTTGATGAGTCTATTTTCTATTGGGATAAGGCTTTCTTAACTCTTGTCTGAGCTTCTTTACAAGTCAGGCATTGGTTGTTGCTCTGTCTTATATTTGTTGCTTACTGACACTCCTGTACAGAAGGTCCGGTGTCTAGATGCTACAACAACCTAGAGTGGTAACGACCGCACTGCCACACTTTACTCAGCATCATTTCAATAACCATTTACCTCAGAGCAGTTCTTTGAGAACTGTACTTTCATTATTCCTATTTTCCAAGTGTGGAAACTGAGGCAGCACCGGTGAAGTGACCTGTCTGAAGTCTAGTAGCTCATACATAGAAAATCTGGATTTAAACTCGTATTCTGGCTCTGTTAGCTATCTCTCTCCTCTCTCTCTCTCTCTCCCTCTCTCGCTCTCTCTCTCTCTCGCTCTCTCTCTCCCTCTCTCTCTCCCTCTCCCTCTCTGTCTCTGTAATTCTGTTCCTCTCTCCCTTTCCTTCTTTCCCTCACTTTCTCTTCTCTCCCTCCATCATATCAAACTCATGCTTATAAATCCATATTATTAATAAACATATCAAAACCTTGAGATTTAATGAAGAGGCAACAGTCATTGCATTCACTTCCCCCTCCCTCCATGCTCATTAGTAATGATAATACTTTGACAATTATTGAATGCCTGCATGGAACTCGTTATGAATATGCATATTCAACATGAATGTGAAAATGAACAGAGATGACAATTATTGAATGCCTTTTCTAGCACTTGCTAAGTACCCCTGTATGGAGAGGAGAGCTCATCAGTGGAGGTGGTACCTCCTCTGCACTGTGAGTACGCATGTTAGTTAAAATAGGATTGTACGATTATATTAATAGCTGCTGACTGAGCAAGAGCCAGGCTGACCAGACCAGGTTGAGTCTTAGAAGAGGTAGACCACTTGGGAAGCCCAGGGTACTACAGAGGTTGGCGGTGATCTAAGATCATAATCATAGATATGATGGATAATCTTCACTGTCAACTTGACTGGATTTAGAATCACCTAGGAGACACGCTTCTGAGTGTGTCTATGTGGGTGTTTCCAGAGAGGTTTAAGAAGGAAAGACTTTGAACATTGGTTGCACCATCCTTTGGGCTGGGCTTCCAGGCTGAATAAAAAAGGAAGAAAGATAAAGCTTGGTGAACATCAACATTCCTCCTTCTCTGCTCACCAGTCTAACAGGATGTGAAGCATCCCAGACACATGCTTCTCCTATTTTGAACTTCACCAGGCCTTCCCACCATGATGGATTCCTCCTCTCAAGTGCTGAGCCCAAATAAATCCTTCCTTCCATAATTTGTTCTTAGCAGATATTTGGTGATAGTGAGGGAAAATTAATGAATATAGAAGGTAAAATGGATGAACACCTCCTTGATTTATGAAGAAAATTTAGGGTAACACCTGCTGCAGACTGAGCAGAGAATAGTTTTAGTAGAAATGGAAGTTCGTTAAACTGCTCCTGGTCCCTGTCAGATCAGCAGCCCATCAGAGAGTAGCTAGAAGGAACTGTGCCCTGTGTGCCCTGTGTGTGAAGGGCAAGGTCAGGGCCCTAGTGTTCTTGAGAACTTTGTATAAGAAAATAGTTTAATCATCTCAGTGTATGTGCAATGTGCCCTACTGTTAGGAAACTCCATTATGTACCAGCCAGCAGAAATAATTGGATGCTTTGTTTCCTTTATTAACTATTTATTTGTCTAAAAGCTTGGGCACACCTTTGTCTTTGTCTATAGGAGAGATGTCTTTAGAAATTTTGAGTAGACTAAAGAACCCTAGAGAGGTGGGAATTGTACCTGGAAATACCAGAACTACTCGGCGCTGGTGATGATCAGATGAAAGACAGTAACATGTTGCAAAGGGAATGTCAGAGTGGCAGGAGGAGCCCTGACTGTGCAGGCTCATCCCTCATCCCTCAGGAGAATGGGCCTCTAAGTGACCTTGCTAATTATGATTAGGGGAGTTAAGCAAAATAATATAAATAAAATACAAAGCCAGGCATGACTGTTCATCCCTATAGCCCCAGCATTGGTGGCCAGAGGCAGGCAAGTCCTAGAGCTCGAAGGCCACCCTTCCCAGCTAAAACTGAAAGCTTCCAGTTCAAAAAGGGACCCTTTCTCAAAGGAATAAGGTGAAGAGTGAGAGAGGAAGACACTGATGTCCTGCTCTGGCCTCATGTACATACACAGGTGCCCACACACTTAGGTGCATGTAACACACACACCACAGCATGTACACACACATATGCATCACAGCATTCACACATACCACAGCACATCCACATAGCACACTCATAACCACAGCATACACATACCACAGCATATGTACACAACTATACATACCACACATATACACATACACATACACACCACAGCACGCACACACACACACACATACACACCACACATATAGCAAAAATTCAAAATAGAAGACTGGGGGCTGGAGAGATGGCTTAGCAGAGTGCTTGTTGCTTTTTACAGAGGACCTGCGTTTGATTCCCAGCACCCATATCAGACAGCTCATAACTGCCTATAACTCTAGTTCCATGGGATTTATTATCCTCTTTTGACCTCCACAGGCACTGTACACACATGCACACATATACCCCCACTCATATACATATAATTAAAAATAAAAATAAAATCTTCAAAAACAAAAATCAGTGTTGGAAACATTGTTCAGTGATTAAGAGCACTTGCTCTTGCAGAGGACCAAAGTTCAGTTCCCAGCACCCATTTGGGTATCTTACAACCTCCTATTATTCCAGGTCCAAGGGATTAGATGCTCTTTCTGGCCTCCAGGGTTACTTGCACACACATAGCACATATAGAGACATATAACTATAAATGAATAAAGAAGAAAATAAGAAGGAAGGAAAGAAAAGAAAGAAATAAGGAAATAAAGAAGAGAAACAGAAGTGGCATGCCATGACCAACACTTGACAAGAGAGGAGCTGGAAAAGAAGACAGCAGATGCACTGTGGGGTCTTGCTCAGTGTAAGTCAGTGCTCCTGCTGTGTCCTTGAATTTCAGCAAGGCAGTAGCTTGTGGGCTTCCCTGTACAGAAGGATTCTTGTGTGGAAGAGTAGAAATCAATCCTGTCTCCGTGGCTCTTGACTTACTACAAAGAAAACTAGCCAGACACATATCACATGCCGTGGCAGAAGCTGATAAATACTGCTTATGAGAGGAGTAGAGTATTGCTTGCCTGTGTCTCAGTTTCTTTACCTATAAATGTGGATGGACAGAGCTCTGCAGTAGTAAATGGCATCATATATGTGTATAATGTGTTTGGCACTGAACATTTGTTCAGCCTCTTTCTAGCATCCTCATAACTCTACTGATACATCTATGAGTCTGGCCGACCAACCAACTTTGGACTTTTAGCCTCTAAAACTGAATAATAACAAATCTTCTTTTCCTTATGAAATAACCTACCTCCAACATTTTGTTACCATAATGCAAAACCAACAAATATGGAGAAAAATGTGATATGTTGATGGCCTGAGCTATCAGTTTTATGCTTTGAAGAATGTTGACTCCCAGCCACATTGGCTATGTCATTAACCAGTGGTGGTCTGTAGCAAATCACCTTCTACAGAGCAGGGTGTATTATCAGGAATGGCCAGGGATACCGTCTTGATTGTGACTGGAGGAACAGTTAAGGATGAATCATATAATATCCTTCAGAATTTTATGGTAGCATTTACATCACTAAATTAATTAATTAATTAATTAATTTATTTATTTATTTTGTGTGTGTGTGTGTGTGTGTGTGTGTGTGTGTGTTGGGCAGGTTGCCCACATGTGCCATTGAGTGCTTGTGGAGGTCAGAGGACAACTTGTAGGAACCATTTCTCTCCTTCCACCATGTGGGTCCCAAGGATTGAACTTAGGTTGTCAGACTTGGCGGCAAGCTCCTTTACCTGCTGAGCTATCTGGCCAGCCCCACATTTAGATCAGTTCTGTGTATAAGAGGAGACCCAGCAGGGGCTAGAGAGATGGCTGTTCTTGCAAAAGACCTGGGTTCAAATCCCAGCACCCACATGGCAGCTAACAACTGTCCATAACTCAAGTTCCAGGGGATCCAACACCCTCTTCTGTCCTCCACAGGCATTGCATGACACAGGTGCACTTACCTATGTGCAGGCAATACACACATACACATAAAATAAAATAATAAATAAAATATCAAAAAAAGAGGAGACCTGGAGAGATGGCGCAGCAGTTAAGAGCTGACTGCTCTTACAGAGGACCCAGGTTTGATTCCCAGCACCCACATGGTGGCTACGAACCGTCTTTAACTCCAGTTTCAGGGGAATCCCCCTCTTCTGACCTCCGCAGCATTGCATGACACAGGTGCACTCACATACATGCAGGTAGTACACTCATACACACAAAATAAAAATAATAAAATATTAAAAAAAGAGGAGACCCAGCGAAGTATTATGTTCTCGATAAAAACTGCCATCAGAAGGAGCCCTGCTCTTCACCTGCTCCCAGTTCTGTTTCTGTTCTTCTTTCCCTTTGCTCTTTCTTTCCATATTTGAAACTTTAGCCAAAGATCTGCTAATCAGTATTGAATGGCATTTAATCAAATCGAAGCCTTTACTAGGTAATGCCTTGTAGGGTTTGTTTTGCCAAGGTGGGTGTTTGAATGGCATAAAAACTAGGGAACATTAAGGAATAAAGAGGGGTCCTCTTGTTTTCTTTCAAATATGATAATTAGTGCAGGGCTGTCTTCTCCCTGCCAGTTGGCTCTTCTCCTTGGCTAGCAGCTGTTTTACATTCTTTGTCTTTGCTGACTCAGCTATCGCTGCACAAAGTTCCTCCCTGCTGCATTTTTGCTGAACTGTGGTTCTGACCGTGGGGGTGTTCACTGTGCAGACTGGGCCGAGTTCTAATCTTACAATTCTAGTAACAGGATTACAGTGTGTTATGAGGCATGAGGCAGTGGTTCCCTAAACCTCACTGGGATAGATGACTGTAGACAGGGATAGCTTGTGGAGCCTTGGCTTGCTGGTTGTATCTTTTCTTTGTTATATGTGGTCAGCAGCGGCCACTCCTCCATTCTTGTGGGTGCCGCTCCTTCATTCTCATGGGTGTCGAGGCTGCTCCTCCACTCACCCAGGGCTGAGGCCGCTCTTCTGCTTGCCCGGTGCTGAGGCAGCTCTTCTGTTTGCCTGGCACTGAGGCAGCTCTTCTGCTCACCTGGCGCTGCCTCCGATCGTCACTGCTTCTGCCCAGTCCCGGACCCCAGGGCTGGTGAGGAGACTGTGTCAGTGGAGCCACATTCAGACACGGGAGACCAGGTTCAGTGACACAGGTCTGGTTTATTGCAGGAAGGCACAGGCTTATATAGGGGTAGTGGTCCAATCACAGCACAGCAAGTAGGATACCTTATTAGCATAACAGGTTTAGTGTCCTATCACAGTACAGCAAGTAGGATACCTTATTAGCATAACAGACTTAGCATCCTATTAGCATAACAGACTTAACGTCCTGTCACAGAGTAGTGGGTAGGATGCCTCATTAGCATACTGGGTTTCAGATTACAGAGCCTGGATTCCTGTAAACCACGTGACCTTGACTGTTGAAATAGCTAAGTGTTGTAATTTTGGATTCCAAGGGTGGTGATTAGGGAGTGGCGAGCTCAAGGCATCAGTCTCATGATCTGCCAATGGGAGCAAATGTCACAAGGTGTTCCTTGTGGCTCCACCGGCTGGGCCGTTGCCTTGGGCCTACTGTATGGCTGTCAATAATACTTTCACCCTAGGCTCAAGCCTATCTACCACAGTTATATGAATTCCTTCCCCAGAGAGACAACATCTATCCCCTCTTCTTAAGGCCACAATGTATGAAGCCAAAGTATGAATCCACCACAGTTCACTCTGAGGAACCAATGAGTGTACTGGGTGTATTTACAGAGCATGGGTAAGGGGTGACAGCCAAAACTAGGATGTCTTCATCTACCGTGGATGATGGTTTGCCCACAGCTGTGTAGATGGAGCTCAGACTGTATACTCTGGAACCTCTGAGACTAGGAAGGCCACTTGCTGTTAGGGCAGCATTGTGTATTATTGGCTGGGATCTCAGGGGAGGGTCCAGTGACCCTCCTCACCTTCTCCTTCTATTAGGCAATATCAACAGTCAACAAGCCAGATCACAATTGTGTCTTGCAGCAGGCACAGCTGATCTGATGATGACAACCCCTGTTTTTGTTGGAGGATCCCATTCCACAACACTCTTCTTTTTCCTGATGTTTGAATTCTATTTAAGTTAACAAAATCTTTTTAATGTTACTTACATGGGAATACCAGTTTCCTGTAGGATTTACACTGCATAGATTTTTGTGATCTCCTTGCTTATAATAATCTGCAACCATAGTGTTTTCAGTACAGAATATGTACCCATTTTGCAACCATAGTGCTTTCAGTACAGGATATGTACCCATTTCATGCTTTATTTAGCCTGTCATATTTTTTGTTAAAACAATGTTGTGATGGTTAGGTTTGTCAACTTGACACAACCTAGAATCACCTGGGAAGAGTCAAAGTGTGGGATTGCCTGGAACAAGTTGGCCTATGGGCATGTCTGTGGCGGAGTGTCTTGATTGTTAATTGATATGGGAAGACCCAGACAAGGGGGTCTTGAACTGTATAAGTGTGCACAAATCAAACAGAGCACAAATGAGCATGCCTGCAACTCTTTCTCTCTTAAAGCTCTTTTTTCAGGATAGTTTATTACAGCAGCAGGAATGTAACTAGGACAACCATAAAATTTAAAAGAAAACACAGTATTGGTAACATGTAACTATGAAATTAGTGTCTTCTTTCCTGGGTCCTCAATGATACTCAAACACTGGGGTTAAGTATAATATAGAAGCCTTATTTTTTAAAAAAAGATTAGTATTTGTGTGTGTGTGTGTGTGTGTGTGTGTGTGTGTGTGCGCGTGTGCCTGGAACTGGAGTTACAAATGATTGTTCTATGCCATGTGGGTGCTGGGAACTGAACCCAGGTCCTCTGCAAGAGCAACTGGTGTTCTTAACCACTGAGCCATCTCTCTAGCCCCAGAAACTTCATTTAAATCTGCCATGCTCTTGTTAGCACCATGCGATATCCAGTTATGTATGATATTGACACTGTGTGGGACAGTGCTCTCCTAAGATAGAAAAACTGGAAATTGAAGCAGACATTTCTGTTTGTACATCAAATTATCAATCTCATTTCCTGTCTTATTTTGTAGCCATGTATTTACAACAACACGTCCTTTGGTTTTAGAGCAACTTGCTTTGTTATTTTTTCTTGATTCATCGAATTATCATGAGTAACAAATCCATCCAAATTTGTTTGCTACATGTGTTCATGTCTCTGAATTAAGTAAATATAAGAAGTCATTTGTAGCCATTTTAGTTGTCATGGTTAAATTTTATATCGATGATTTTTCCCTCGTTTAAGAGAGAAAAAGTGGCAGGCAAATCTCTGTGATTTTGAGGCCAGTCTGGTCTACATAGTGAGTTCCAGGCCAGTCAGGGCTACATAGTAAGACCCTGCCACAAAAATGAATGAATGAATGAATAAATAAATAAATAAATAGACAAATAAAAGAAGCTGTCATTGAGAATTAGATGCTTGGGAAGTCAAACACAGCTCCTTGATTTAGCCATTGTTTTAAGTATGTCAATCGATTTGACAGAGCCTCAGTTATGCATTACTATGTCTCATTTTTTTTTAATGAGACCAACAACACCTTATTCAAAGTTTACTTGAAAAGATTAATTGAAATCATACTTAAAGCACCCAATCACAGAGTATGGAAAGATAACAGCAATCAAGAGTGCTTGATGCTCCCAACACCAGGTCAGGGGCTCATAACCACTTGTAACTCCAGCTCCAGATGCTCTCTGACCTCTGTGTGTACTGTACTTGCATGCGCATACATATATATACATGTAATTTATTTAAAAAATCTGAAAGTACCAGACTATAGATTTTATATTAGGCAATGAAAACATCATTTCTTCTTTCCCTCCCCCGGGCAGATTTTTTTTTTTTTTTATTGATAGTGTATGTGTGTGGGAAATCCCTGTTTCTAGTAGAATTTCTTGGTAAGTGCATGAATTTAGTGTGAGCTTTCTAATTTTGACAAACACAATATCGATTTGAAGTTTGTAGCTGTAAATTCACGAAATGAAGTGAAAGTTTTGTAGTACTTCTTTCCAGCATCTTGATACATCTTGAGCAAACAGTCTGTATTTAATAGTAGTTTGCTAATTGGAAAGCTGCTCTAGCTTAACACAGATGTCAAAAGTGAGAAGCTGAGAGGAGACTAGGCACTCAACCAGAGACAGGATAAAAGCTGCCACTGCACTAAGCTGGAGATGAACCTGAGACCATAAGGAGGCTGTGGCGCTAATTACCTTTAGCAGTGTTTAAACTCTCATTTCTCACTTATCAGTGAAAAGGGGGTGGGGAATCCGTATTGGTCTGAACACACACAGCAATGTGTGAAGAGCTAAAGGCTTGAAGGAACTCTGTAGACCCCAGCTCCCCAGAGACTGAGACTGCTGAGGTGTCAAATGAAGAAGGGCAGATGGAATTCTAATTTGGAGAATGGCATGGGGCAAGAAAGGGAGGCTCTTAGCATTCATTAGCATCTTCCTTCTCTGTGAGCTCAGGGCCACAGGCAAAGGCAGGTAAGACTTGAGCCTTAGACAGATATTAGCAATTATCAGCAAAGCTAGTATGCACAAAGAGAGAAGACAGCCAAAGGTAAGACCATCACCAGCCCAGCAGGATTCTTTGGCAACATGGCTGTCATTATGGATGGCATCCTTCTACCTTTCCTTACTCATCAGGACCAAACCTGGTGTCACCCAGGGCTGATTTCTCGTCCCATCTCTACATGTTGTCCTTAAACCGTGATGGCAGACCACCTTGACAGGCTCAAGCCCTGTAGATCACTGAGCCTTTCTGGGAATCTTGATGTTATTATTTGTATTGTGTGCATGTGTGTGTCTCTCTTTCTGTGTGTGTGTGTGTGTGTGTGTGTGTGTGTGTGTGTGTGTGTGTCTGCACATATGGAGACCAGCAGTTGATGTCCAGTGCCTCCTGCAGTCACTCTCCACCTTACTTATTTTTATTTCAGTTGCACTTACTTATTTTGTGAGTGGGGTTCTCATGTGCTACCACATATTTGCGGAATCTAGAGGACGGCTTGGACTCAGTTCTCTTCTTCCACTGCATGAGTTCTGGGGATTGAACTCAGGTCCTCAGGTTTGGCAATAGATGCCCTTAACCTGCTGAGCCATCTCCTGGTCTTCCAGATTTGTACTTAAGCCTAAATACAATTAGAGGTTAATGTGATTGCTGATTGAGCCCTGGAAGTGTGCCTGGTACAGTGCTCAGTGCATGCTGTATTGAATTAGACCCTCTCCCCCTCCACTTCTAGATAGCGTCTTCATTTTGTAGGTATAAATGTTGAACTTTAGAGAGGTGAGGTCTCTTCAAATGCATAATGCTCATAAGCAGCAGACTGAGAATTAAGGACAAATCATCTGACTTCAGAGCCCAAGTGAGGAGCCTTTAAATGAAAAATAAATTGCAGAGCAGTGTTAATCCCTGCAGAGGGCGCTCTTCAGATGAAACTCATCAACATCACTCTGACACTATGATGAAGCAGGCAAGCTCCAGGCCCTGATGTTGGAGACAGGTTTTCCTCTGGGGAGGAGAGTGCAGTGATTCGTATAACCTGCTGTCAGGGTTATTTAAATCTGAGTCCCAACCTAGAATTTACCTTAATCATCCTTTATCATCTTCCCACATCCTCTTACAGTTTCTCCTCTCTCTGTGAAGAATATCGTTCTGCATAATGAATTCTGTTCTTAGGTCTCCTCCTCTGTGCTTGTAGAATTCAAAGCTCTTTCTTCTGCTTTGTCCTTGACTTAATAAGATCTGCGATTATGGAAAGGTGGCACAGGAGACCATCTGCAGGATGTACACTTGTGAATGTAAACCTGATAGACCACAAGGCCACCTCCAGAGTCTATTGTTGCTTTATACTACTTGATGACTTCTGGACAAGCTGTGTCCTGTGTCTAGTCTGATAGTGTTGATCACTGTTAGGATAGTGTCCTAGTTTATTTCTGTTACTGTGATAAAATACCCCGAGAAAAAGCAACTTAGGAGAGAAGGTTTATTTTAGCTCATGGTTCCAGGTTATAATCCATCATTGTGGGGAAGTCACAGAGGCAGGAGCTTGAGGCAACTTGTCACATCACAGCCACAGTCAAGAGCAGAGAGAGAGTCAGTGCATGCTTGCTCACAGTCAGCTTTCTCCTCTCTTATACAGTCCAGAGCCCAAACCTGGGAATGATGCTGGGTCTTTTCTACCTCAATTAAAGCAATCAAGATAATCCCCCATAGACATGCCTAGAGGCCAACCTGATACAGGAAATCCCTCATTGAAACTCTTCCCTGGTGATCGTAGGTTGTGGAAGTTGACAGTTAAAACTGACCATCAGAGATGGTCTATATTCCAGAGAAGCCCACAGTGAATATGAAATAATATGAAAATGTCCCCTAAGAGATTGCAGTGACCTTCATTTTTTATCTATGTGTGACAATTATAGTAATTGTGGTTAGTTGGTGTACCTAGATATCTTCTGACCCACACGATAAAGTGGGATGACTTCTAAAGCCTGGAGCTAATGTAACATTTCTTTGTGTGTCAGCCTTAAAAAGAGAGCTACTGTATACAGGCCAGACCTGAGAACTGTTTGTATAAACGCCTCTGATTCTTTCCAGCAGTTGTTTGGAACTGTTTCCAGTGTGTGTGTGTGTGTGTGTGTGTGTGTGTGTGTGTGTGTGTGTCTGCCTGCCTGCCTGCCTGCCTGCCTGCCTATCTTTGGGTATGTACCCTCCCAGAGACCAGAAGAGGGCATTGGAGCCCCTGGAGTTGGAATTACAGGCACTTGTGAGCTGCCTGATGTGGGTGCTGGGAACCCAACTCTGGTCATCTGCAAGAACAGCATATGCTCTTAACCCCAAAACTGTCTCCCCAGTCTGTCCTTCCCTCATTTAGGAAAGGAGTATTTTACTTCCACCATCTCCTCTGTCTTTGGGACTGAGTATCCCTGAATTTGTACTTTTTTTTGAAGGCTCCACTTGGGTGTGACACTGGAAGATGGCAGGATGGCCATCCTAAAGTAACAGCCAGCTGTTTAAGAATTTTGTTCTGAGTAAAATAAAAAGAGTCTTTCTCAAGGTCCTTTTACAAACATGCTTTAATTATGGGAAAATTTCAGTTGGACAGGGTCATGTACAAGAGTGCAGAGGATTAAGAAAAAGATGTGTCTCCAGTGATGCCTGTGGGAGGGGAAAATGGAGTCTGTGATACAGCAATGCCTACCCCTGGAAATCACCTTCTATTTCAACACTGAATCCCAAGTCAGGGTAGAGGTTAGACCACTCAAAATGGTGGAAGAAAATGGGAGAATGTTTAAATCGTTGTCTTTGACCTGTAACAACCTATTCCAAAGACTTTAGGAGTTCAAGAAAGGTTGATTTTCCTCTTGCTTTCTTATAGTCTGGATTCTAAAATACTCTCTGGGCAATCAATTTCAGAAGTGTTTGAAAAGGAAACCTTGCCTTGTCTGCCTGTTAACTGCAGCAAAGTGTACAGACTTCCTGCTGTTCAGTGGCTGCCCACAGAAATAAGGCAACACCTATTGTTGCCATTATCGGGATAAAAGAATTGCCTGGATTGGATTAAATGAGGCTGCTGTGCCCTTAAGAAACATGGGCCTGAGATGTAATGAAGCTGTGGCAGCAGGAATTAATGTTGGGTCTCTTCATCAGTTTGTGTAGGAGGGAGATGTGGAGTCAGAGATGGCCGGAGATGTGGAGTCAGAGGCAAACCCTGATATGTTTGGGGGAGAAGTATCACAGCCTGTTAGGCAGAAGAAATGAAATCGAGACAGCATTGGGGATTCCATTAAGTGTGCAGTGTTTAGGCATACCTCCTCCCTGGGTAAAACATGCCATTGAGGAGGGCAGTACACAATAAAATAATTGGGCTTGGGAAATCAATGAGGCTTCTGGGGCCTCATATCTCCTTGTTGGGGAGCAGAGGAAAGGAGATACACCCCTAACATACACACACACACACACACACACACACGCACGCACGCACACACACACACACACACACACACAGCATAAAAGCTACATGGAATGAAATAGCAGGCAGTTTCTCACCCAGTACATGGAATGCCAATATATTTTGAATAATAAAAACAATAGATATAATTAAATTTTGTGCAGCTCAGGAAGGAATCGGAGCATGCTGCCTCAGAAGGATCACACTCCCTGTTACTCTCTAGGCATCTGGGTTTTTGGTTGCAACAGCTAAATTGAAATGATTCAGATCTGATCAGTCATGACCACGTCTACAGGGACTTGTGTACTCATATTAATGTGTACAGAACTAGGTTCTTAAATAAAACACCATTCCCACGCATTTAGTTGCACAGGAATGAGTTGAAATTGGCAGCATGACTTGACTTTTTCCCTTGAGTCTTATAGATATGCAAACATGTGGACTGTGGTTGAATATAAGTTCAGTAGTTTAGGTTTAGCATTACGTTTATCTTCTGAGGCCAGAAAAGTATAGTAATGGCAAGCTTAAGGTTCTATTAGTCCTTATTGTAGTCTCTCTTTTTAAAAAAGATTAATTTTTAATTATGTCTATGTGTGAAAGGCCACAGCCACCATGGCTCATTTTGCTCAAAGTTTAGAAATGCCTCAGATATCTCATATATGTGAGTGGTTTATCTGTGTGTGTGTGTGTACATATGTCATGTGTGTTCAGTGTCCACAGCCACCAGTAAAGGGCATCAGATCCCCTGGAGCTGGAGTTACAGTTGGTTGTTAGCCACCATGTAAGTGCTGGGAACTGAACTTAGGTCGTCTGCAAGAGCAAACAGTGCTCCAGCCCTAAAGTAAAGGTTTAATTTCCTTCTGGATAAATAGGAGAAAGCCAGCTTGATGGCGTCCTTGAGAATATTATTATCTCCTTCTAGCTACTTAGGAAACTGGAGGTCAGATATGTTAAATAATGTCCTTAAGGCCATGTAGACAAACCCTGCAATTTTAAACTCATATATAGAGGTACATGCAACAGTGTAACTTCTGAGAGGAGAAAACTCAGTCCTTACCATCTGTATGAGGGCAGACAACTTTGTTTTTTTGTTTTTTATTTTTTGTTTTTGTTTTGAGACAGGGTGTCACTATGTAACCCTGACTGGCCTGGGACTTACTATGTAGATCAGGCTGGCCTGGAATGCACTCAGATCCACCTGCCTCTGCTACCTGATTGCTAGGATTAAAGGTGTGTGCCACCACTCCTAGCCTAGGAGGAGACCCTCCTTATCAGAGGTAGTTTTCTAACACTGGGCCTTAAAGAATATCTTATCTTTTAAAATATTTTATTATTTTTATTTTATGTGTATGAGTATATTACCTTCATGTATGTAAGTGTACCCATGTTGTGCAATGCTTGCAGAGGTCAGGAGAGGGTATTCGATTCCCCTGGAACTGGAGTTACAGACAGTTGTTAGCCACCACTTGTGCTGGGAATGAAACTTGGGTCCTCTGCAAGAGCAGCCAGTGCTCTAATTCAGTTCCTAGTACCCTTATCATGCAGCTTACAACCACCTGTAGCTTCAGCTCCATGAGATCTGACTCCCTCTTCTGGCTTCCACAGGCACTGCACTCATGTGGAAGGCTCATACATACAGATACACACACACACACACACACACACACACACACACACACACACACACAAAATAAATCTTTAAAAAGTGAATATTGTATTTTGAACAGGGTATGTGCTCAAGGCAGCACCAGAGTATTAGATTCAAAACAGTCAGCCTTAAAGGCCATCTGTTCCAGGTCCCTCATTTACAGAGAAGAAAGCTGGGATTTGAGCAGTTAAGTGACTTGCTGTAGGACATATGGCTAATTAATTGGCCTTGGAGCCATTCTCCTGGGTCCTCTGTCCAGTGTTATTCCCAGCCATTATGCACACCAGCTTTCCTTCATTTGGTTTTTCAGGACTTCCTTCCTTCCATCCTTTCCTAAAACATTTCACAGTAAAAAATGGAGAGTTTCCTATATATGTATGTGAGATGATATTTGGCCAGGAAGGACCCAGGGCAGGAATGGAAAGGGACAGAGGTGATTTGTAGAGATACAGAATATCTTTCTTTCAATTTTCTTTTAGAACTTTATACTGTTGTCTGTTCCATTTCCCCTAGTAAGTAGAAGCATAGAAGTGAAAGTGTAAAAATGAAACTTCAATAGGGAAATAGGCTTACAATGCTAATGATCCATTAGATATATCACTCCCCTAAAAAAGTGACCTGGGAGCTGGGGAGATGGCTTAGTTGTCAAAGTGCTTGCTGTGTGATCATGAAGACCAAGGTTCTGTTATCAGAATCCGCATAGAAAAAGTTGGGTGTGGTGGCACATAGCTGTGATGTCAGTTCAAATGAAGAGGAGACAGGTAGATCCTTGCAGCTTGAGGGCCAGCCAGCCTAGTATGTTTGGGGAATGCCAGGCCAGTGTGGGACCCTGTGTCTATAGACAAAATAAGGAACCCGAGGAATGGTAACTGAGGTTGTCTTCTGACCTCCATGTGCACGTGTGTGCACGCACACACACAGACACACAGACACACACACAGATGTCTTCACGATAATGTATATGCATACACATGAACATGCATATACTCATACATACAAGAGATGGTGAGATGGCTTAGAGAGTAAAAGTACCTGCCACCAAGCCTGATAACCTGGGTTTGATCCTTGAGACCCACATGGTGGAAGGAGAGAAACAACTCCTGAAAGTTGTCCTCCAACCTCCACACGTGTGCTACGACACCTACATATGTACTCACCCAAAATAAATAAATATAATGTAAAATAAAAAGGAGGAAAAAACCTGGCTTGTCCTAATGTCAAGTAATGTAAATTAACTAATGACCTCCCTGTCACCCATGTGGATGTCATGAAGACACATTGAGGGAGCATGGCACCCTACACATACTATGAGTGCTAAGGATGCAAGGTATTGCAGCTTGTGTGTTCTCAGGCCTCAGCTGGCCCTTGCTCCAGAGTATATCAGGCAGCTGAAGTCTCGTCAGCCAAATGGTCACCTTAGATCCACGCACTGTTAAGTAACCCATCTGGGACTTGGGCAAATACTGGAATCTTATTCTGGGTGTCTCCTTTGGATTCCTCCTCCTCTTCCTCCTCCCTTCCTTGTCCTCCTCCTGTCTCAAGCTATATCTGGACCTTGAATTGACTTCCTCTTATTTCCCCTCGATTTAGACTAAAAAAAACTAAAACCCTTTCCAGTAATGTCTGAGTCAGCATTCTGTCTCTTAGGTATAGGCTTTTTATAGACTAGCTAGATTACAGTAATTAGCCTATGCATTTCCTCATTAAAATGTCATTAGTGAAGGCTTTGTTCTTTCAAGATCTTCCAAATAAGGTGGATTTCTTTGCATTGTATCATTAACAGTTTATCTACTGCCAGGTGTCTGTCTTAGGTATGTGGGAGCAAGGGTTACTTTGGATTGTGTAAACATTTGTGGTGAAAAAGCAGATGTCAACATAGAAGAACCTCTGTGTCTGTGGCAAACATCATCTTCCTCTGCCCTGAGTCAGACCCGGGGTCTTTTCTCACAGTCTATTTAGGACTCCTTAGGTATATGGCACCTACCAAATTTAGAATTGAGAAGATAAAGTCCTACAACAAAGAGTTTCACTTGGTTTTCTTGGTAGTATTGTGGGAAATAAAAAAGAAAAGTCTATATAGAAAAAGAAGGGACTGGAGAACTTTCCCAGTGGTGAAGAGCACTTACTGCTCTTGCAGAGGACCAGAGTTTGGTTCCCAGTACCCATATTGGGCAGCTCACATGTAACTCCAGCTCCAGGGGATCCAATTCCCTTTCCTGGCCTCTGAAGGCACTGCACTCATGTGCACATATCCACACACACATACACATAATTAAAAATAATAAAAAAAATATTTTTTTAAAAAAGCTTATTTCCCACTGTAGTCACAAGAATATGAATACAAGGTTAGAATTCACCCATGGTGGGCTCAAGTCTAGCTTCACTACTCCTAGATGTGTAACTTTGACTGTGCTGAGTCTTAAGCTTTAAAACCCTCAGTTCTCTCTATGGGGCTGGTGGTGTGTACCTTAAAGGACTGTTTGAAACCTCAGTTGAATTATGCATCTACAAATAGAGAGTCATTGGTTTTGACATACTTACAGAGGAAATGTCAAGTAACAACAAAGAAAAGGTGTCACCTAGATGATTAGAAGATGTCCAAGATGGAAATACAAATTGGAATATTTGCCTTTGGGAGGTAAAGTTGTGGGATGTTTTAGATTGTGTAGGAGGGGAGTGAAAAGAAGCGGTCTCAGAATAGAGTCTCATTTACGGAGGGTGGTAGAGCGTCCTTGGTCCTCAGGGAACCAGGGCCAGAAGGAGAAGTAAGGGATAGAGGACAAAGAATCAGGGTTTGGGGAGGTCCACTGGAAGAAGAAAACTTGCTTCATAAACAAGACACATGGCCTGGCCTGTGGATTGTGGCCAGCAGTTCAAAGAATCATTCAGTAAATAGATGTGTGTCTCTAAATTGCTTCTTGGTTACTCCCAAAATGAGACTAGTCATTAACCTGACTCTATGCACCTCTTACAGCTGGTCTTTGTAGTCCATTGTAATATCTGTTTTTAGGTATTTCTCAATATTGGATGTGTAGCTCCTTCCTTCAAAAAAGTAAAGGGATTTTCTTTTCATTCTGGTAGTTCTGAGTGTGCTGGATAGTTTCGTCAACTTGACACACCTGGGCAGAGTGCGCCTCAATTGGGGAATGGCCTCCATTGGAATGGCCTGTGGCCATGTCTGTGGGGGTATTTTCTTGATTATTGAGTGATACAAAAGGGGCAAGCCTGCTGTGGGTGGTGTGACCCCTGGGCATGTTGTCCTGTATTATATAAGAAAGCAAGCTGAGCATGGACCAGGAGAGCAAGCCAGTAAGCAATGTTCCTCCTTGGCCTGTGCTCCAGCTCCTGCCTCCAGGTTCCTGCCCTGAGTTCCTACCTTGGGCTCCCTCGAACTGTGACCCTGAAGATGTAAGCCAAATAAACCCTTTCTTCCCCAAGTTGGTATTGGCCAGAGTGTTTTGTCAAAGCAATGGAGTTTATTATTTTAGGAAAACAAAAGTATAAGAAAAGGGGCTGGAGTGATAGTTCAGCAGTTAAGAGCATTGGCTGCTTTTGCAGAGAACCCGGATTTGGCTCCCAACACCCACATGGCAGTTAACAGTCCTCTGTAACAGCAGACCCAGGAAATCCAATGCCTCTTCTGGCCTACAAGGGCCTTGCACACATGGTGCACTTACACACATGCAGGCAAAATACACATACACATAAAATAAAATTAATAAATAAATTTCTAAAAATGGGGACAGTAATTTTTAAAATGCAGCTCATAAGAACATGACATTTTAGGGTATAGGGATTGAATTCTGTGCCTTACCTCTCACCCCTCTGTAGTAATTTGCTGGGATGTACTCCAGGGATACTGGCTTATTGTCAAGGCTAAAGCTCAGCCTTCCCCCTCCTACCCCCTTTCTGCCCACTCCCTTATTCTGCATGCAGATGCAGTGTTTCTCTGAGTAAAGTTTCAGCAATGTCTCCTTTCTAAAATGAAAGCATTTCACTCCACAATTAGCATCTGTTTATAGAATAGTCGGTATTCTCCTAATTAGATCCCCCCACAGAAATAGAAAGCCACTATGTAAAAGGATAATGAATCTTTATTGCACAGTTGAAATCAGATTTGTGCAAAAGGCACTTTGAAAACAGTAATAAGCAAAGACATGTATTAAATCACCCAGATAAGACGTTCTTTTACATTTTCTATTTATAAATGGAAATTATGACTACCCAGTGGGTTCCAGATGACATTTTCTATTACCAGCAAAGGTTTTTAGCCTTGACCATAAAAGTTATCTAAATTCAAGAGCCCCGGTGGATTCATGGCTCCAAAGAACACTTCTGGAAGGGTCCAGGGCAGGGAGGAGAGAGCCTTTTGTCATTTCTTGTGTGTGCATTCTGGCAGAAGCAGCTGTGCAAGTGAAAGAAGAAAGAACCATTTGAACATCAGGAATGCAGTCCATTCGGGAGACCCAGTGTCCGCTTCACACAGTAACATTTGAAGAGTCTTCTGGATGGGCTTCGCAAGAGCCAAGTGCAGGTCCCTAGAAACTCTGCCTTACATGTTCCTATTGAATGCATCCTCCTGTGGTAAGCTGGGGGATCCATTCCCATGGTAACTACTTCTGAAAGGAGGTTGTCTCTTCGTCTCCTTGATGTGCCTCTGAAAGCAACAGGGGGGAGAGAAGGAAGGGGAAGATGAGGAAGAGGAAGAAGAGAGGGAGTGGGAGGAGGAAGAGGATGAACAGAGAAGAGGAAGAGGAAAAAGAGGAGGAGGAGAATGAATAAGAGGAAGAGCAGCAGAGAAATAGGGCAGAGAATGAGGAGAAAGAGGAGGAGCTGGAAGAAGAGAAAAAAGGAGGAAGAGGAGAAAGGCCAGGAAGACAAGGAAGAGGAGGAGGAAGGTAGAGGAACACGAAGAGGAGGAGGAAGAGGGAGGGAGAGGAGCCACGCACGATAGGGAAGCTAAAGAAGAGACCAGGAAGCAGCAGAAGTTGATGTGAGATGAACTGCCAGGGATGGCTGCCAGGGACCTTGGAGAGTACAGAGTGTCTTTTGCATCTCTTTTGCAGTTCAAGTTTTTTGAAAGATGGCAGTCTCGCCTGGACCTGGACTGTGGACCGTGCTTAGTATTGATGTACTCTCACATATGCCAGACCACGTTAGCATTACTAACAGAGAAGCCCTGTGTATTTCCCTCAGTCTCAGATGTAGCAAAATGTTCCTTTTTAACCCCTCATTCTCCTCTCTTCCTTTCCTCTTATAATTTTTCTTCCTTACACCCTTGCCACTCTCCATCCTGTTATTTTGACCAGAGATACTTTCTCAAGTCAGAACATTTGTCAAACTACAGTTCCAAAACCCCTAATGTTAGAAGAGGGGAAATGTCTCAATAGGTAAGAGCCCTTGCTACAAGCCTGAAGACCTGAGTTCAAGTCCCCAGCACCATGTAAAAATCCAGGTATGGCTGTGCGTGTGCTTATAACCCTAGCACTATGAGGGAGATGGAGGTGGGTAGTTCACTGGGGCTGGTGGCTACCAGCCTAGCTCTAAGTTGAGTGAGAGACCCTGTTTCCAGGGAATAAAGTGGAGAGTGATAGAACAGGACACCTGATTTCCTCTGCATGTGCCCCCATGTGTGAATACCACACTCAGGCACACAAAAAAACCTAGTGTTTAACTTTTAGTTGATTAATCTTTGGCTTTTTGACACAGTCTCATGTAACCCACGCTGGCCTGGAACTCATTTAGCAACCAAAACTGGTTTTGAATTTTGGATCCTCATTCCTGTACCTCCCAGCCGCAGGGATTGTAGCCACACATTGAAGTGCTCCTTATTAAAAAGCATTGAAAATAAATCCAGTAGATGTTTCTGGACACAAATAGTGTATGAGTCACAACTCAGGCCTGTGAGAAGCTTCTCACAATGCAGATTGTGAAGGTGGGAAGACCTGATGAAGGCTGGTTCCATGGTAGCCGTGTGTCTCTCTGCTAAGGGTTCACAAAAGGGAACACATTAGTGCTAAATATAAAATACCGTCTCTCACCTACCTGAACTCAGCTGTTGTTTTCCCAGTTGTTGCTTTGCACTTTTCTCTGAGTTCGGGGAGATGTCAGTTGCCCTAAGCCATGGCATCTGCTTACACTCTTTCCAGCTTGTGCTTGGGACCTGTTCCTCTTCTCTGTTGTTGGGGCACAGGGGAGGCTGGGAAATGCTCCTGAATCAATTTACTTATTTCCACATTACCTAACTCAGATGACATATGGCATCACATGGAACATTTGGATGTAGTTCCCTTCCCTCAAATTAAATTTTTTAAAAAATTGGAAAACTCCGGGGTTTGTTTTGTGTGACAAAAATTCTTAGATCCTTTTTTGTGTAACTCCCTACACAAGGCATCTAAGTGTTAGAATGAAAAGAGCCACGTGGATTTGCTCCAGTTTTCTGTCATATCCCTCTTAGAAGGGAGAATGTACATTAGCTCTTGGACACACTGCACCAAACGGAAGTCTCAGGGAGCACCTGTAGTTGAAGGCATGTACCCTCCTTTTTAGTCTTGTAATGCATTAACTGTCTGTTTCCTTCTTTTTCTTCCTCACTTTTCACTTTGTAGCTACATGTCTCTGACTTGGGACTTCCCACAGCAGCACCTTTGTGAGATAATACCCCAACGCCCATAGTTATAGAACATCACACTGAGGGTTCACATAATATTAGCCTACAAGAAAAGTCAGGTGGCAGTGTGATGGTACCTAGCACAGTGCTTGGCATCTGCTGCCCCACCAATTTTGATAGCATTTCAGGATGCAGAGATGCTCAGCCATTAAGAGCACTGGCAGCTCTTGTAGAGGACCCATGTTTGACTCCCAGCATCCACATGTTAGCTAACAACTGTTCATAACTCTAGTTCCTGGGGATCCAACACCTTCTGGCCTTTGCAGGCACTGTATGCATGCAGTGTACTTACATACATGTAGGCAAAACATTCATACACATAAAATACATAAAATACAAATAAATAAAATATTTTAAAATATTGATATCATTTCATCACATCATTTCATCATTTGCTGTTGTATCTTTAGGATGGTCTATGTGGTACCCACAGAGGAGGACCTAATTAAGGGTGTCGGGGGTCTTTGAAATACTGTTGTTTTTTTTTTCCTGGACAATATTCTGTATCTTGGGTTCCCCCCATTTGCTTTAAAACAGAAGCAATTTGTTATGAACTCCATCCTCCAAACTGGTAGCGTAATTAAGCAAGTTATTGACTATATTTGAGGCTATGGTTACAGACTGGCAAACACCATGTGACTGTATTAGTGTCTCTGAACAAATAAAGGGAAGAGACATGTTTCCTACCCTACTATTTTCCCTCTCTTTCCTCTTCCAAGCTCATTCTTGCTCTGCAACATCTTACTTGTAATCTGCTAATTAAATCATTTCACTCCATTTTATATAATTTTTAATTTAGCATTCATTTTCAACTTAGCTCTTGGCTTCATTTACTGATAATAAACAGAGTTGGAGAGAACACATGTCCCAGCAAACACCCAGTCACACACACAGATGCCAGTAATTTTTTCCCCCAGTATGTCAGGCACATTAAAATTAAAGGCAACATCTCCCCCTCACCCTTTCTATTACCAAATGTGCACTCTGTTTGAATAATACATTCTCCCCGACCCTCAGCAGTCAGCTAATGTGTAAAAATTATGGGCAGCGTGTTGCTGGTACCTTTTGAAAATTCATGGTTTTCCCAGATGCAGTCTGTAGGAAGCTTCTGGGATGGCCGTTCGTGTTTTTTCTTTATCATCATTGTTGTTTTTCAGTTAGGGTCTCATATCTAGCTCAGACTGCCCTTGAATTCCCCATGTAGCTGTGGATGATCTTGAACTCTTGATCCTCCTGCCTTCCATTCCTAAATGATGGGATTATAGGCATATACTGCCATGCAGTATATGAGGTACTAAGGATGAACCCAGGACTTGTTGCATGTTAGCAGGACATTTTTTGTTTTGTGTTTCCCAGACATGGTTTCTCACTCTCTAGCCCAGGCTGTGTTCAAACTTGAGTTCTCCTTCCTCCCCTCAGCCTCCTCAGTGCTGGGATTACAGGTGTGTGCCACCACACCCAGTTTATGAGGTGCTGGGGATGAAGTCCAGAGCTATGTGCATGCTAAGCAAGCACTTTACCAACAGAGCTATATTCTCAGTACCATTCCCCCCACACACACACATTTTTTTAAGACATGGTTTCTGCGTATCCCAGGTTGGCCTAATCTCACTGTGCAAGCCAGACTGGCCTCAAGCTTATAGAATCCTCCTGCCTCATTAAGCCCCTTCATTTAATGTGTCAATGTTGGATACCTTCAATTGTCAGTATGACACACCTGGGAAGAAGGAACCTCAGTTGAGGAATTTCCTTTATCAAATTGGCCCATAGGCATATTTGTGAGGCATTTCCTTGATTGTTGAGTGATACTGGGGGGGGGGGCGGCCCAGTGTGGGTGGTGTCACCTCTAGGCTGGTGGGTCTGCATTGTACAAGAAAGCAGACTAAGTACAGTCCAGAGGAGTGAGCCAGTAAATAGTGTTTCTCTGTGGTCTCTGCTTCAGGTTCTTGTCCTGAGTTCCTGTCCTGGATTCCCTCAGAGAAAGACTAAACTGTAGGTTAAAATACCCTCCCCCCCAAGTTAGTTTTGGTAGTGTTTCATCTTTCAAACTTTGCCCAACATATGTCACCAGCTAAAGGCATTTACCCTTGGCCATATCCTTGTAAGCCCTGTCCAGTGATCACTAAAAGTCACTGGGTGTGTGTTTTGTGTTGGGCAGTGTGTGCGTGTGAATGATAGGACTGAAAATGTGGTTTTATTCCTTGTTGTCCTAATTAGCTTAAGCTGTCAACCTGACACAGCCTAGAGTCATCTGAGAAGGAAATCTCAGTGAGGAATTTAGTAGATCATATTGACCTATGGTCATGTCTATGGCGGATTGTCTTGAGCCCAGCCCACTGTGGGTGGCCCCACTCCCCAGGCAGGTAGGTCATCCTGGGCTTTATTAGAAAGCTAGCTAAGCATGAAATTATGAGTGAGCCCGCAAGCAGTATTTCTCCATGGTTCCTGTCTTGAGTTCCTGCCCTGACTTCCCTCAATGAAGGACTGTGACCTGAAAGTATGAGCCAAATAAACACTTTCTTCCCCAAGTTGCTTTTAGTCAGTGTTTTCTTACAGCAACAGAAAGGAAGCTGGAACACTTGTGGAGATGATATTCTAGAGCAAGAAGCCATGCATTTGATAGATATTTACTACTCTAGAGCAGAGTTATATTAGAAGGCTCACAGGTCCACCATGCATGGGAATGGGGAAATTCACACCCAGACCAGCAGTGTTACTTACATGGAGGTTCAGAGGAAATCTGGGACTTAGCAAAGGGAGGTGCATGAAGATGTATCATATACAGAATCTCATGTCCACAGAGCAGATGTTTAATGGGAGACCTGAAGAGGGTTCCCCTCCCAACCTTGTTGGAGGGAAATCCCATGAGGTCAGCAGGATGCTGAGTCCATAGGACTATTATCACAGCAGATGTGAATGTTAGATTTTTTTCATACAGGTGTAAGGAATGCCAGGTTTAAGGCAGGGACTGACTCAGTGGGTTTATTTGTACATGAACAATATCAGCATGTAGAAAATGATGGCTGGATGGACACATTAGGAGACTACAGCTGTACAGGACAGGTAGTGACAACTTGGTAGGAGCAACAGGTAGGAGCAACAGTCCTGCCCACAGTAGGAGGCTGATGAGTTCAAGAGGTCTTTGGGGGTGAAATGGACAGGTCTTGCGATCAATTGAACCTAGGAACACATAGAGGATACTTGGTCAAGTGGGTCTGACTTGAGCAATTGTGTAGATGGTAGTCATTTTTCAAGTTGAAGGTGATAAAATACTTGTCATACCTATTTTGTGATTGCAATCTGAGCACCAAGGCCAGAGGTCATAGCTCATGAAACATGTGGTGTTGAAAGTCTTCTACACAGGACATCTTATGCTTCATTCTAGCATTGCTATTTAGCTTATGTCACAGATTATTCTTTATTCTCTCTCTTTTTTTTTTTTTTTGGTCTTTTTGAGACAGGGTCTCCCTGTACCCCTAGCTGGCCTGAATTCACTATGGAGACCAGTCTGACCTCAAACCCACAGAGATCTGCCTGCCTCTACCTCCTGAGTGCTGGGATCAAAGGCGTGCACCACCACACCCGGCTAGTCTCTCTTTTTTACATTTATTTATCTGTTTGTTTGTTTTGTGTATTTATGAATGTGTGGAAGTACATGCACTTGCCATGGTATAAATGTGGAAATCAGAGAACTTGCAAGAGTCAGTTCTTTCTTTCAACCATATGGGTAGGTCCCAGGTGTCAAACTCAAGTTATCAGAGTTAGCAGCAAGCACCTTTACTCACTGAGCCATCTCACCAGCCCACAGCTCTGTTTTTGAATGCTAATGTTACGCTGAATGCTAGAAAGCTTGCGAAGTTTTTTGTTCTGCTGTTTAACTGTTCCATTCTTGGTACTGTAGGTGTTCAGTCCTCTCCCTGCCTCAGACTGAGGCTGGTCACCCTCTAGTTTCAGTATTCACAGTTTACCTGATACTTATTCTGGGCAGTGTTAGAAAATAAATGTGACTCCTTAACACTGTAAGACTAGTTTGAAGTCACAGCCATGCCATGTGCCTAATGGTTGTTTCCTTGTAAACAGATGAACCATAGCAGACAGTCCTGGTGCCCACTCCCATCCTCTGCCCTTCCACTTCAGCGCACACTGGTCATTTCTTCATCTGTCTGCCCCAGTATGCATTCATCCATGAGGATGAATACATTTTCTTATCATTGAAATGCCATTTTCCCAAGAAAGAATATTAGTAAGGGGGAATTGATTACTGTCTGAGCAACCCTCAGTCAGTGAATATTGGGAGTTTTACTCCCTTGTACATGGTCGGGTTGTATCAATCCAGTGTGTGCATTTAAACTGGCTTCCAATGTTTAGTTGCCCATGGTGCTGCTTGGTTAAAGACAGCTCTTTGCTTTTCGTTCTGCTTTCTCTTTCCTCTCCTTACTTCCTGATAAACTTCTCAAGGGTCTGCTTTGGGGAAAGGCTAAATTAATCCACCACTTAGGCTTTTACGTCTTCATCTTTACAAAGACTGTGTTTAGCTAGGTGGCCAGTCTCTACTGACTGTTACAACCCCTTGACCCCATATGAATTGTAACTTGCATCTGTTTAACACAGAATCTTGTTCTCCTCCACGTTAAGCTGTCGTAGGTACAGAGGTAATGGGGTGTATCTATTGCCCCCAGGGTAAGCTTGTGGGATAGTTCTGCATCACAAAATTGAAGTAACTTCTGCTTCCTGAATAAAGGAAGCCTTGTCTCTATCCCCTTGTATCCTACACATTTCAGATTTCACCTCCGTGTATGTAGGTGGTACTCTACCATGTGTCATACTGGGGCCTTGATTCCCCTGCCTCCTTGTGTGTTAAGATGCACTGCATTACTTAAATCCGAACCAAACAAGAAGGTTTTCCTGATTTTCCTCATGTTTAGCCCTGAGTTTTCAATTTTGCTTCTGTAAGATACCTTTGGTGGGCAGATTTGTTTTTATCTCCCTTTCTTTTTTTTGATATTTGTGTATGATCATTTAATTTGAAGTTTTACTTGCCATGGTTCAGATTTTATTAACAAGTACAATATTGTCTTTACACTTAGAATAAAATCAGAGTGAAAACAAGTTGTTGATAGATTGTTTTGTGGTCTTTTTAGTCTCTCTTCTCAGCATTCCCAGATGTTCACATGCTTATATCAGCTATGTAACACAGGTATTCTGCTCTCTGTAGTTCCTCTCAAGGTTGTGACTGGGAAATAAAAAATGAATCTAAGGCAGAGTGGTGAGAAGAAACTTGAGATTTATGTCCACAACCCAGTTTAACAGAAGCAGATGAAGAAAGGAAAGGAAAAATGAAAAATTAACCAAGAATTTGAGAGGGCAGTTAAAGTGTGGTGTGCATGGCTGAGTGGCACATACTTTTCACTCCTACCTCATTCTAAGTTTTCTAATCTACAAGGACCAGAGAATGGAAATGTGTACTTACTAGACTCCCTTGCAGCTAGGATTCTGGCTGTGAATCAAGTTATTGTCTTATTTTGTTGTGTTTTAGTCAGGGGCTCACAGTGTAGTCCTGGCTGTCATGGGTTTGCTTATAACCCATGATCCTCTTGTATCAGCCTTCCAATCAGTGGAATCAGGTGTATGTTGCCACAGCCAGACTTGAAGATTGGAAAGGTAGAAATGAGGAAGCTGACTCACATCTTTGGTTTTAAGCTCCTTTTGTCTGAACAGCCAACTTAAGGATAACTGTGATGTTTGTACAGGTGGGGAGGGATCTGTTGTTCAGTTGTGTGCTTTCTGGATGTCAAAGGGCTGTTTGGGTGTGACTTCATAGTCTTAGGATTTTTCAGTGATTTTTTTTTTCCAGGATCACAGTGACACCCAGTGGATGCCAAAACTACAGAGAATACCAAACCCTATATGTCTTTGATCTTTCCTAGACCTGTAAACAGTATTAGTTACTTTTCTATTGTTGTGAGAAAAGATGCTAACAACAGCAAGTTAGGAAAGAAAAGGGTTTATTTTGGCTTTTGTCCCAGAGGGCTAGAGTCCATCATGGCAGGGAAGGCATGGCATAGTTCCAGGAACAGGAAACTGACTGGTCGTATTTCATCCACATGCAGAATACAGAAAGAGAAACAAAGTTAGATGAGGCTATAAAACTTCAAAGACCACTCCCAGTAATGTACTTCCTCCAGCAAGGCTCCACCTCAGAAAGGTTCTATAACCTCTCTAAACAGTGCCACATGCTGGGCACCAGGTGCTCAAACCACCACACTGGCTCTTGCTAGCCAGCAAGCCTAGCCTGCTTATCGAGAGTTGTATAGGTCAATGAGAGGCTGGCTCACAAAACAATGTGGTCAGCACCTGAGGACTAATACCCAAAGTGTTCCCCTAACTTCTGAAGTCACACATTTGCATTGTCCCCAAACACACAAAAGAAAGCAACTCCTAAGTCTAGGCAGCTGCAATGACTGTGAGTCTGCTGCAGGGAGTCTCAGTACATTCAACAAGGATGCTCCTATCTTCTTGCGTTAAGCAAGGACCATTTTACTCTTCTTCCCACTGTAAAACTTCCACTTCTCACTGAAGGAAAACAGGCTGAGCTACCCAATCTTTGGCTTTAGACTAAAAAGAATGTAGACCTAAGTGATCTAGTTCCTTCATAATCCAATCACAAAAAAGTGAAAAGTTTAATTTGCTGGGCTCAGGCAGCCAACTGAAGGTGTACATGGTGGGGCGAGCCAGGGTCCCTGCCCTCAGGGTCTCTAATCAGCCATGGAGCCATGCATTCCCACTTCCTGTGTTCCATTCATTATGGTAATTTCCCACCAAGTCCCAGCCCCACCTCTGCCAATTATATTTGTCTCAACCTTCTAATTACAACATTATATGACCATTCAGACTGGTACTAATTAAATCATTACTTAATTCACAACGTGTGTGATAACGCTGATCCTTTTTGTCAGCTGAATTACACCATGGTGCCAAATGTTCTTCAGTCTTGCTGGGGAGGAGCAGGGTTTGCTCTTCTGCCAAATGACCTGTGCTCACCAACCCCACCACCCACAGCTAGCTGATCTTCACCATCTAGTCCCTCTTCTCAGATAAAAGCACAGGGAGGTATGTCAGTGTGTCTATGAAAGAAATAACGCTCACCTCAAAGCAGCAAAAGAGATGGTATTCTGGGTCCAATTATGAATGACCATGATCCAATAACACAGAGCCAAGTCTCTTCAAGTACCATATCCAGTGATGTAGTTATTTCATGAACTTCTTAATAGTTAACAGAGCTATAATAACATAAAATAACACACTTTGGGGGCTGGAAAGATGGCTTAGGAGTTAAGAGCACTTGCTGCCCTTACAGAAGACCTGAGTTTGGTTCCCATAACCGTTGTCGGACAGCTCAGAACTACCTATAACCCAGCTCTAGGGGATCCTGTGTTGTGTCAATGCCACATTATGGCTATGCCTTAATAAAGAACAGCCTGACTCTTAGTGTCCATTTCAGCCAAGAGTGGACTTGAACCAAACTTGATCCTTCAGATTTCTCTTTGAACTGTGCTATAGAAAATGGCCTGCTGTATGTTTTATTGAAACAGTATAGTTAGTGTGAAATGGGAAAGCAAAAATCAGACCCTTACCTGAGGATCATGTCCCTTGTGATCCCTGTGAACTTAGAATAGCACGTGCACACACCCACACAAATTTAAAACTAATAAAAATAAATCTTTAAAAAACGTATTTTTCAAATACACTGGTGGGTGCATTAGAGAGATGAGCTAAAACAAAAAAAAGTCAGCTGTAGGTCTCAGGTGCTATCTGAAAACATTCTTAGCCCTTTGGTTAGTTAAAAACTAGAATCAGAAAGATACTAAGTCATGTACAGAGGAGGGTAATAAATAGCTATTAAGGGGGCTAAAGATGGGCCAGGATAATTTAATCTTGGACTGGCAACAGTCCAACCTCTCCACCTCATTGAAGTTCTAATCAGTCAATCAGCACTTATAGTCACAGCATTTTCCCAGAACTTTCTGTTCACAATCATGTACTTATAGTTCCTGTTATAGAAAACCAGGATCTCACCTTATTTTTTAAGTATCTTGATATTTATGGAAAAAAATTAAATTTGTAAGTTCCATTTCCCACCATATTTTCCTGTCATTTTCTTCTTTGTATTCTTTTTTTCTTAAAACAGAATAAAACAGTACCTTGTCTCTTTTTCTTGTTTTTTAAAACAGATTTGTTTTCCGCTCAATTAGACTTGTGATCTTGGGAACAAAGTAGTATTTTTCCCCTTCTAGAGACAGACATGCATTATGATGGGCAAATTGTCAGGAATAATTATACCAAGTAAGGGAATAAGCTTAAACAGAACACATCTCCCTCTTCCTAGTGGTACACTGTTTTGAAGTCACAGTGAGCATCAAGCACACTGATGGTAGGGTGAAATTGACAAGTGGCCCTGTGCCATGATTTTTATTTTTAATTGCTAGTCAACTAATTAGGCAGAACAACACATGTATAATCCACAGAACTGCTGCTCCTGCTTTCTCCAATAAAAATGAAGTATATGATGTGGAAAAGTTCTTTAAGAGCTAGCTAAAGGGTGAGGGGAGACTCACAATACAAAGGTCCAAGCTCCAGTACCAGAAGTGAAGGAGGGTCATTAGAGCCCAGAGGTTGAAGAGGATGGGAGAAACAGTGGACAGATAGCACATACTTTATTCAGGGACATACAGCATCACACAAAAGAGGCATTTTGCCAAGAATAATTTATATAATGAATTATATGACTTTTTGCTTTTAGGTTCCCCGGACATCTGGAGTCAGCTTTTTTGTGCCGATTCATAACCCCCATGGATGCCGTGTATTTGATAACTTGGTCCATGATGAATTTCATTACCAGTTCTATGTCCTCTATAAACATGAGCTGCCTTGCATAGCCTCTGTTTCCTTCAACAATTCTGATATCACAGAGTGAACTAAACTCCTCCTCACACATGAAGTAGCATTTATTCTAACATTTCTTTTGATAATTTGAATAGAAATTAAGGGAAAACACTAAACCAAACTACATGAACATAGTCCATTTCCTTCTATGTAACTAAGTTTCCTGTTCACCCAGATAAGACTGCCACTCACACTGGAACACTGGGTTATATAATGAGTAGGTATTTCTCTGCTACAAGGTTGGAAAACCCTTCTGTAAATGGACCATTCAATATCTTTGGTTTTACAAGCCTTTCCATCTTTACCACAACTATTTGGTTCTGATGGTATAGCAGGCCTTGCATGAACATGTGTGGCTATATTCCAGTAACACTCCACAGATTCAAAAGTTTGATGTAATTTTCACTTGACAGTCTTTTGATTTTTTTCACCCACCCAAAAATATAAAAACCAGAGCTAGGGATATAGCTTAGTTTTTACGGGGCTTGCCTATCAGATATGTGACAAGGTCGATCCCATCCCTAACATTAAATAAATCAGGTGTGGTGGTACACACCAATGATCCCAGAACTTTGGGAAGTAGAGACAAGAGGATCAGGAGTTTAGGGTTGCCTTTAGCTCCATAGGAGTTGGCGGCCAGCCTGTCTCAGAAACAGAGAATAATAAAAATGAAGAAACCATTGTTCACTTGTGGCTATGCAGAGTCAGGAGGCTGAATCTACCCACAGGTCAGTACCTGGAAGTTTTGTTCTCTGACCTGCCAGATGCTATACAGAATCACTAGTTTGTTTGTTTTAAAAAAAAAATTTTTTTTTTGTCTTTAAAGCAGGGTCTCCCTGTAGCCCCATCTGTCCTGGAACTCACTATGTAGACCAGGCTGGCCCTGAACTCACAGAGATCTGCCTGCCTCTGCCTCCCAAATGCTGGGACTACAGGCGTGTGCCACCACACCCAGCTTTAAAAATGTTTTTATTCATTTTTATTTTATGTGTTTTGCCTTCATGTATGTAAATGTACTCGTATCATGCAATGTCCATGGAGGCCAGAAGAGGGTGCCTGGTCCCCTGGAGCTGGAGTTATGAAAGGTTGTTAGCCACCATTTGGACACTGGGAATCAAACCCAGGTACTCTGTGGAGCAGCCAGTACATTTAACCACTGTGTCATCTCTACAGACCCTAAATTTGTAGTTATTTATTTGTTTATTTATTATTTTTATATGTATATGTGTTTTGACTGTATGTATGTAAGTGCACCATGTGCATATAGTGCCCATGGAGGCCAGAAAAGGGTGGCAGATTCCATGGAATTGGCATTAAGGAAGGTTGTTAGCCAACATGTTGATGCTGGGAACTGAACCCAGTTCCTCTGTAAGAGCAACCAGTGCTCTTAACCACTGAGCCATCTCTCTAGCTACCAAAATCACCAGTTATTTTATTGTTCTTAAGTTGCTATCTCAGACAGAGAAATAAGCACCGAGAGGAACTCAAAGATACAGCTTCATCCTACCCCTAAAGAATCTTCCAATTAAATTATAAGGACAAATAGACAGGACTGAGATATAAACTATTATTGTTCAGAGTGAGGCTGTTACATTTAGTTCAAGTCAGCTCATAAGTATGAATGCTTCTTGCTCTGCTTCATGATTATATTTCTCTGCCTAGAAATTTGCTTTATCATTGTTTTTCATGGTCAATATACTATCCTTATTTAAGAATGAACTTCACATGCATTTATGACTTGTAGAAAAACCCAGGCAACATTTAATGTCATTTGAGAAACAGTGGTTATAATTGTTTATTTCACAGGGTACATCCTTCTTGTTAGAGGAAAGTCTGTATTTCATCTCATTAGTTTAAGACATTAGCTAGGTCACTGGAGAGATGACTTAGTGGTTAAGAGGACCTACTCCTCTTGCAGAGGACCCAGGTTCAATTCCCAGCACCTATATGGTGGCTTACAACCACCTGTAACTCCAGCTCAAGGAGATCCAATGTCCTCTTCTGGCCTCCACAGTAATTAGACATGCACATGGTATGCATGCAAACATACAGGCAAAGCACTCATACACATAAAATAAATAAATCCTTTCTTTTCAAAAAAAAAAAGACGAAAAAAAAATTTATCATTATTTTTATTTTATGTGTATGTGTGTATTACCTGCATGAAGGTAAGTGCACCCGTGCTATGCGGTAACCATGGAGGACAGAAAAGACTGTTGGATCCCCTGGAACTGGAGTTACGGACAGTTGTTAGCTGCCTTGTGGGTGCTGGGATTTGAACCCAGGTTTTCTGTAAGAACAGCCCTCTCTCCAGCCCTAAATTCTTTCTTTTTAAAAAGAAGTTAGCTTTTTAAAAAGAGATGGCTCAATTGATAAAGTGCTGGCCTTGCAAATACAAGGATCTGAGTTCAGATCCCTAGAACACGTGTAAAAAAAACTGGTTGTAGGGAAGCAAAGTTAAGGCAGGTTCCTGGGGCTCACTGGCCATTCAGTATTAGCAAGTTGAAGGTCAGTGAGAGACCCTGTCTCAAAAAAGAAGGTGGATGCCTCCTGTAGAACAGCATTGGGACTGTCCTCTGTCTTCCATATGCACAAACAAGCATGCGCACAAAAAACTTTAAGAACGTAAGTTGGGCTGGAGAGGTGAGTCAGTGATTAAGAGCATTTGCTGTTCTTGTAAAGGACTTAGGTTCAGTTCCCAGCACCCACACAGAGGCTTACAACCACCTAAGTGTAAGTCCAGGGGATCTGACACCCTCTTCTAGGCTCCATGGACACTGTATACACATGGTGCACATACATACATTCAGGCAAACACTCATAAGCATAAAAATTTTTAAAGTCTTAAAGAAAAAAGAACTTGGAGCTGCCCTTATAAACTTAAGTCATAAGTCTTTCCCTTAAGGGAAAGTTATACCCTTTTCTAAAATGATTTTGCTTAGCAATTGATGAAGGGCCACAGCAGGCTAAATGAGTGTCTCTTTGGGGGTTTAAAATGTATAAGTGACTAAAAACAAAATCACTTAGAGTTTTCAATCTCTTACTCTGCCTTCCTCATTTGCACCAAGACTATTTTTATTATAATATTTTATTCTTTGAGAATTTCACACCATGTATCTTGATCATATTCACCTACGTATACACACACACAGACACACACACATACACATGTACATACATATTATTAATGACCCACCAAGCCCAATTTGTGCTGCCCATCCACTCAAGCATGGTTGACCTACCTGGGGCCACACTCTTAACAATAACTGACTCTCTTCCACCAGATGACAACCAAATGTCCATAGCTCATCAGTTAGGGGTGGGGACTCATGCTGGGATGAGTCCTGACCTTTTATGCTGGGATGTTGACTGGCTTGATCTTGTGCAGGTCTTGTGCAGCCAACTACAGCTGTTGTGAGCCCATGATGCAGCTGTCCTGTCATGTCCAGAAGCTGCTGTTTCATTCTGGTTCTCTCTGAGCTCTTATAATCTTTCTACCACTTCCTTGAAGGTCCCTTAGCCCTCAGGAGGGGTGTGTTATAGCTGTCTAATTTGTGGTTGAGCACTCCACAGTCACTGTTCTCTGCACTGTGACCAGTTGTGAGTTTCTGCATTATCCACTGCACAAAGGAACTTCTGATGAGCTCTGAGCTGCACTGATCTACAGGTAGAGAGATAAGAATTGAGAGAACAGTTTGATACTGTGATCATTTAGCAGAATAATATAGTATGAGGTTCTCCCCCTGGGGTCAGTGAGGCTATTTAAAAAAAATCAATTTAGGAAATCGCCTCTAATGCTCGACTGTTAGGAGTTCAGAGTTGCATGTCCCCTAAAGGGTTTATCTAAAGGCATTGTCTATTGTGGCATCCTTACTAAGTTTCTGGAAGAGCCGAACACATCCTGTGTCCTCTGAGCTTGCCCAAAGAAAAATTCATACTCCATTTTGGCTCTTGGGATGTGGAAGAACCTCTGAAATTCTACAGGTCAGCTCCCTCCAGAGCTCTGGATGTGCATGTGGTTAAAGATGTTGATCTTGGGACTGGGGTGTAGCTCAGTTGGTAGAACGCTCACCTAGCATGCCCTTAGCACTGCATAATACTGAGTATGTCCTCACACGTCTGTAATCCTAGCATTCAGGAAGTGGAAGCAGGAGGATCAGGAGTTCAAGGTCAGTCTCGGCTATATAGTGAGTTTGAGGCCAGCCTGGAATACATGATACCCTGTCTCAAACAACAAAAAGAGAGAGGTTTGTCCTCACAGAGATATCTTTACAAAGTCCACAGTCCACATATAGTTAATTGTTTTCTAATGGATGTTTCTTTGTAACAAACACCAAACATCAGACACACTGATCATTTAAGGCAGACAAGTGATTCATTTGAGGTAGATTATGATACCTAAAATTACTTAGGTGTTAAAAATTAGTGTATTAGGAGTTTTTCCTCTTCTTTTTCTTCTTAGTTTATTACGAGCATAAGATGTCTGTGTTCATGTCATTTCTTTTCTCAGTTTGGCTCAGGACTTGTATCAGTCCCAGTGCTGGGTTTTGCAGTTGTATTGCATGGTTAACGTGTTCATCAAAACCTTACAGTTGGTAAGCAGCATTAAAAATCCATCTTGAACCTCTGTGAACTATACAGAGAGCTACAAATACCAGAAGTAGTAGAAATATTCTAATTAAGTTGAATGAATCAAAGGAACCCATTTTTTCAGTTTCACATGTAAATGTCTGTTCACTCATGACATGGTTGAACAGTTCTGTCATTTATTAAAAGCTTTTCTGTTCCCTGTATGATCATTAGCGTTGTTTAAAAGAGAAGTCGATCTGGTTGTGGCTTCCCCAGTCTTTTGGAGAAGGAATGAAGGGTTCAGTTGAAGAATGACTTGGTTCATTCACCTTACTGTTCAATCCATGCTATAAAGGCAGTTGGTTGTTTCTTTTTAAAATTTTATTTATTTTATGTGTATGACTGTTTTGCTTACATGTACACTCTTGCATTCAATGCCTAAAGAGGCCAAAAGAGGGTGTCATAGCCCCTTGAACTGGAGTTACAGCTGCCATGTGGGTGCTGAGAACTGAACCCAGGACCTCTGCAAGAGCAGCCAGTGCTCTTAACCACTGAGCTATCTCTCCAGCCCCAGTTGTTTTCATGTCTACGTAATAATATTTGGGAAAAACTTGCTCTGGTGCTGGATGCTATTATCTAAGCATCTGATCTTCACTGTATCATTTAATTCTCATAGCGGTGCCATCAGTTTTCCATGTACAATGAGGATGTGGGTTCTGTGGGCTGCACAGTGTTGTAGGTGTTAGAACTAGGATCTGACACACATCTCAGAAGAGTGGGTGTGTTGAAATGAATTTAAATTTTTCACAGTGATAGATGTTAGGAGGAAATTACTAAAATGAATAAGTACTCTAAGTAGCATGCAAAATGAGGGCCCTTAAAAGGTATTGGGGTGGAGCTGGGCATGGTGGCGCAAGCCTTTAATCCCAGCACTTGGGAGGCAGAGGCAGGTGGATCTCTGTGAATTCAAGGCCAGCCTGGTCTACATAGTGAGTTCCAGGGACAGCTGGGGCTACAGGGAGACCCTGTCTCAAAAAGACCAAAAAAAAAAAGCTATTGGGGTGTGACAGGAATATAGCTCAGTGTTAGATGATATACCTAGCATGCACAAAGCCCTAGGTTCAGTTCCCAGCACTGGGTTCAATTCCCAGCCCTGTGAGGAAATGGTATTTGGGAAAACAGTTTACTTGCATTTTTATACCCATCGCAATATCTAAAAATCTGTATGAAATCTTGTTTTTGATGGGTTAGTTATCTTAAAACAGGAAGTTAAGCTAGATGGCTGACTGAAAACTCCTTTAATACATTCAGTTCAATCTACAGTGTGTTGAGAAAGCAGAAATAATTATTGTTTGTTTTATTTTAATTTAATTTAATTTAATTTAATTTAATTTTATTTTTTGGTCTTTTTGCGTCAGGGTCTCCCTGTAGCCCCAGCTGTCCTGGATTCACTATGGAGACCAGGCTGGCCTTGAACTCACAGAGATTCGCCTGCCTCTGCCTCCAGAGTGTAGGGATTAAAGGCATGTGCCACCATACCCAGCTATTCTGTTTAATTTTTAACAATTTTGATGAAAATAGTTGAAAGTAGAGATAACCCTTACATGCAGGCCAGAGTAAGAAGACTGACACTTGGTGTTTAGGCAGTTTCCTATTTTTTTAAAAAAAAAATTGTGTAACCATCATTACAGCCCCTGGTGGAACATCAGCATGGCTGCACAAATGTTCCAGCAGCATTCCCTTTCACCATTTTCTAGTTCCTTGCAATGGAAGCCTGACTTTGCTTTTCTGTCTTCTTTTCTTTCATAAATGTTTATAACTCTATTTCCACAGTGAATTTTAGTGTATAATATTAACAGTACTTTAAAGGAAATTTCTCTTGTGACTTATTTTCTGACCCATTCAATGTTTAGAAGCCTCTTGATTCATTTTCTAGTATTTGTGAATTCCCCCAAATTTCCTGTTGTTATTAGTTTATAACTTAATGAGAAAGCAGCAAGAATGCTTTCTGTGACATCTGTCCTTTTAAGTTTATTGCTGCTTCATGGGGTGTGTAACAGCATTTTATTTGCCTCTCCTGATGGAAATGGAGGATCTCTGCTCCTTTCTGACAGAATGTCCCAGAACAGTCAAGTCAGGTTGGCTGACAGAGCTGCTCAGGGATACTCCACAGTCTGTACCTTCTATCCTGCTTTCACTCAGAGTGGCACAGCCAAGCCTGCCGTCGCTCATGGTGGACATCTTTGCTTCTCCTGTTAGGGCTATTAGTTTTTGCTATGTATTTTGGATTTAGGTGCATGTATGTGTGTGATTGTAGCATCTTCCTGATTGAATGACTTGTATCATTGTAAAGTGGCCCTCTGTGTGTGCTTGTGTAATGTGTGTGTGTGTGTGTGTGTGTGTGTGTGTGTGTGAGGGATTTATAGGCTGTGTGTATGTTGGGGATTTATAGGCTGTGTGTGTGTCTGTGTATGTGTGCGCAAGCATATGCGTCTGGGGTGTGTCAGAGATTCATAGTCTATATTGCTGTCATTGTTTCTTGTACCACTTTTTCTTTTCAATTATCTAGAATATATACTATCTATATTTTTAGATGGATGCTCTGCTTTTCCCTCTAGATGAAAGATAGGATGCCTATCTTGTATCTCTGTCACCTGGCAGGGTAGCTGACATGTAGTGAGATCTGGCAGATAGTATTGAGTGCATGGGAGCTTGATAAGTAGCTTGCACTCCACTACAGGAGATACCTGACAGCCATTGTGCTGTTTACTTGAGGGAGGCTGGCTGCCTCAGCTCTTCACCTTAGGAGTCCTACCAAGGCAGTGAGCTCAGCCTCAGCTGAGTCATTAAAGGTGCTTGCCACCAAGCTTGACACCCTGAGTTCAGTACCTGGGACACACATGATGGAAGAATTGAACCAGCTGAACCAACTCTAGCAAGTTGTCCTCTGAACTTTACATTCATGCCATGATATGTGTATACTCTTCCTTCCCCCACATGCACATGGACACAACATAAATAAATACAAATCAAAACAGTGTTCGTTTTTGGATGATCAGAGCTGTTTGCTGCTATGACACAATTACATTTTGTTTTCTTTCTTTTTTTTTTTTTTTTTTTTTTTTTTGTCTTTTTGTGGCAGGGGCTCCTTATAGCCCCAGCTGGCCTGGAACTCACTATGTAGACCAGGCTGGCCTCGAACTCACTAAGATCTACCTGCCTCTGCCTCCCAAGTGCCGGCATTAAAGGCGTGTGCCACCACTCCTGGCCTTTTTTTTTTTTAAACATTTTTAAGAGAACTTATTGTGGCTGCTACTATGATAGTGTTTGTTTTAGTTACATTTCCATTGCTATGATAAAATACCATGACTGAAACCAACCTAAAGGAGTATTTGTTTTGGCTTACAGTTCTAGAAGCCTACTTGTCCATCATGACAGGGGAGGCATGGTGACAGGAGCAGGAACCTGAGAGATCACATATCATCCACATACAGGAAAAAGAGCGAGAGCGAGAGTGAGAGCGAGAGAGAGAGAGAGAGAAACATTCTAGAAACCTTCAAAGCTGGCCCCCAGTGACTCACTTCTTCCAACAAGGCTCTACCTCCTAAAGGTTCCACAGCCTTCCCAAACAGCATCACCTGCTCAAGACCAAGTGTTCAAACACATGAGCCTGTAGGGGACACTTAATATTCACTGGAAGACAGTGATCATCTTGGGTTCAAAGGGGCAGAGTTAAGTACTAGGGAAGGGGCAGCCTGATCTGATGTGAGGCTAAAAAGAAAAGCAAGAAAGGAAATAGCTGGGGCATTGGAAGCAAGTGAAAGTACAGGAAGTAACTGGCTGGGGCCAGAACTAAAGGTGAAAAACATACTGAGGGTTTGGGGGATGGTTTAGTTAGTGTGTGCCATGCAAACCAAGGACGTAGTCTTGATCTTCAGTGCACACATAGGGAAAACCAAGGCATGGTGGTGCACACTTACAGTCCCAGTGCTGAGGAGGCAGAGACAGGGGGATCCCTGGGGCTTACTGGCCAGTCAGCCTAGCCTACATCATGAGCTCCAGGTTCAGTGAGAGACCCTGCCTTTAAACACTAGGTGGACTGTGTCTGAGGAAGGGCACCCAAGGTCGATCTCTGGCCTGCACACACTATACGTGTATACCACACACATGAAAAAGAGTACACACATACACACACCCCATACATATACATATATACACAAAGAAACTGAACAAAAAAGTAGATTAGATTAGTAATAAGCCTACATTATACCTAGACTATATTATAAATTATACAGTCTGTTTTATCTGTTTGAATCCCAGATGACAAAAGAGTTCTAGCAGTTAATTTCAGATCACCCTAACAATTTCAGCTCTTCTTCCTTTTCTGTCAGTGAACTTCCCATGACTTTCTTTCCTTCTGTCTCTCAGCCTTTTATCCTCACACCAAAGCCATTTGTTAACTTCACTATTTCTTTTCAAAGGGCTGAGAAGCCTTGAATTCTCTCGGTTTTTGTTTATGTTAATTTTTTAAATTTAATGTGTATGAGTGTTTTGTCTGTATGAATATAAGTGTGCACCTATGCTGTACAGTGCCGGTGGAGGCCAGAAGAGGGTGTCAGATCCCCTAGATCTGGATAGAGATGGTTGTGAGCTGCCATATAGGTACTGGAACTGAACCCAGGTCCTCAGCAATAGCAGCTGTGCTCTTAACCACTGAGCCATCTCTCTAGCCCCCTCTTTGTTTTTTTATATTGTACTACTTAAGATTTGTTTATAAGATTTTACTTATAAAACACTTCACAAATGACAATTTGGAAAGTGCTCTTCTGTCTAGTGGGTCTTTTACTCCCTCTATGAACCTGTCTCTTTTTTTTCTCTCTGCCCACTAAAGATGTTGAAGAACACATTGCAACAATCTTTTTGTTGGTGGTATATGTGTATATATGGGTGTGTAGACACACATGCAGGGATATACATGCCTGGTATACATGTTGAGGTCACAGGACAACTTTGGGTGTCATTCTAAGTTATTGTCCTCCCTTTTATGGTTTGTTTGAGACAGAGTCTCTGATTGACCTGGAACTTCACTGCATAGCCAAGAATAGCTGGCCCTCGAAACTTCTAGGCATCTACCTATGTCCACCTCCCATCTTGCCATGGCTGGGTCTGCATAGGGAGGTCCATACCAGGCAAGGCTGCAAATGTGAGACTCTGGGGTGGGAGGAGAGAGCTAGAAATATTTAAATCATGGGCTTATTAACTAGAAATTGAATTTTACACTATTGTTGTTTTCTTCTTAGTATTCAAAACTACAGTCCCACTTGTTTTTCTAATGACAGAGTATCTGTCACTGTTTCTGTGTGTCACTTCATTGGTTGACTGTATGTGGCATGCTGTACTGCGTTGAAATAGATTGAATGAACAAAATGTTAGCAACTGAAATCAGTTTTCAGCCTTTCTGAGTAACAATGTATTTCCAATAAAAAGGATTTTATTGTAATTTAACTGTCAACCTGGCACAGCCTAAAGTAACCTGAGAAGGGCGTCTCAATTGAGGGACTTCCCAGATTAGACTGGTTTGTGGGCATGTCTTTGGGGGATTGTCTAATTGTCAATTGATGTAGGAGGGCCCAGCCCACTGTGGGTGGTACCATTCCTTAGGCGGATGATCCTAGGCTGTATAAGAAGCTAGCTGAGCTTGAGCAACCAAGCCAGCCAGCAATCCTTTCCTCCCCTAAGTTGCTTTTAGTCAGGAAATGTAATCACAGCAACAGAATGAACTAGAACAGTTGTACTCATCACCTGAAGCTGCAGGCATATCTGAGATAGGGAACTTGTAGAATAAAGATGTCTACTTTGTGTACTCTGCAGTGATCCATCTCTCAGTCTCCATACAGCTTGATAAAGGAAGCTCAGTTCAGTCACATCACCTCATTGTAAAACATCAGAGATGGAACAGGCAAAGAACCCATTAGGCCCAACGCCTTTGTTATTTAGATGGAAGGAGTCCCCAGAGACTGGTCTTACTCTGAACTGTACCCTCAGTTGCACAGGATCTAGCCTGTTCTCCCAAACAGCCTACCCCAGCTGATAGATTATCTCTGTGTCATGGGTGACCAATAGAAAATTTTACATTTCTCTCTCCTAATTTGTATGCCTAGTGGTTACAGAGCTAAAGTCAAACCTTGCATTTCCCTGGTATTTGTGGTATTTGTTCATAGGTCCACAGTGATTTCATTGTGGTTTAAAAGAAGTCAGCTCTCAGTCTTTTAAAATTCGATTACCTTTCATTCATCTCTGCAAACAAACAGCAGCTGTGTCTTACTGACAGCAGTTTCTCCACCGGGTGATCCCTGAAACTGACACTATTAACCGTCCCACTAAAAAGAGGACTCTGCTACTCATGTGCCATCCCGGCTGTGTCCAAAGTGTAATATTTAATTGCATTTTCTTAATCTTTACCACTGTATTGCTAAGCTTTCTAATACCTTCAAAATACCAAATCTCAGGCTTATCCTAATTAAAGAATCTCAATTTAATCCATATTGCATGACAATTCAATTTGTTGATTGCCTCCCCCTCCCCCTTTGTGAAATTCCCGTCAAATGTATTAATTCAACATGATGAATCCTGTATTCAACCCACTGGAGTGAATAATTAAAATTAGCTGATAAAACTTTCAGCAGAATTACTTTGTGAAATTGTTGAACAGATGTGTCATTTTAATGAAAATCCACAGACAAGCTCCTTCTCCCCCTCGGCAGGATAAAAATATTATCCCCTCGGCACATACTTAATTTGGTGGTAAATACACTCGGAGCGATTGCTGGAAGGGAAGAAAAAGCAACTTGTCACACTTAGTAACTTGATTTCTCCCCAGCATGCAGTAACAGCTATCTACAGTAATTCATAGTGCTCTATTGTTGCTGCAAGTCCCAAAGAGAACTTATTAAAATGCAATAATCTCCTATTTAAACAGAAACAATAACCATTAAATTTCCTGTGGATCCAAAATTGAGCACAAGCCCCATCTGGTAAGAGTGATTAGAGGCCTGATGAGGGAATTTAATTTGCAACATTCAAAGACTAAATCGGAGCAGATCTTGTCACCTGGGACTCCAGTGCGGCTCACTGCCTCCTTAAAAATCTCGACCTAAACTGAAAATGGAACGGAGGAGCGAAAAATGTTACCCAGGGGCTGTCCTCGACAGGATCACGTTTCATTATGTCTCCTGCAGACCTCCAGAGCAGAGGGGATTTTACTGCTGTCTGCCCTGGCTTCCTCTGCAAGGCCTTCTGACAGGCCTGGCACCAAAACTGTGGTTTCCTGGGGTGACCTGTGTTCCTTTAACATGGCCAGCCTCCTCTGGTCCTGGCCTGCCCCCCTCCTCTCCTCCCTTCCTTCTTTCAGCTTCAAGGGTCCTCTGCCCTCTGTGCTCTCAAGAACTCATCTTCTCCCTCTCATTCACAAAAACAGGCTGTCTCAGCAGGTTTCTTTGTGCAGAACTTTTGTCTTGTGCATTCTACATCTTCTCTGCTATGGATAGATCGCCTTTCTTGTTATTGTTGTTGTTTTAATTGCAAGAAAGGGGGCCTAGAGAGATGGCTCAGTGGTTATAAGCACTTGCAGCTCTTGCATAGGACCTAAATTTGATTCCCAGCATGCATGTCACCTTTAACTTCAGCTCGAGGAGATCTGACACCTCTGGCCTCCATGGATGCTGCACTCACATGCACATACCCACATACAGACTCACATACATATAATTAAAAATAATAAGGGGCTGGCGAGATGGCTTAGTGATTAAGAACACTCACTGTTCTTGCAGAAGACCTGGGTTCGAATCCCAGCACCCACATGGCAGCTAACAACTGTCCGTAACTCCAGTTCCAGGAGATCTGACAGCCTCTTCTGTCCTCTGCGGGCATTACATGACATGGGTGCACTTACCTACATGCAGGCAATACACGCATACACATAAAAATAATAAAATATTTAAAAATAAAAAATAAAAATGAGTCTTTAATTGCAAGAGGGCCAACGTGTGCTGATGTCATTACATACTATCAAGGGTCATTTCCTCTTCTTCTCAGCATTTCTGTCCCTCTCTCTTGTCTGACTTTGTAAGTGGTGGAGAAACAAGGTGTGTTTGCATTTGTCATTCACAGAAGTGTCTGTGTGGGCACACATGCCCTCATTTCTCAATAGTGGTACTCCTGGTCAGGCAGTCCCAGGCCACACTGTTGTTCATTAATAAGTAGAAACTTCAGTTAGGTCTTTGTTGTCCAACTTGAGTTCTTAGTGATGATGAGGAAACTGGAGGTGTGAAGGAGTGTATTAGTTACTTCTCTGTTGCTGTGATAAAATGCCATGACCAAGGAAATCTGTAGAAAGAAGAGTTTATTTGGGTTTATGACTCCAGAAGGATGAATCCATCATGGCAGAGGCTGCCTCCAGCATAATAGGAAGCAACTAAAGCAGAAGGCTGAGAGCTCACATCTTACCCACATGCAGGATCAGAGGAAGCGAACAGGAAGTGGAATGAGGCTGTGAACTCTCAAAGCCCAGCCACAGTGACATACTTCCTCCTAAACTTTCAAAACAGCGCCACCAACTGGGACCAAGCATTCAGATACATGAGCCTTTGAGGAACATTTCTCATTGAAACCATTGCGAGGAGGACGCTCATGTGAGTAGAAACCTGGTATTCATTGCTACTTGCTGTTTGGTTTCTGTTGTCTAAATCTTTGGAATCACCTTTAGCACTAGACTCTCCCAGTTTTCTTTCTACCCAGCTACAGATTTATCCCTAAACATCCAGAGCTTCTCTTATGTACTCTTGCAAAACTGGTCCCCTGAGTCAGTGTCTTATTCCCTCTTTTGTATCTTACTCAACCCTGTGATTTGGGAAAGACAACATCTAGGTGAACTTGGTTGCTAGCTCTCCCTACCTGCTTCCCTTCCCTGGTAGCTCTTAGTACCTATTCTGGCACACTATTTGTTTTTGTTTTAATTAATTAATTAATTTATGTATGTATGTATGTATGTTTGTATGTATGTATGTATGTATGTATGTATGTATGTATGCTCTTCTCCACAAAGCTCTTGTGGAGGTCAGAGAACAGTTTGTAGGAGTCAGTTCTTTGTTTTCCATCATGTGCATCCTGAGCATTGAACTCAGGTCATCAGGCTTGGCAGCAGATACCTTTACCTGCTGCGCCATCTTCATGGCTTTATTGTTGTCTTTTTGTTATGGGAATTAACTTGAGACTGACCTGACCTGGCAAGAAGACTCAAGCCATACTCAGAAAGAAGAGGAAATTTATCTTTTATTATGCACGGACCCCAGATTGGTCTAACCTGCTCCAGAGAAACTGAGGCATGGACGGGAAATACATACAGCTTTTTATAGGATTTTTCGTGTCATCCCTTGTCAGTAATCATACTGGTGGATTTGAGACTTCCAACACAGAGCTATATGTGTCCCTTAGGTTATTATAGGATATTTCAACAGTATTTTTACAAAAGGAAGACATTACAGCCAAGTGTGGGAAAGGATTGTGACTTTTCCCAGGAACAAGATATATTGATGATGCCAGTACAATCTCAACTATTTTAACAAATAAGACACATTGCAGCAGGTGCTTCCTCAAGATCATAGACTATGGCTTTTGTGGTTGTCTGCCTTGTCTTGTCACAGCTTGTAACTGAGAGTGGAAGATTTTTCCTTTGTGATTTGAGTACAAGCAGGAGCTTCCAAAGTCCTACCTGTTACATCTACATATATCAGGAAGCACACTTATTAGGAATACATGAAGTTTTAGTCAAATACATTTGTTAGTACTTACTCATCTACCACACAGAACAAAGTTATACTGAGGTCATAGTTCATTAGTTCCACATCAGGTCAATTTTTCCTATAACTTTGAGACAGGGTCTCATGTAGTTCAGGCTGGCCTCGAACTCCCCTATGTATCCAAGGATGATCCTGAACTCCTGATCCGACTGCTGGGAATATAGGTGTGCACCTCCATGCAAGGCTCATCATTTATCTTATTGGTGGTGGCTGGCTTATTTGTTTTTTGAGATCAGGTCTTCTTGTAGCCCCAGCTGGCCTGAAACTGGTAGACCAGGATGGCTTGGATCTCAGAAAGATCTGCTTGCCTCTGCCTCCTCAGTGCTGATATTAAAGTTGTGGACCATCACACCTGCCATTGTCTATCTTTTAATATGATCTTCAGTTCTGTAGTTTAGAAGCCCTTTCTGTTTCTTCTACATGCAGAGCTAGTCCCATCCCATTGAGGGATGGCTGCAGAAGTCCATTCCGTGAACCATACCACCTAGAATTCTGAAAAGATCAATTGTGCCTTCTATGAGGCAGTACACACAAGTAAGGAAGATACTGAGACCTTTGACACACGTCATTACTATCTGTGTTTACTCACGGTGGGGGAGAGTGTCACACAAACACAAAAGTCACTATGGCTCATGTCATGGGGCCACTGGGGGGCATTGGGACTGGAAAATTGCTGAATGTTGTCATCAAAGATGTGAGTGTGGTGTGAGGAAGTGACTAGATAGTGGAAAAGTTCACAGAGGTTGCCTGAGCTAGCTTGGAACCTGCTATTAGTCGCTGTAATCACAGCCACAGTCACCAAGGGATACAAGCAGTTGGTACTGGTGTTGGCTAGAGATGGAGACATAATGCAAAACAGCTGGTCTCTGAGAGGCCAACAATTGATGGAATCTGTTAAGTGGTAGCCTTGGCTTTGATGTCAGAGGCATCTGATGGTGAATATTCCCCTAACACTTAGGGAAAGTTCCTCATCTCTTTGAGTCTGATTTTTGTGGGTTGTTAAATGGTGTTTAATAACACCTTTATCATGTGGTTTCTGAGGGGATTTTGTAATGTGCTCACCATATGGAAGAGCTAGGTAAATCAAGGCCATGCCCTCAGAATCTTAAGGGCAGAAGGAATGAATCAAATAGAGAACAAAGCTTAGAGAATTTTGCTACCTTTCCCCCACTCCCCAATGAATTATCTCTTAGATGTTTCCAGAAACTTTTCCTCTTTTTCTTTTTCTTTTCATATGTATGTGTATGTGTGATGTTATTGTATGTACACACATTTGCATGCAGGTGTGTGTGTGTGTGCACGTGTGTGTGTGCATGTGCATGTGGAGGCCCAAGATTGATGTCAAGAATCATCATTGCTTTTATACCTTATTCATTGAGGCAGGGTCTCTCAACCAAACTCAGAGCTTGCTGTTATAGCTAGTCTTCCTAGCCACCTTGCTCTGGGGCTCCCTTGTATCCACTTTCTGAGGCTGAAATTATAGGGTTATCACCGACACACACCTGGCATTTACGTGAGTTTCCTTAATCTTATATGGTAAGTACTTTATTAACAGTTGTGCCATCTCCTTAGCTCCCTCTTCCTACTTTTTTTTTTTTTTTTTTTTTGAGTCTAGGCAGACTTCAAACTATAGATCCTCCTACCTCAACCTAAGGAGTTCTGGGGTTATAGGCCTACACCTTCATGCCTGGGAAAATCCCTCCTTTGATGCTAGTGTCCATGTTTTATGTAAATCTTTCACTTCCTCTACTTGACACTTCTTTTTATTTTTGGTATTGAACATATGACTTTCTAGTTTAATGTAAGTGTGTACAATATGGCAAGTCAGCTAGAGAAAATAAATATCTCTATGCATAGAAAGCATAGGAAAGGGGCTGGAGTGATGGCATAGCAGTGAAGAGCACTAATGTTCCTGCAGAGGACCCAGCTTTGTTCCCAGTACGTTCAATAGGCGGCTCACAACTGCCCATAACTCCAGTTCCAGGGGATCTAATGCCTTCTTCTTGCCTCTTCAGGTGCCTGCACTCATGTGTATATACCTATACAAAGACACACACGTACACATAGTTAAAAATTAAAATAAAAAATAATATCCCGCTGAGAGACTAAGGATGACTCAATATTGAGTACCTGGCTAGAATCCCCCAGTGAGGGGCTTGGGGTGTTGCTCAGTGTTAGAGCACCAGCCTATAATCCCCCAGTTAGGGGCTAGGGTTTAGTTCAGTGGTAGAGCCCCTGCCTAGAATCTCCTAGTGAAGGACTGGGATGTTGCTACGTGGTGGAGCACCTGCCTAGAATCCACAGGTGAGAAGTTTGGGGTACAGCTCACTGGTAGAGCATTTACTTACCATGCCTGAGCTTTGTGTTTGATCCCCAGTATCACCAAAAACATAAATCAAAAACAAACACACATAAAAAAGAGGCTACAGTAGTAGAATAAGAACAGATAATGGGAAAGATACCAGCAGTTATTTTGAGCCTTTGAGACTATTTATCTCTTTATCACTCCATTCTTGCCTTTGTTCTAAAGCTAATTCTGTGCCACACCTAAGACATTTTAATACAAGATTTTATTTTTAGTTCCACACACTGTAGCGCATATGTGTGTGTGTGTGTGTGTTTTCAGAAAAATAGATGCCATAGATTAAAGTGCTTACTACTTTTTTTGAAGATTTTTTTTTTACTTTTTAATAAAATCTTTTCTTTTGGTAAATAAAAGTGTTTTTGTATTTGATGTGACTGTTACTCCCTCTGGTTGGTTTCTCCATCCCTTTCTCCCTAGCCCCTTGTGGGGCCCCTGAACAGAAACTGGGAGGGGATCAGCAGCATGAATTCTTAATAAGTCCCTAAGGTAATCAGAAGAGAGAAATGCAATATGAACACACTCACAAAGCATTCTCTTGCTCCTTTGGGGGATATTTAATGCCGGGAAGGTCAGGCCTTTGTGATGTTAATTTCAGAGACCTAAGAAGAAAGTCATCACTTTCCCGAGTAATGTTGCTTTCTGAAAAAAGGCTTTGATTCAGGGAGAAGTGCTGTTCAAACACACCTGCAATTCAAAGAGGGCCTGCTGGCCTCCAGATGCTGAGGCTGGGGGAAGGGTGGGGCAGGGTGCGGGTGCTCCCTTCTGGATATTTAGGGTATTCATCTGATTCTAGGTAGAGCCTGATTGAAGGTGCTCTGTGTGGGTGGGGCCCAGCCCTCAACCTTTGGATACTGTCAAGGCTAAAGCATAACTCTCACTTCAAAGAGGATAAGAGTTTTTCCTGGAGCCAACTATGAGTGACTATGGCCTGAGAACACAGATTCAGGTCACCCTGAAATCTGTGTTCCAATATGGAAGCATTTTCATGAAGTTTTTATAGCAACCGAGTAAAGGAAAGTCATAAATCAAGGCACTTTTCAAGTACATGGGTGGGAACATTAATTAGGAGGTTACAGCAAAAGAGAAATCTCAGTCTCGGCTTTATAGGCCTCAGAAGCTATCTGATGGCACTCAGACTTTTGGTTGGAGGAAGCTGTTAGATCAGACACTGAGGTGAGCAAGGAATGAGTATTTAGGGGGCTAAATATAGCCCAAGATAAATGGTAATTAGGCTGTGGACCTGCAACATTGCAAACTGTCCACCACCATTGACATGCTGATCAGTTAACCAACCTTGCAGGAGGTTCAGTTGAAGATGCAGGTTCTTTTTCTGGGAACTTTCCTTCACAATACTTTGGTCTGGAGTGACAGCACAGATCAATAGGTTCAGGTGCTGTCTTCTTCCAAGATTAGCAAGGTGCAAGGAATCCTCTAGAACAGGGCAGGTATAGTTGCTGTAGAAGTTATAGGCAGGCACTCCTCATTCTGTTCTAGGAGAGATGCTTTATCACCAGCCTGTAAGCCTGTGTGTTTCCCAGAGATTTCATGGTGGGAAGGAATGTACCAAGCCCCAGCTCCAAACTGTGCCCAGACAAGTGTCATCTGGCCATTAGGGACAGCCCTTCATTGTTGTCCAAGGCCACTAAATCAGCCTTCAGTGCCACCTCCCCAACTTCCATCCCTTCTGTCTTCTGTGGACTGCCCCTCTGTGCTGGATAGCTTTAGTGTCAACTTGACACAACTGGGTTGAGGGAATTGCCTCTATTGGACTGGCCTGTGGCCATGTCTGAAGGGCATCTTCTTGATGAGTGATGTGAGTGATGTGGGAGGGCCCAGCCCTGTGAGCTGCCATGTGGGTGCTGGGAGCCAATGTTGCATAAGAAAGCAGCTGAGCAGGGGCCAGGGGAGCAAGCCAGTAAGCAGCATTCCTTCATGACCTGTGCTCCAGCTTCTGCCTCCGGGTTCCTGCCCTGAGTTCTTACCTTGAGCTCCTGAATGAACTGTGACCCGGGATATGTAAGCTAAATAAACCCTTTCCTCCCCAAGTTGGTAGTGGTCAGAGTGTTTTGTCACAGCAATGAAGAAACAAACCAGGACAGAAATTGGTACCAGAGTGTGGAGAATTGCTGTACAAGACCTGACCTTGTGGTTTTGGGGAGGACTGTGGAAGTGTTTGGAACTTTGGGCTGGAAAAGCCATTGAGTGCTCAGAATTTGTTGCTGTGGACCTTGGAACAGTTATGCAGAAAGAGCTGTGAACAGTGGAGGCCTGGCTTGTGAAGCTTCAAAGGGAAGCGGAGACTATCAGGGCTGTTCCTATGATGTTTTGAATTGAGAATCTGTGGGTTCTGGTTGGCTGAGGCTGAAGAAATCAGCTGCGATTAAGAGACCAGAACCTGAAGTGAAACCTTTGTTTTACTGGGACAATTGATGCTGATGAGCTGGGGCTGAAAAATCAGCTGTAAGTATGAAGATACCAGCAT